>NC_064639.1:451551411-451885161 GCF_023864345.2 Schistocerca serialis cubense | reverse complement strand
CTTCAGTATTAACAAAAGTCATTTCGTTTGTCAGCTCCAAAAATCGCTCGACGATAGCTGCTCCTATCAATCTGGAACGCCGAGAAACAGAACTGCCTGCTTCTGGTAGTGCATTGATAATACATCTGTTTTGCTACACTTTTACAAACCAAAACACTGCGTCGGTAACTTCCCGCTTTCCGTCGTCTGTGACAGGCTCCCAACGACATATTTCAACGCTGGTCGAAGCTTGTACATCTTCCATTATTCATATTATGCAACTGAAAGATATGACACAACAAACAATAACTAGTTACTACGGCATAAACAGAAAAGTTATTTACTACAAATTACATACAGTACAAGTCATATGTTACTTACGGAAGATCACTGTATTCTTTCACAAAACATATTTTATTATGCGGATTAACGATGAAAAATCATTACACGTATCCTCGAGGTTCGCGTCAGCCTAATAACGGAAAACGACTCTTTCCGATTGACTTCTATCAGGTTCGTGCTGGACACCCTCACTCTTCGAGGTTCACAACTATTATATGACGAACAGGCAACTGGGACAACATACTTCTCCCCGCGTGCCCTCTGTCCCATGCCCCGCTGTAAACAAGTGTCGCGCGGTTGGCTGTCTGTGGTCCCTCGTCAGGAATTCGCAGAACTTACTCGGAGTTGTTTTCATGTGACAAGGCATAAAAGTTTAATGCTTTACTAACTCACGTCGTTTGGGAATCTAATTTGCCATCTTATTACTATTATTGTTCCGTGTTGGGTTGCATACCTTATTAATCCTCCTATCCCTACGAATTCCGATACGAAAAACTAAAATTTAAAAAAATGAAAACTGTACAGTTTCCTCGAGATTCGAACCCGGGTTCTTCACTTCCCAGCCAGTTCCCTTGGCCGTTGCGCTATTTTTTCTCTTTTTCCCACAAAAACAGTAACAAAAATGGCTAGCTTACAATGAAAAGACATAAATAAGGTGACAGATAATTGCAGTCATAAATTACAGCATTCATAGAATGAGTATATTCAGTCTTTAGCAGTAGCACACATTTAGCATCTTCACTGTCACCTTCAGCTGGTGGCAGTTCAGCATGTGCAGTTTCTTCTACTGCAGCCTGAGATTCCTCATCACCATTTCCAAGACCCAAATTAATCATTCAGTAAATCCTTGATGTGTGTTCCTTCCAGGGCAAATTACGTGAACAGTAGAGCAGTCCCGAACAGCGACATCGCAAAAACCTTCACTGCCTTGTTATTTTTGTCAGTTCCAGCCTTTAAACGCATCCTTAGGGAGTTCAAGATCTTCCTTTACAACAGACACCAATGTTTGTCGTCATATTCTTGTATCTGCTGTACTACCGATTTATTTTTCATGTGTGACTTGCAGGTGATGGTAGGGTCGGGAACGTGACCCGATCCATCACCTCTCCACGAGGAATCCACGTGTTCCTAACCTGTACCCATTCTGTTGAAGACAATTCAGAGCATGTTACCATATTTCTTATTGTGATTCTGATACTTAAGTGTTTTCTCGAATTCAATACGCTCATCGCTCCCAATATTGTTAAAATGTAACTTGTATATCGGCGCTGTCGACGAAAAGCGTTTACCATGTGGGTACATAGACGGCAGTTGTAAAGATTTCTTTCCTCGATTTCTGGAAAAGTATGCGTTTGTGGACCCCATAGCTGATGATGAAAAAGCCTGTATTTAAAATTATCTATAGATCTCACCAATTTTGAGTCGACTGCTCATCATAACCTTTAGGAGTGATTTTCTCGAAAATGGGAGGGTGTTGAGCCAAAATATCTTAGAGTATTTCGTTTTAGGTTGTACACAAGCAGCCGGCCGGAGTGGCTGAGCGGTTCTAGGCGCTTCAGTCTGGAACTGCGCGACCGCTACGGTCGCAGATTCGAATCCTGCCTCGGGCATGGATGTGTGTGACGTCCTTAGGTTAGTTAGGTTTAAGTAGTTCTAAGTTCTAGGGGACTGATGACCTCTGACATTAAGTCCCATAGTGCTCAGAGCCATTTGAACCATTTTTGTACACAAGCGACTTGCCAAATTTGAGCCGAATTGGTTGGCTGTGTCTGAGGCCTTCCCCTCTGCCATCATATTCTTGCATCTGCTGTACTACTGATTTATTTTTCATGTGTGACTTGCAGGTGAGGTTAGGATCGAGAATGTGACCCCATCCATCCCCTCTCCTCGAGGAATCCACGTGTTCCTAACTTTTATCCTTTAACGGTTCTCTCACAACTGTGTGAGCTATTCAATGATCGCTTGAAATATACATTTTTTGCAATAGTGTGAGCAACTTTAGAAAAAAGTGTGTATAAATGGTGGATATGCTGTCCACTATGGCCAGTTAATAGCCAGAATGTACATGGTGGTGGTCATTTGTAGACCTACTGTCCTCATTGTTAACTTAAGTGAGGGCAGTGAGCATATACAGCAAGTCAGATCCGTTGATGTGTCGACAAAAAGAAAAAAATATATATATACCGCACCACATTTTGTAAGAAAAGCCTGTAAACCGTCTGAAGATGAATCATAACGATTCATAACCGGTAACAGTATCCTTTGAATAATGGAACTGAAAGTAAATTTGTGGCTGGTTGCTGTCCCAACACCATCAACATTTGTCTTCCAATAACAGCCACGGTCTCCAACCATGTCATCATACGACAAAATTGCAGAAAGAAGTTGAACTTAATTGTTTGAGGAGCTCAGCAGTATGCTTCTTCCAGTTCAAGTTGTCATCAATGTGAAAACCCAAAAATTTGGAGAAATCTACCCTGTTAACTGAGCCCTGTTCATATGCTACATCAATTGTCAGTATGACTCTATTCGGTGTACAGAACTGGATATAGTGAGTTTTTTTCAAAATTAAGGGAGAGTCCATTTTCTGAGAACCACTTAATTATTCTTTGAAAGACATCCTTAACAATATATTCAGCTGCTTTTTCTGGAATTAGATTTATTATTACACTCGTGTCATCTGCAAAAAGTGCTAGTTCTGCTTGCTGAACGTTAAGTGAGAGGTCATTCACATGAATAAGGAACGGCAGACATCGCGCACAAATTTAAGTTACTAGATCAAGTATTTAGAAATGATGGACTCTGTTCTCTATATGAGCCCTGCTATAAACATTGTGATCAGAATCCTCAATGCCGTATTGATGGGCCTCCACCCATTAAATTGAACAGTGTTGGCTGTGAAATGGAAAACAGTAAATGATGTTTTTTCGTAGTAGGTGCCTATTTTTTAGACGTAGTGATTTACCCACCCAAAACTCTTATTTCAGTGGGAGACAACTAGACCTAGCTCACTCACTCCACCTATTACAGGCAGTAATATGAAGCACACTCAGCATCAACGATTGTTTGTCAGGTAGCCGATAAATTGCCTGTCTGCGGCTGTCTTAACACGTGCTTCGTGTCTGAGACTCATTCAATTCTGGTCAGCTAGTGATAGCATCCCAGTGGGAGGCAGTGGGGTCCCAGGTGGCACTACTAACACCCAAATAACTCTTACATAAGGCAGCCAACAACACAATTGTACGATAGTGATCGTTATTGGACAGTTACATATCATCTTACTCGATGACACTTGAATATTTCAAGTATATATTCGAGACCCATGAAGTCAGTTCTAGGATGGCATCATCACACAATCAACTCCAGTGACTTTATGGCTTAGCATTTGAATCTTAGTCAGAATATGGGAAGGATCATACTCATTTCTCATCTTATTCTCTACATAACCCATCATGTTACTCATATATTCCCACTCGTACCACGAATATCGACCTTTAGAATCAATACACTGTGAATTTTCAGTTTCAGTAACAATTGAAAACTCGTTATCCAGATAAAGACGCCATCACATGTGCTTGTGAGCAGTGGTATTCACAATGGGGAACTTGCCTGTAGTCCTGCGAGCTGCAGCAGCTCCAGTGGCAGTGGCAGTAACAGCTGCTGCAGCTGCAGCTGCTGAGGCATAGTTGACCAAAGGTGGCTGCTGCAGCAGCAATACATTACATTTGAAACACACTGGATCTGACAGATTGGGAAGCCCATCTGCATTCTGCTGCTACTGTGGTAATGTGGCCAGTAGTATGTGGGTGTTCTCATCTGTCAGTTCCACTACCAAAGGTTCAGGTGTCCATTGCACTGCTGGAACAATAACAGACCATAAGTATATATTCGAATATATATTTGTTAATAATGACAGCAATAATTATATTATTTTTGTTAGGTACTTACTATCATATCTGACCATCTATGAGGGTTGCCCAGAAAGTAATGCACCGCATTTTTTTTCTCAACTCACAACAATGTCACGAATGTGAAACGTTATGTATGTATTATTTGAAGTCTGCTGACTGAGCATGCCAAGTTTTCGTCACTTTCGACACACAGCATAGCTGCAGGACAGTTTCAAAATGGCGTCTGTAGGTGATGTACGTTACGAGCAACATGCCGTCAGTGAATTCTCACTGCAGAGAAAGAAACCGTGACGAATATTCTCAAACACTTGTTCAAAGTCTATGGAGCATCTTGTGTCGACAGAAGTACAGTTAGTCGCTGAGCACAGAGGATGAGGTCAGCAGAAGACAGTTAGGCAGAGCTTCATGATTAGAAGCAATGGGGGAGACCCCTCAGACTTCCATTTGTCTGGGCCTTTAAAGGATGCCGTTCGTGGAAGACATTTGAGGACGATGAGGAGGTGATTCACACAGTGAAGCACTGGCTCCGCCACCAGGACAAGGACTGGTACCGCGAGGTCATACACGTCCTTGTTTCCCACTGGCGTTATAGATAGAACAGGATGGAGATTATGTAGAAAAATAGGGTGTGTACATAAAACACATTTCTTTCATGTGTGTAATTCTCATTATGTTCAATAAAGAATTGGCGAAGAAAAAAATTCGGTACATTACTTTCTAGGCAACGTATTGCTCCTGTGGCTGAGGGCACTGGCTTGTCCCTGTTCCGCTGGTGCTCCATCCTGCTCTCACTATGATGTTCAGACCTCGAATGACAAGGGTTTGGCCTGCTGGATTCATAATATAATAAAGGAAAAAGGGGGAGAGCTTGATTCTTATTGGTCAATTGGATTCCCCACCATGTTATTGTGCTCCCATTTGCTGAGAGGAGCACACCGCCATTTTCATGTCATGTGATACAGCTGCATAGCTGATTCCCCTGATGACTTTGATCAATTTAATGTGGTTTCCCAGGGGAGAGGGGGAGGGGGGGGGGGATAGAGAGACACCAAGGAGCTCAAGTGTTTAACCTAACATTGGATGTCCTTAACCACTATATCCTAATAACCAACGTTAAAGTTGGCTGGAACCAGCCCTTGATAACTACTGTACTCTTTGTGGACAAGATACATTATTCCAATTTAAGGGACATGAACAGGGCAGCAGAACCCTGGACAGCCCTGGAAAAAGCAGTTGAAAACTGTAGGCTTACGAGTGAAGTAGCGTGGTTAGGACATTAATCACAACCAAATTACATAATTGCAAGTCAGCAGATGACTGTTAGGATCAAATCATAACAACCGAATTTACGTTAAGTGAAATGAAGTTACCGTTGAGTGGCAGAGTTATCTGATTGTAATCAATATTTGATATGACACTTAAAAACAGACCCCCACACGTCTCACTGGGAGTCTATTAAAGTAAAACTACTTGAAGATGTCAAACCGAAAAGACACAAATGGAAATGAAGAATCATCCTTATATGTAAATGGTTAAGGTAATACAGAGCTTATTAAATGCTGCAACTGCAAAAGATTGAATCACACTGCTAAGCATTGCTCTAATAAGAGTGAAAAAAGAAGGAAGCTTATCAAAATATAGCGAGAAAGGAAATTAAATAAGAAAACTGTGAGAGTACAGAAAAGGCTTTCTTGCAGCAGTTTCTAAACAGCCTGATGAAAGGGAGATGTGGCATTTAGATTTCTGTGCCTTGACTCACATCACCAATGATGGATGGAAGCTTCATAACGCCAAGCCACGTAATAGTTGAGTAGTCAACTGGGAAGGGAGGGCTTAGTAGCAGAGACTTCTGGAAGTATTGTATGTTAACCGGGGACCTAGAAACGACGGAGAGCCTCCATCCCCGCCGCAGGCGCAATGGTCCACAACCCCACGACGACTACCGCAGCACACTTCACCCCTCAACCGCCTCACACCGAACCCAGGGTTATTGTGCGGTTCGGCCCCCAGTGGACGCCCCCAGGGAACGTCTCATATCAGACGAGTGTAGCTCCTATATTTGTGGTAGAGTAATGTTGGTGTACATGTACGTGAAGAACTTGTTTGCATAGCAATCGCCGACATAGTGTAGCTGAGGCGAAATAAGGGGAACAAGCCCGAATTCGCCGAGGCAGATGGAAAACCGCCTAAAAACCATCCACAGGCTAGCCGGATCATCGGACCTCGACACAAGTCCGCTGGGCGGATTCGTGCCGGGGACCAGGCCCTCCTTCCCACTCTGGAAAGCCGTGCATTCGACCGCTCGGCCAACCGGGCGGGCTCTGGAAGTATTAATCTGATCTGTTATACTGGTGACAGAAGTAACAGTATATAATGTCATTCACATTCCAAACTCAGTTGTGAATTTGCTCTCAATGAAATAGTAAGCAAGGTACATAAAATGAACTTTAACAAAAACGTGGACTCGCCTACAATGTGGAGACTGAACTAATTTTGGACTCATCTACAATGCAGAGGCTGAACTAGCTGCCAAAGCATCACCGAAGAATGGCATCTATTGTTTGAATATAAGCAAAGTGAGGCAATGCTACTACACAAAATGCAGTGGATTCCTCTGGCATTGCAGTCTAGGACATATGAACTGCAAATATGCTGTATTTAGCAAAGATTCCAGTGAAACTAAATAAGGATATTGTGGCTAAGGATCTCTGTCAGTTGTGCAGCCTATCAAAAGATATTCTAAAAACATCTTGGACTTAGTACATACAGATTTGTGTAGTCTAATGGAGAAAGTGTCTATTGATGGAATCTTGATATTCTTACATTTACTGATGATTTTTAAAGATACTTGTTTCCCTATTTTTTGAAGAAAAAGTCTGAGGTGACACAGGCATTTACAAATTTCAGAGTAATGGTGAAAAAGCAGATGGGTAGAAATAACAAGAAGTTGCAGTCTGACCATGGAAAGGAATATGGCAACAATGAACTAAAAGATTTCTGACTGCCAAAGGTATCATCCACCATCTTACTGTATGATACAGTCCACGGCAAAACTGTGTTGCTGAGAGAGCTAATCAAACATTTGTTGGAAAAGTCTGCAACATGCTGTTTGATCACAACTCACCAAAGGATTATCAGGCTGAAGCTGTGTCTGCAAGAGCATACATATCATGATGTTCTCTGTCCATCACAGTTGAAGATGAAACACCATATGAATTTTAATACAGGAGAAATCCTTGTTTATCATGTTTGAAGATAAGTGGCTGCAGTACAACAGTTCACATTTCAATATCCCATTGAAACAAGTAGGGTAAGAAATCACAGAAGTTGACATTTGTAGCCTACTACCAGGCAACCAAGGGCTATCGATTCATCAGCAGGGAAACTTCGCAGATAAATATCAGCAGGGGTGTAAATTTCCTGGAGGATGAGAATTTTCTAAGTTCAAAGATAGAGGAAACTGAAGTTTAAGAATATGAGGAATATGACAATCAAAAACGTATCCTATTGTTCAGCAAGGGATAACACCTCAAAGGTCAAGCGGAAAACTGAAACCCCAGGAATGGCCTGATCATTTTACTTGGTACTTCCAAAAACGATTTCCAAACGAAGAGATTGACATCAAAGAGGCTTTGAAATGGGTAAATAAGGAAGGATGGAAAGAAACAATGAAGAATGAACCCTCATCTCTAGTTTGTAATGACACATAAAAAGAGGTAGAGCTATCCAGCATTAAACATAAGCCTGGCATGGGCAGTACACTAGAATCGTTTAAGGCATGACTAGAGTTAAAAGGCGTTCTCACGTTCAAGATGTTAATTATCGGGAAACTTTCGCCTCAGTGGTCAAGCATGTCTCCAATAGATATCCCTTACCTATGGCAGCTCAAGAGAACTTAGAATTGACCATGTTGATATCACCACTGTTTATTGCTACGAAAATATAAATGAAGAAATTTATGTCATTCCGCAAGAAAATTTTGCAGCTCCTGGAATTGTATAGAGGATGAAGAAAGCTGTTTACGGACTTAAACAGGCTGTTTGAAATTGGAATCAAAAAACTTGATGAGTTATTAAGATCTGAAATTGACCAGATCAAACAGTGATCCATGTATGTATCTCCATAGGTATGGCTCCTAACTACTCATCATAGCTTTGTGTGTTGTTGATATGCTATTATTCTCAAATGACAAGAATGTTTTGAATCACATCAATAATTATACGAAGAGATTTTTTTTAGATTAAAAGCCGTGAGCAGTGCCTAGGTACGGAAATTACACAAAATCATGAAAAAAGAAAATGTGGATTTTTCAGGAACCCTATGCAAAAAAAAGTTCTGGAGAAATTTGAAATGAGTGGCGCCAAGGCGAAGTCAACACAATTCAGTCTTGGTTTGGACTTCAAGACATTCGAATCAACAGATAACAAGATATCTTAACTGGAGGCAATAGGAAGTCTTCAATATCTATTTCAAATCTGACATTTCCTTAGCAGATATAATCACTGGTTGTTTTAAAACAAAGTCTACTGGTTGTTAGTAAGGAGAATTTAATTATTTAAAGGCAACAAATTTTTAGAGACGGCAGTAGAAAAATGATGGCCTTCTGTGATGCAGATTGGAGAAATAAAATCAATGGCAGATATTCTGTACCTGGTTCAAGCATAAAAATGGAAAATTATTTGATTTTGTAGCCTCTTAGGAAACAATAAAAAACTATTGCACTTTCTTCTTGGGAAGTTGAATATATGGTTTTGGCATTAATTGTTCAGGATTTACTTAAGACATCTTAAGTCCTAGGTAGATACAAATAGTGTCATAAAGTCACTCGAAATATACTGTGTAATTGGATAAGTAAAAAATCTACTCAGCATCAGGGGCAGAAGAATACATGCATAATTTGCAAGCTTTTGGAGCCAGTGGCTTCTTATTCTGGCAGAAGGGTTGACGAAGAAGTAAGAGGACTGAAGGAAAAGAGCTGGTGTGGTTTAGGAAATGGTGAGAGTTCGGAAAAGTTAAATGGTAAATTGTGAAGAAGGAGGAGAAGGACACACTGATTATTGGGCATTGGTGCGGATGAGATTTGAAAACCTGAGAGCTGGAAGATAGGGCAATACGCAGACAGTTAATAAGAGTGTATTATATGTTGTAAAGTTAGGGGTAGTGGGGGAATAGACAGGTCAGCAAATGAAAGATGTAAAAAACTAAAACAGAGTGAAGAAAGGAATAGTTACAGCGAAGAAATGCTGAGACCAAAGAAATCAATGTAAATTAAGAGCAAGCAGGTGGTGAGAACTGGGTATATGTTGTAATTCCAGTTCCACCTGTGGAGTTCTAAGAAACTGGTGTCTATGAAGAATTCAGGTGGCACATGTGGTGAAACAGGCTCTGAGGTCATGACTGTCACGTTGTAGAGCATTCTCTGCAATGGGATATTGTTTGTTGCCAACATACATGCTCTGTCTACGCCCATTCATCCTAACTGGTAAACTGGTGGTAGTCATGTGGATTGTTTAACAACTGGTATACAACATGTGTCATTTCACAGGTGGATGTCCCTTTGATAGTATATGTTTTGCTAGGTATAGGGCCTGATACAGGTGATGGTAAGAGGGTGCAAAGGGCAGGTCTTATAGTGGAGACAGTCATAGGCATGGGAGCCACAGGGTAGGGAAATGGGTGCAGAAGCAGCATAGGGTCTGACAAGGATACTGCAGAGATTAGGAGAGCGAAAAAAAGTTGTTCTGGGTGTGGTGTGCAAAATGCCGTATAGAATGGACCTAATTTCAGGGCATAATTTTACGAAGTCATAGTCTTGTTGAAATAGCTGATTAATACATTCAAGACCAGGATAATACTGAGTGGCAAGAAATGTACTCCTAAGTTGTTTTTTAGGGGGCTCAGAAGTACCAGGATTGGATGTGATGGCCCAGAAACTCTGCTTTTGAACTAAGTTGATGGGGTAATTATACTCAGTGAAGGCTGGTGTATTGTTGTAAAGAGCCGCCATCTGAACACATGTGTTTGCCTCAGATGCCAAGACTGTATGGGTGGGAACCTTTGACGTGGAAAGGATGACAACTGTCAAAATGTAAGTACTGTTGTTTGTCAGTAGTTTAATGTGAACAGAAGTGTGTAGCTGACCTTTGGTGAGGACGAAGTCAACATCATGGAAAGGAACATGGGATTCAGAATAGGACCATGTGAAGTTTAATTGGGAGAATGTATTTAGTGATTCCAAGAATTCTAACAGGCCAGCCTTACCATGAGTTCATGTGGCAAAGCCGTCATCAATGTATCCAAAATCAAACCAGGGGCTGAAGGCTTATGCATTGCAGAAGAATCACTTCCAAGAGACTCATGAAAAGTTTGGTGTAGGAAGGAGCCACCCTGGTTCCCATGGACGTACCCCTAATCTGTTTGTATGTCTGCCCCTCAAAGGTCAAGAAGTTGTTGGTAAGTATAAAGTTGATTAAGGTGAGCAGGGAGTATGTCAGAGGTTTGGAATCAGGTGGGCACTGACTGAGGAACTGTTCAGCAGCAGACAGACCATGCACATGGGGTGTTAGTATAGAGGAAGAAGTTGCGAAAAACAAGGTGTATGCGGGAGTGGGATAGGCACAAATGTTTTCACCACCCACCAGGCCCTAACTTACAATAATTTCTTTGGTCTCAGCACTTATTCACAGTAACTATTCCTTTCTTGACTCCCTGTTGGTTTTCTATATCTTACATTTTCCAGTCTGTTTATACACCCCCCCCCCCCCCCCCCTGACTATATCCCCACCCCCTCCCACGCTCCACCTCTACCACATACAAGACATTTAGCTTTCTGCTCGTATTAACTTGTGCACAATGCGTTATCAGTAATCTCTGTCTTGTTACAATCACCAACAATCACACTATCCTTCTCATCCCGTCCAGTAAGTCTCTCTCACCTGGGATTCTGGGCGACTTTTCCGAACTCTCCACTGTTCCTAAAACTCATAAGTCCTTTTCCTTCATCCCTTTTCCTTCCCCTTCAAACCTTCTGCCAGGAGAAGTAGCCCCTGGCTGTAAATACATTTACATGTGTGTTCTCCTGCTGCTGTTTGGGGAGTAAATTTTTTAACTATATAATTGCATTATACGATCAAAAATTGGTTATTTTCAGTTAATTACATCGTGCTAATAAAGGTATCATGCAGTTAGCCAAGAATCTAGCGACAAATTCAAGATCCAGTCATATAGATATAAAATATCCTTCTCATCCCGTCCAGTAAGTCTCTCTGACCTGGGATTCTGGACGACTTTTCCAAACTCTCCACTGTTCCTAAAACTCATAAGTCCTTTTCCTTCATCCCTTTTCCTTCCCCTTCAAACCTTCTGCCAGGAGAAGTAGCCCCTGGCTGTAAATACATTTACATGTGTGTTCTCCTGCTGCTGTTTGGGGAGTAAATTTTTTAACTATATAATTGCATTATACGATCAAAAATTGGTTATTTTCAGTTAATTACATCGTGCTAATAAAGGTATCATGCAGTTAGCCAAGAATCTAGCGACAAATTCAAGATCCAGTCATATAGATATAAAATATCCTTCTCATCCCGTCCAGTAAGTCTCTCTGACCTGGGATTCTGGACGACTTTTCCAAACTCTCCACTGTTCCTAAAACTCATAAGTCCTTTTCCTTCATCCCTTTTCCTTCCCCTTCAACCCTTCTGCCAGGAGAAGGAGCCCCTGGCTGTAAATACATTTACATGTGTGTTCTCCTGCTGCTGTTTGGGGAGTAAATTTTTTAACTATATAATTGGATTATACGATCAAAAATTGGTTATTTTCATTTAATTACATTGTGCTAATAAAGGTATCATGCAGTTAGCCAAGAATCTAGCGACAAATTCAAGATCCAGTCATATAGATATAAAATATCCTTTTATAAGAATGTGTGTTGAGTCCCGTGTTATTAGTATTGTACGTCTACCTTCTGAAAAAAATGTTAGTTGATGCTCTGACAAAACCCAAAGTAATGCAAGACATTAAACGTTCAGGAAACTGTGGCCTTGTGACATAAGTAAGCAAGTGACTGTTTATTAGAACTTCTCATTGAGTAGCGATGTCAATAAGGGGATGTGTTGGAATATGTAGGTTGATATCGACCGATTTTAGTCTACTGCTTTTTTTTTTTACTATTAGTCCGTCACTGATGTGCTTTCGTACATGTGTAGTCACTATAATGCACATACTGATTTTTTATTTACTGTAATGAAACATTCTTTTAACAATTGACGAAAATGGCAAATAGTACCCATTACCTCACAGCTGGGCTGATTTCTCAACCTGTAGTCGTGTTCAACGGACGGTATTTTACCGTTAATGCATGTGTGCTTAAATGTTCAAAGTATGTTCCGATTGCAGAATAATATTACTTTCGTTGGGAGATAGAACTGAATGAAGAGGTTCATGATAACTGATGAAATCTTGCCGAGACACTGGTCAGGGTAAGAAAATATTTTTGTTGAAATTCGTTTCGGACCAACACTGTGTGGAAAGTTAATATGTTGAGGATAGTGGTTTCGATCGGCGTAGTATAGAGTGCGCAGACGACAAAGCATGGGTGGGGAGGGCGTTGGTGCTGGGGGTTATGAGCAGGCGCTGAAGGAGAAATGCCGAGCGCTGGAGGGGAAGTGCTGTCCTGAACTGAGGCCTTCGCTCTCATTTTCTGTGAATATTAAGCAGGGGTCCTTCACGCCAACACTTGCATAGCCGCCATTCAAAAAGATCTACTGTAACCCCCGCTTTGGTTAGTATCTAAAATGAATTTCGCTGAAATTGCAGCGATTTATTTTCGCCTGGCTTGTTAACCATTCGTAACTTTCAGAGAAGCACCATGAGCGGCGAATTTTGAGTAAAACCTACACATTTCTCTGCTTGCCATGTCAATGTTTTCTTCTTTTGCCAAAACACGACATAGTTTACACAGTATCACCTCACTAACATATTGTGCAGACGCAGTTGCAAAAGAATTCAGATTAAGCACTTTATTAAGTTTGGTAAGTAAGAAACTGAGGAAAAGTAAGGTCAGTAGCTCATGAAAAGGCGCATTCTCAGTACACAATAAATGTGCAATGTCTTCACTTATGTTGTTCCAAAACCCTATGGCATTTCTCGTTTCACCAGCTATGGCCGCTAAAAATTGCATTTTTTCATCGAAAAATCGGTAGTTAGTGCAATAGAACAGTAGAAAATGAAGTTTTGCGTAATAAGCGTGTCTCAAAATACTATCCTTTTTGCGTGCTATTATTTATGATGTCATTTCGATACCTCAAAGCGTTTATGAAACAAACGAAATTAGAATTAATACCTTCAGCTGCTGATGGGCGTTGATATATATCAACGGGGACAGTTGAAAATGTGTGCCCCGACCGGGACTTGAACCTGGGATCTCCTGCTCACATGACATACGCTCTACCCATCCTTTTTTTTTATCATTGTGGACGTCACATGACATCTGTTCAAGTTCGTTGTTCATCCTTTCACTCAGTTTTTTTTTTATTACAGGTGCCAACCAGTTCTCTGACCGAACACCCTGAGCTACCGTGCCGGCTGTGAACCACTGACAGCACAGAGGATAGTGCGACTGCAGGGACTATTTTGCGCACGCTTCCCGTGAGACTCACCGAGACCCACATTCTCGCCTTGTATGTCCACACACTACATTCGTAGTGTCCCACCCCAACATACTCATGAGTCCTATGGAAATGAATACACAAGAAACACCACCAGCAGCAGTGTCCAATGAGGTGAGCGGAAGGAAAAAAGTGCTCGTTCGCATCTGAAGGATTTTGTGGTAGGAAGCAGACCAAGGAAGAACACAAGATAAACAGAGTCAGAATGTTATCTGAGGTAAGTGGTTATCAGAAATCACTAAAAGTTGTAGTAATAAGCAGAACAAAACCAACTTTCTCCCATTTCAAATACTGCATCATAATGTTCAATCTCTAACCAACAAACTACAAGAACTAGAAATAATACTAGACGCTGACCTAAAAGTTGATGTTAGCTGAATAACGGATCACTAGCTAAAAAAAAAAAAGACAGCAAATAGAAACTGTAAATATACCTGATTTTCTCCCAGGCAGTTCATTCTGAAGGTCATTATGAACATGGTGGATCATCTATCTTTACAAAGCAAAATTTAAGGTAGAAAGAAATCCAAATATATTCTGATATGATTAAGGAAAATGTGTTTGAAACGGCAGCTATTGGAGTTACAGACATCCACCTTACCACCGTAACTGTACACAGATCACGTGAGGGCGACTTTGAGGTCTTCTTGGGAAATTTCAAATGATGTTAAATAGTCTACATTCAACAAACAAGAAAATCATATGTGGTGACTACAGCACTGATTCTTTAAAACCTTACTACTGCAGAGATGGATTACTGAAGATGGCAAAGAGCTTTAATTTAACTGCCACAATAAAAGTACCAACAAGACTCTCTAATTATTGTAAAACAGTACTAGACCGAATTTTTATTCCAGAAACTCACATCTTCATAGAATAATAAAGTAGCTCAAATACGAGCTGTAGTGATCACGACGCTCTGTTGCTAACATTGGAGTTATGTGTAAAGAAAATGTCACCTATCAAAATGAGTGAGTGCAATGATCTCAGTGATAGTAATATAGCAAACTTTTGTCACCTATTAAGCCGAGAAACATGGGATGAAGCGTTGAAGGAAACAGATGCAAATAGAATACTTAGTAACTTTCGTGGAACATATCAGCACTGCTCTACCGTTTGTGGAAATTGTAACAGCAAGAAGGAAACACATAAATTCAATTAATTTAATACCACAGGTTAGGTACATGACAAGTAACAAATGATTAGCTTTTCAAATCTCTATATGTCCTTTGAGCCCTACTATTCAGTGTGTCGTGTGGCCACCATGCGCTGCAATTAGAGCTGCTATACGCCGTGGTATTGAATAATAAGATTTTGAATACTTTCCTGAGAGATTTCCCTCCACGCAGTTTGTATCCGAGCCCACGATTCCGTGACACCAGTTACTGGATGATCGTGAGCACCAGGTGCCCACCAAGCATATCGCAGACATGTTCGATGGGCGACATGTCTGGCAAACGTGCAGACCAGGGAAGCAATGGTACCCGTTGCTCTTCAAAGAAGGCCTATACATTCCTCGCAATATGTGGCCAGGCATTGTCCTGTTGAAGTGTGGCCTGTGGAGATGCCTGAAGCAAGGAGAGTACCTCCATTAGGCACCGTTTGCTGTTCACAGTGCCTGCAGTACGTACGAGGCGAGATCGGTGGTGTAACCAGTGGAGCCCCAAACCATAACACCTAGTGTTTGTCCGTTATGCCGCTCCAGAATGAAGCCCTCTAGGTTGCGCTCACCACGGTACCGCCGGACACGTATGCGGCCATCACTGTTGGACACGTTGAAGTGGGACTCGTCCGAAAAAATTACATTTTGCCACTCAGCACCCCAGTGATGGTGTTCACGTGCCCACTGTAGTCGGAGGAGCTTGTGGTTTCTGGACAATGGAAGCCGACGTAAAGGCATGCGTGCAACAAGTCCAGCCTGCAGCAGACGGCGACGAACCGTCGATGCAGACAAGTTCACACCTGTTGGTGTGCTCCAGCGACGAGCCAACACTGTGGATGAAGCTGCACGGTCCGTAATGGCCATGCAGGCAAGGTGACGGTCATCCCGCGCTGTGGTCATGTTGTGTGGTCCAGTTCCCGCTCGTCGCTGTGTAAGACCTTCCTCTATCCACTGCTTCCACACACGCATCACTATCGTAGCAGCATTCCCTGTGCGAGACGAAATGTCACGATATGACAGCCCCGTTTCGTGAAGACCGATCATTCTGCCCCGATATGGCTCCCTTTGACGTCGACGAGGCATACTGTCACTCTCTGTATTGTTTCCACTTTGTGTGACAGCTCTTCAGCGACTACACTGGGCGCAACACCGACCCTGTTTGACCGACACGAGAGGGCTCTGCTCGGCCTACGTGTACCCCATCTCGCTGCTTGCACACCCGTCGCCACTTCCACGAAGTGTAGCGCTATTTGGGTAATTCCTTCTCGGTGATGCACTTTTCACAAATGGCAGGGTATTTTGACATAGCCTTTCCACTTGAGCAACATAAACTAATAGCTACTAGAAACAAAAGTTGGATCACTACAGGTATAAAAATCTCCAGTGCCAAGAAAAGATTTCTGCATTCATACAAAAAGCAAAATATTGTATCATTAGAGATACAAAATTATACTAAAGAATATAGTAGGATCCACAACAAAGTTATTAAAGATGTAGAAAAAGGGGTAATGATGAATACATTTGTAAATCAAAAAACAAGACGTGGGCCACATGGAACATGATCCATTCTGAAACAGGCACCAAGCCAGTGGCAAAGATTATTAGCCTAAGTCTGGAAAATGGGCAAGCATCTGATGCCACTACAGTAGCTAATACCTTCAGAGAGTACTTTAGCAAAATAGCAAATGATCTCATCCAAAGTAACTTTCAAACTCTTAATATGCACCATTTTGAAAACCACAAACCCTCCAGTGGGTCTATGTTTCTCAAATAGGTCACACACAATGAGGTGGTACTGGCAATTAGATCATTAAAGAGATCTTAAAGCGGTTTTGATAATATACCTGACTGTGTTATAAACCAAATAGGGTATTATATTGTAGAACCACTGAAGCATATTGTTAATCACTGTTGCTTCACTGGTACATTTCCAAATCTCCTTAAGGTTGTGAAGGTAAATCCCTTGCACAAAAAGGGAGCCACAGACAATGTTAACAATAACTGGCCTCTAGCTCAACTTAGTGGCTTCTCAGAGATCTTTTACAATAAATTGCTAGAGTTTATCAATAAAAACTCTTTGCTGTCAAATAATCAGCACGGTTTCAGATAAACAAGATCCACAACCACAGCAGTCTATGAAATCCGGCATGCATTCCTAAAAGCTATAGATGCAAAGGAAATGGCTACTGGAATCTTCTTGGACCTATCCAAAGCATCTGATATTATAGATCACGCTATTTGTTATATACATTGGAAAAAAGGGAATTAGAGGTTTCCAAATGACTGGGTTAAGGCTGACAACTAAAAGTTGTTCTTAAACAGGGTAAAATCATGGGAAACATTATAAGAACGACAACATACGCATCAGAAAAAGCTACAATGAAATGTGGTGTGCCGCAAGGTTCGACATTAGATCCAATCTTCTTTCTTTCATATACAGATGACCTGAATGAAACTGTCCATGTCAAACAGAAAACTAACGTGTACACACACATTATTACTGGAACTAACATACTGGTTTGAAAGAAATAAACCTATCATAAACATAGAAAAAACGGTATCCATGAGCTTTCATCCTAAGCAACAAAATGACCACTCACTGAAAATAATAACAGTAGTTTAAAACTGGTTGATGATATTAAATTGCTAGGAATATATTTGCAGAGACATCTAAAATGGTACACACATATTAAAAGTTCTTACAGCTAAACTGTCATCAGTCTGCTGTATGCTATGGATAATTAACACAGGCTGTAACAGAGCAACAGTAATACAGGCATATCATGCACACTTCCAATCAGCAATTAGATATGGGATAGTATTCTGGGGGGAGTGCACCTTGTAGTCAATCCATATTCAAAACCGAAAAACGAGCTATCAGAATCATATGCAACGTAAAGAAACAAGATTCGTGTCGCCCTCTTTTCCCTGCGTTAAAGATATTGAACATGTCTGTAGACTACATATTTCAGACGACAGTCTTTACAGGAGAGTATTTAGAAACCTCCAGTGCGTATCGCAAAACAGCTCTGTGCACAGTAATGAAACAATAAATGGCAATAACATCCATGCCTCTTATGTCAGGAAATTAACCTATCAGAAAAGTGTTCTTCATAGAGGTACACAATTATATACGCTCCTTCCGAAACGACATCAGATTATTAAAGGAAGACTGCTTGTTCAAAAAAAAGCTTAGTCATTTCTGATTGATCAGAGTTTCTACTCTGTAAATGAATTCCTCACCAATGAATTTGAATCTGATAATGTAAAATTATCAAAATTAATTTAGTAGTCACATATATGATAAATCACACTAATTGCTTGTATGATATTGTATTAACACAGTCACTTGCATTTATGTCAAGCTTGTGATTCTTTATCTCCTCTGTATTCTTTATTGACTTGTCCTGTATCTGTACAAGATGTCACAGGACCAAAATTAAATGAATAGATAAATAAATGAAGACTGTAAAGCTGCGTATAGGACTCAGCTCATTCGATCACCAGCATCGGGCATTTTGTCACCGTGTCAGGCAGAGTGCTCCATCAGTAAACATTCTGGGCTGATCACATTCGAAGTTGAAGACGCTCCAACAGAAAGCAAGTGAAAGGGCAAAGTTCTTTATAGTTGGGTGATTGCAAATGTCTACCTGTTTATGAAGAAAGAAGTTGTGTTAGGCGCTCCGCGGAAACTAAAATCCACACTGAAATGAGTGGCTGAAGCAGCTGGTATATTGTTTACTTCACTTCTGTGAATCTCAATATTTTTAACACCTCATACGGAAAGGCCCAGAAGATCTTCGAAGGCCAGTTTAGACAATTTTAATGAGCATGTCGTTCGCTGTGTGGTGAATAATTTCAACATTGAAACTTCCTGGCAGATTAAAACTGTGTGCCCGACCGAGACTCGAACTCGGGACCTTTGCCTTTCGCGGGCAAGTGCTCTACCAACTGAGGTACTAGTTCGGCAAGGTTCGCAGGAGAGCTTCTGTAAAGTTTGGAAGGTAGGAGACGAGGTACTGGCAGAAGTAAAGCTGTGAGTACCGGCCGCGAGTCGTGTTTCGGTAGCTCAGTTGGTAGAGCACCTGCCCGCGAAAGGCAAAGGTCCCGAGTTCGAGTCTCGGTCGGGCACACAGTTTTAATCTGCCAGGAAGTTTCATATCAGCGCACACTCCGCTGCAGAGTGAAAATCTCATTCTGGAAACATCCCCCAGGCTGTGGCTAAGCCATGTCTCCGCAATATCCTTTCTTTCAGGAGTGCTAGTTCTGCAAGGTTCGCAGGAGAGCTTCTGTAAAGTTTGGAAGGTAGGAGACGAGGTACTGGCTGAAGTACAGCTGTGAGTACCGGGCGTGAGTCGTGCTTCGGTAGCTCAGTTGGTAGAGCACTTGCCCGCGAAAGGCAAAGGTCACGAGTTCGAGTCTCGGTCGGGCACACAGTTTTAATCTGCCAGGAAGTTTCATATCAGCGCACACTCCGCTGCAGAGTGAAAATCTCATTCTGGAATTTCAACATTACACATAAAAGAAGACCCACTTCAAAGCAAGTTCATATAAAGCTACAGAGTTTAATAGATTTTGAATTATTTATAAATACAGTTTGGAAAACTCTTCATACGCTAGGAATCAGGTGGAAGAATAACTGAAAAGTTCTCTAAGAACAAAATGGTATCAAGGAAAAACGTATTGCTTTTAAAAAGTAACCGAAAGTACAGGGGTGATTGTCATCTAGTGGTCTCCGCGGACGATACATATGCTCACACTTGTCACACGGCATCGGATGAATGGAGTGACAATTCACTACCGTGTCTGTTAAAACCTGTTTCGAAAGGAAGCAGAATTATCATCACCCGTCCTGGTGGAGAGGACGATATTTTACCACATGGCTACGTAACGTTTAATTCGAGCCAGAAAACAGGGGAGTATCTCAACGATATGGACTTATCGATTTATGAAAAATGACTCAGGGAGAGATTAATTAATACCTAATCTACTACTTCAAACTGCCCTCTTTGTAGATAAAGCCACTTACCACTTCGTGTCCCAAAATTAAGTTCCACGAAGAGAGAAACAATGTTCCGGTTAACAGAAAAGGGAAGTCCGTCCCACAAGGACATGTTAAGACTCCATTTGTAATCTTTGATCAAAATGAACAAACCTCCTCCATACCACCCAGAATTGAGTTCTATATAGCTCATATGGGGAAAATAATGGCGTTTCCGAATGTAACGTGACATTCAGAATGGAGGTGTACATGAACAAATTGCTTCCATAGCAAAAAGACCTGGAAGAAACGCTGTGAGCACGAACAAAATTGAAGAACAGCTTAATTCAAATTAAGGTTCACTGGACCTAGCGCTGGAGATGATCAATAATGTGGGAAGCGATAGAGACTCGAATAGTGATAGTCATAGTAATGGAAGCAATACTGAGTCTGCAAGTGGAGATGAAAGTGAATCATCTGACACTACCAGTGGAAGTGAAACAGACACGGTTACTGAAAATGAAGAAACATCAGGTGGAGCATTTCCTAAATGTGTTTTGTGTATGGAAATAGAAACATTATTTTAGATAAATGAGTATTTCGTAGCCGGCCGGGGTGGCCGAGCGGTTCTAGGCGCTACAGTCTGGAACCGCGCGACCGCTACGGTCGCAGGTTCGAATCCTGCCTCGGGCATGGATGTGTGTGACGTCCTTAGGTTAGTTAGGTTTAAGTAGTTCTAAGTTCTAGGGGACTGATGGCCTCAGCAGTTAAGTCCCATAGTGCTCAGAGCCATTTGAATCATTTTTTTTTAGTATTTCGTACACTGTCATTTTCTGTTAATTTAATTAACACATCAGACAACATAGAACATAAGCCTTTTATTATTATTTTTAGTTTGGGAAAATTGCTCCAGCCTTTGTGCAATTGCAGGTGCTGTTGGACCCATGAGGACAGCTGTGTATACTTATGTCAGGATAACTTCATACCAGCAAAATATGTTCTATTAATAATAACTCTGTAACGTCTTTTATACTAAACAATTTCGGTCTTATTTGTACTTCAAACGAACCCCATATCAACATCAACAATGCTGGAAACAGAGGAAAAATTTCGTTGGGAAATGACTTTGTAAACTAAAGTAGTCTTCATTTTTAAGATCTTCTTCACAGGTAGCATAGATGCACAACAGGTGTTTTCCTCTGTAGAGTACACGGGAAATCTTTCTGCTCCATATCTACACTTCTGCCAAACGAGCCACTGTGAAGAGCAAGGCGGAGGCTACTTGGTATCATTACCATTTCCGTTACACTCACGAACGGAGCCCTGAGGGAACGACCGTATTAAGGCCTCGTGGGGCCCGAATCAGCTATGAACTGTGGGTCGCTTATTCAGTAATATGTACTTACGTTTTTAAAGCTTTTATTTTACTTCTGTACCAGCTCTTTGCCAGCGATATTCGCATGATTCTTCAGTTCTTCAGATTCGTTAATCTTCATTGTGAGACAAGTTCCCGCAAACTATACCCTGAAGCCGATGGTTTAGTTGATAACATGTTTCATTTCTTCGTAATACACAGCCTGATAAAAATTAAGCACTGGCAAGAAGAGAAGGAAACGAAATTAAACTTCACGGGTTGGTAGGAAATGTGATGTTATTGCAGTGGTTACTAAATCAAACGAAATTTACAAAAAGCTTGGCAGTATGAGCCCACTTGTCAGTATGAACGTGCACCTCTTCTGGTCCGGGTGCATGCACTGGTTTGGTTGGGAAGGGTGCCATGACGCTCTTGTCAGCTCTCCTGAGGCAAGCTTACCCACAACTATTTTAACGCCCTCGGTATGTTGGATACGGGCACCGGGACGGAATTGACATCCAAACTGGCACCACGTACATTTTATCGCGGACAGATCTGGGCAACTCGCTGGCCACGACAGTAACTCAACATGACGCAGACAGTTCGTAGAGACACGTGTCATGTGTTGCTGAGCACTGTCCTGTTGAAAAATGACAACACGATACTGCCGCATGATGAGGATGCAGGATGTGCGTCACTTATCACTGTGCTGTCGGAGCTTCGTTAATCAACATCAGCCGTGGCAGAAGTCAGGTCCGATGGCTCCCCGCACCATGATCCCATGAGTAACACAACTGTACCTCGCCAAAACACTGGAAGAGTGAGACCTGTTCGCAGGTCGACGCCACACGCGCTGACAATAGCCACCTGAGATAGTGCAAACCGTGATTCATCGCTCTACAGAATGCGATGCCTTCCGGACACCTAAACTTCAGCCCACTCTTCATCATTACAAAATGTGATCCGAATCTGCACTTCCTCCTGGGTACGCTTTACAATTTAATATCTGATTTCAGAATCTCTTTCTGACCTAGTTGTAATCCATACGGAATCTTTCCACGTTTCCAGTTCTTTTCCAAGTATACCACCTCCTCTTGTGATTTTTGAACAGCGTATTCGCTATTACTGGCTGAAATTATTGCAGACCTCAACTAATCTGTTTCCTCTCTCACTCTTACTACCAAGGCCATAGTCTTCTACAACTCTTTCTTCTACTCCTTCCCCTACTACTGCGTTCCAAACCCGCATGATTATTAGATTATCGTCTCCCAATTACCCGTTCAACATCGTCATACAATTTCTCCATCTCTTCATCTTCTGCTTGTGACGTCGGCAATATTTTCGTCCGTCATTGTGTCGTTACTCCTTAATAACAACAAATGGTTCAAATGGCTCTGAGCACTATGGGACTTAACTTCTGAGGTCATCAGTCCCCTAGAACTTAGAAGTACTTAAACCTAACTAACCTAAGGACATCACACACACCCATGACCGAGGCAGGATTCGAATCTGCGACCGTAGCGGTCACGCGGTTCCAGACTGTAGCGCCTAGAACCGCTCGGCCACCCCGGCCGGCTTTAATAACAACAAAAGTGTTTCGTTGTTCATTATTGCGATATCATACAAATGATCAACGGTACATGTAGCTAACTAATTAGACTGCTACGTCATGGCCGCGCAGGATTAGCCGAGCGGTCTGAGGCGCTGCAGTCATGGTCTGTGCGGCTGGTCCCAGCGGAGGTTCAAGTCCTCCCTCGGGCATGGGTGTGTGTGTGTTTGTCCTTAGGTTAATTTAGGTCAAGTAATGTGTAAGCTTAGGGGCTGATGGGCGTCATGACTTTCACTGTCCTTACTTTGTTATTACCTTCATTTGAGGGTCTAGGTGAGTCCCTGTTTTTTTTCCTATCTGTCAACTGGGTACACTTTTTAATTCCGCACTGTACATCGGGAACCACTACCAGAGCTAAAAATCTCGTAATAAAGACGCGGTGCTTTGGCAGCCATCCACGCGCACCAGAGAGAGCCTACGCAAGCAGACATCGTCGGTGCGGCCGTACCCTGCGGGCTGACCCGCGACCCGCTGTGAGCACCTGCCAGCCCGCCGTGTCCGTGTGGCCGATGCCGCCAATTGGGCCAATGAAAGGTCGTTACGTGCTGCGGGTGCTCGCTTTGTCGCCGTAACGAACACACAAAGCGGAGGCGGAGGGCGCCAGCGCCCGGTTCGGACATCACAAAAGCGGCGACGAGCGTCACCGCCTTTCCACGCTCTCATTAGAGCAGGACTCCCTATATAGCTCCAGGCCAGACAAGTAATAGGTCACGCAGTGCCGTTTCGAGAACATTTCTCTACACAAGCGACTTATCATTTAGTACTCTCCCCCTTCGCTCGTACACTCTCACCCAAGTCAGTTTTCGCTACAGTCCGATCCACGATTCGCTCATGTCGCGGGGCACGGACGTGGATTGCTTTGTTGCCAATTCCAGGCGACAGTTGTGGTACGCGCATGTGAGTGCTTTGGACCTGAGGAAAGCCTATGCCCTGAAAATTATGTATCTCGTTTGCTTATGCAGAATTTGTCACTTACCACCAGCATCAGCGATAACAATTCGCAACATATGAAACAGAAATTCACTAAACAACTCGCTACGATCACGTTTAATGTTTGCTTTAGCTGCGGTATTCACAGCAGAGCGCTCAGAACAATACTGAATATTCATTGGCTGTCGGAGAATGCGCAGAACAAGCCTAATCTCGACCGTCATCATTCGTGACTCCAACTACAGCAACTGTGGCAGGTACTGTAATCAAATATTGCAGTTGGCCTCCCCTCTCAGCTTAGCAATAGGGATGGTGGTTATTGCTGAAACAAATGGTTCTCGATTACACCGGTCTTTTTCATCTCCGCTTTAACCTAACCGTTAAATCCACTCAAAATAACCTGTTTCTGAAATAAATGATTTTCGGTTTTGCTACTGCTGTCATTTGCGGTAATAACATAGACTAGCCGGCCGTGCGGTTAAAGGCGCTGCAGTCTGGAACCGCAAGACCGCTACGGTCGCAGGTTCGAATCCTGCCTCGCGCATGGATGTTTGTGATGTCCTTAGGTTAGTTAGGTTTAACTAGTTCTAAGTTCTAGGGGACTAATGACCTCAGCAGTTGAGTCCCATAGTGCTCAGAGCCATTTGAGCCAATAACATAGGCTTTGCAAAAAAACTGGAAAATTCTAACGAACGCGAAGGTGTTTTTCACCCTGAAGCAACGACAAAATTAAAGGTTCAGTTATCTCAACTCAATAAAAATCACCGGTATATCAATAAGATGTACCCTCACTTCCAAGGAACATTGTGGATGTTTTCTCGTTACATGTTGTCGCAAGTTTGATGTGCCTCCTCCCGTTCTTAACTTTTTAAAGCAAGTGAAGCACACAACTTCATGCTGCCGCACATCGTAAAATACTTCCAAACGAGGGACGCGCTATTCCGCAATACAACAGAAGAACGAGGATGACAGGGAAAACTATCGTAAAGACCAGGTGGGGGTAAGTCTTGCACTCTCTACGTACACACGTACCGTCTAATAGACCACGCCAAATGGTAATAGGTCTCAGTATTGTCTCAGAAATGCTTTGCCGTTTCTTGTGTCATGTGTTTCTTGCTAGTTTCAAACTGTGGGCGCTGTAATTAGAACAGCAGTGATCGCTTTTCCCACTTTTCATAATAAGCCGGTCTTTCAGAGCAATGGAAAATTTGCATGTAAGCATTCCAAAACATGAAAAAAACCTGTTCTGACCGAGACGGAACAACCACCGAAAAACACCGCTTATTCAGAACTAAACTACCGGTTTTTGCATTCCTACTTAGCGCCCCAAGCGGCCGCTACTAATTGTGACCGAGCGAGGTGGCGCAGTGGTTAGCACACTGGACTCGCATTCGGGAGGACGACGGTTCAATCCCGTCTCCGGCCATCCTGATTTAGATTTTCCGTGATTTCCCTAAATCGTTTCAGGCAAATGCCGGGATGGTTCCTTTGAAAGGGCACGGCCGATTTCCTTCCCACTCCTTCCCTAACCCGAGCTTGTGATCCGTCTCTAATGACCTCGTTGTCGACGGGACGTTAAACACTAACCACCACCACCACCACCACCACTAATTGTGATACGTTCTGTATAGAAATACCAAAGTTGTGACTCCTCTGGCGCCCCACTCAACTTGTCACTTGGGTCTTAAAGCAGTCCTAGACTCATCTCAAAAGTGTTCCACTGCGTTCAGGTCGCGATTCTGGGCAGGTCAGTCCGTTTCGGGAACGTCATTACCCACAAACCGGTGTCTTACAGACGCTTACTTTATGACAAGGTGCATTTCTACGCTGACTAGCAGGCTACAGCAGGGAAACCGACATGCTCGCACACAAACGCACAAACAAACTGCCAACACTAACCTACAATGTGAATTTGATATATGACCTATCGCACACACAGCGATGATGAACCTAACTGCTGACACTGACCGAGAAGCCAATACCGGCACTGCAGCCACCGAGTAACATCATCGCACAACGTCAAAGTTATCGATCTGCATGACACCCACTACTAACAAAACCTACCCTTGCATGACCTGTCGCAGGCAGCAAGAAAATCGCTACTGCTCTTACAACCCTACCGAGCTATCGCAGAGGTTTTTTTTTTCCTTGTTTGTTCTCGCTTCCCGCGCCCGGGTTCCCGGTTTCGATTCCCGGCGGGGTCAGGGATTTTCTCTGCCTCGTGATGACTGGGTGTTGTGTGATGTCCTTAGGTTAGTTAGGTTTAAGTAGTTCGAAGTTCTAGGGGACTGATGACCATAGATGTTAAGTCCCATAGTGCTCAGAGCCATTTGAACCAGCCATTTTTCCCTTGGCTCTTGCCTTGGCACTTTTCTCCGCCTCTGCCCTTCCAACCAATACCCTTCGTTCAACTTTCGACCCAACCTGTCTCCAGATGAGAGCATATGAACGGTTAACCTTAACCAGACGTAAGCAAACATCGCAGTACCCACATCCTGCGAGATTTTACTTTAGTGAAAACTAATCGTCATTCAGAGATGGTGCAAATGGTTCAAATGGCTCTAAGCACTATGGGACCTAACATCTGAGGTCATCATCCCCCGCCGCGCGGGATTAGCCGAGCGGTCTGGGGCGCTGCAGTCATGGAAAGTGCGGCTAGTCCCGGCGGTGGTTTGAGTCCTCCCTCGGGCATGGGTGTTTGTGTTTGTCCTTAGGATAATTTAGGTTAAGTAGTGTGTAAGCTTAGGGACTGATGACCTTAGCAGTTAAGTGCCATAAGATTTCACACACATTTGAACATTTTTTCATCATCCCCTAGACTGTTCGCCTCCGGTAGCTGAATGGTCAGCGTGACGGACTGTCAATCCTCTGGCCCGGGTTCGACCCCCAGCTGGGTCGAAGAATTTTCTCCGCCCAGGGACTGGGTGTTGTGCTGTCCTCATCAACATCCTAACATCCTCATCGACTAAAGGTCGCCGAATTGACGTTAACTTGAAAGACCAGCACCAAGCGAATGGTCTGCCCGACGAGGGGCCCTAGCCAAACGAGTAAATGAATAAATCCCCTAGACTTAGAACTACTTCAACCTAACTAACCTAAGGACATCATACACATTCATGCCCGAGGCAGGATTCGAACCTGCGACCGTAGCAGCAGCGCGGTTCCGGACTGAAGCGCCTAGAACCGCTCGACCACAGCTGCCGGCTGTAGAGATGGCAGTAGACCTTTTGTGTTCGCCATCATGCAGGTGTGGGCGCTGAAGGTCTCCAGCCCTTTAAAAAAATAAATAAATAATTTTAAAAAAATGTTACTCTGATATGAACTATTGTCGCCTCCGAGCTGTTCGCCTGCTGTATGAAGTACACATTGCTGTAAATTTTGGGTTCGTATCCTTCCTCATTTAACCCACAGTAAGCGGACCACACCCTAACCACCAAAAACAACACCATACCGGAACCCCACCTCCTATGTACTACACTGTTAGCACTATACATGATGGCAGAGAACGCTCTCCATGCATTCACCAAATCCAGACCCTTCCACGAGACTGCCCACTGTAAATCACTCGTTTCCCGTCGCCCGCTGTCCACTGGTGTTGCCCCTTACTCCACCTCAAGTGTCGCTTAGCAATGACTACAAAACTGTGTGGCTTATGAGGAGCTGCTCGACCACTGTACCACATTCTTTTTAACTTCTTACACTCAGACATTGTACTAGCTGGACTGTTGGTAGAACTTTGTAACTCTCGCAAGTGGTTCCTTCCTCTGATTTCATATGACTTTTTACAACCACCCTACGCAGTGCTCGACATTCCCTATCCGTCAGTACCAAGGCCTGCCTGGTCTTGGTTTAGATGTAGTTGTTCCTTGGCGTATCCGCTTCACAATCACGTCACCCAACAGTCAACTTGGACAGCTTTAGAGGAGTTGAAATGTCCGTGACGGATTTGTGCTCATGCGACATGACTAGCCCATGTTCGAAGTCACTGAGATCTCCTGAGCGACTCATTCTGCTGCCACTGCTCCTCTACTGACGCCACAATGCTCCCCGTCTCCCTTTGTAGCGATGGGTCCACCTCTGGTGACGTCTAATAGTCAATTCCGCATTACATAGGGGTGAGTGTCCGGATACTTTTGACCTCCTAAGCCGCGCGGTCTGAGGCTCCCTCCGTCGGAGGTTCGAGTCCTCCCTCGGGCATGGGTGTGTGTGTTGCCCATAGCATAAGTTAGTTTTAAGTTAGATTAAGTAGTCTGTAGGCTTAGGGACCGATGACCTCAGCAGTTTGGTCCCAGTCCCATAAGACCTTACCACAAATTTCCAAATTTAACCTCCTCCTAAATCACTGGATCGATTTCAGCCAAACTTTGTACACATGTTAATATCAGGAAAGAAGCATTGTGGGGCTGGGTAAGAACGACCTGTTCCCCTAGTATCGGGGGAGTGGAGTAGGAAACGAATTGACACGGAAGCATAATTTCTATCACATTTTCTACATACGTCACTCATTATTTATATTAGTTGTGTAATATAATTATCACAATATTATTACGTGAACATGAAAATTGAAGTATCGGTATTTAGTATTAATTATACAAGGAGGCCAATGAAACTTATATACACTACTGGACATTAAAATTGCTACATCACGAAGATGACGTGCTACAGACGTGAAATTTAACCGACAGGAAGTAAATGCTGTGATATGCAAATGATTAGCTTTTCAGAGCATTCACACAAGGTTGGAGACGGTGGCGACACCTACAACGTGCTGACATGAGGAAAGTTTCCAACCGATTTCTCATACACAAAACAGCAGTTGACCCGCGTTGCCTAGTGAAACGTTGTTGTGATGCCATGTGTAAGGAGGAGAAATGCGTACCATCACGTTTCCGACTTTGATAAAGCTCGGATTGTAGCCTATCGCGATTGCGATTTATCGTATCACGACATTGCTGCTCGCGTTGGTCGAGATCCAATGACTGCTAGCAGAATATGGAATCGGTGGGTTCAGGAGGGTAATACGGAACGCCGTGCTGGATCCCAACGGCCTTGTATCACTAGCAGTTGAGATGACAGGCATCTTCTCTGCATGGCTGTAACGGATCGTGCAGCCACGTCTCGATCCCTGAGTCAACAGATGGGGACGTTTGCAAGACAACAACCATCTGCACGGACATATCGACGACGTTTGCAGCAGCATGGACGATCAGCTCGGAGACCATGGCTGTGGTTACCCTTGACGCTGCATCACAGACAGGAGCACCTGCGATGGTATACTCAACGACGAACCTGGTTGCACGAGTGGCAAAACGTCATTTTTTCGGATGAATCCAGGTTCTGTTTACAGCATCCGTGTTTGGCGACATCGCGGTGAACGCACATTGGAAGCGTGTATTCGTCATCGCCATTCTGGCGTATCACCCGGCATGATGGTATGGGGTGCCATTGGTTACACGTCTCGGTCACCTCTTGTTCACACTGACGGTACTTTGAACAGTGGACGTTACATTTCAGATGTGTTACGAATCGTGGCTCTACCCTTCATTCGATCCCTGCAAAACCCTACATTTCAGCCGGATAATACACGACCGCACGTTGCATGTCCTGTACGGGCCATTCTGGATACAGAAAATGTTCGACTGCTGCCCTGGCCAGCACATTCTCCAGATCTCTCACCAATTGTAAACATCTAGTCAATTGTGGCCGAGCAGCTGGCTCGTCACAATACGCCAGTCACTAGTCTTAATGAACTGTGATATAGTGTAGAAGCTGTACACGTCATCCAAGCTCTGTTTGACACAATGCCCAGGTACAATGCTACATCAAGGCCGTTATTACGGCCAGAGGTGGTTGTTCTGGGTACTGATTTCTCAGGATCTATGCACCCAAATTGCGTGAAAATCTAATCGCATGTCAGTTCTAGTATAATATATTTGTCCAATGAATACCCGTTTATCATCTGCATTTCTTCTTGGTGTAGAAATTTTAATGGCCAGTAGTGTAATTCAAAAGGTACTT
Source organism: Schistocerca serialis cubense (assembly GCF_023864345.2). Lineage (NCBI taxonomy): Eukaryota > Metazoa > Arthropoda > Insecta > Orthoptera > Acrididae > Schistocerca > Schistocerca serialis. The sequence goes on along the minus strand of NC_064639.1, from coordinate 451,855,210 downwards.
TGCCATAGATGTACACAAATAAAAAATCATATGTGTAAGTAGCCGTTAAGAGTGGTAAAAGGAAGCGGATGATTACATATTCGTAACGCTGATAATACATTCTCCATCATTCAGCACAATCTGCAATATGCGAACATAGGAAGTTGAAGTTCTACCAACTTATGTCCTACTTACCGATTAGGAGCTGCGGAAGAAATGACACACGAAAGTAACAACTTTACGTGAAATCGCATTCTAGAGACTTTAATGTTTACATCGTTCATTTGCAGTAGCACACACATACCAGGCAGCTACAGTGCGACAACTGCTACATCGATGACGTTGTTAACAGTGGAAATCAAAGTAGTATCGAAGTCTGTAGATAACGTTGTATATTGGCGTCGTTATTTCTTCTGTTATTTGCCACTGTTACCAGAAAATTTGAAGTAAGTTCCTAATTTTTCATTTCTTCATTTTGAATAACTATGAAATTCGACTTCCCTCATTATACGGAACCTGTATTTGTTTTAAGCCCTGCCTAGAAAAAGAACGCTAATGTGTCGGAGTGAAAAACGCGAAGCTAGACAGACGCAATTTTTGTGTAGAGGCAATAGTAGGAATATAGACATTCATAATGATAATGCAACTGTGTTATTGAACGATACATTTAAATGCGCATTTTGACAGATGCCGTTTGATTAATTTGCAGTGCAGGTTTCGTAATGCAAAACATTGCGCATCAGAGGTTACTGCACGTTTACAACGGCATTCACATTGCGTTGATATAAGGGAAAAGTTAATATGCCAAAGTGAACATAAAATTTGTTTTTCAAACCACTTTATTAAAGACACATTTGTGTGTGTGTGTGTGTGAAATCTCACGGGACTTAACTGCTAAGGTCATCAGTCCCTAAGCTTACACACTACTTAACCTAAATTATCCTAAGGACAAACACACACACCCATGCCCAAGGGAGGACTCGAACCTCCGCCGGGACCAGCCGAAGGACACATTTCAAATGGTCCAAGAAGTCAAGAGAAATCAAAGAATTATGTCCATAATATAGAAATATTTCAGTAATATAGAAATGACACACGGAAGTAGCAAAATTCCGTGAAATCGCAATCTAGAGACTTTCAAGTTTAAATGTTACAGATCGCTCGTCTGCAGCAACTTAGGCATACCGAGTAACTACAGTGCCACAGCTGCTAGGACGCTGATGTTGTCAGCAGTGGAAACAAAAAGTCATAGCAACAAAGCTATCGGAGGCAACACAGACTGTACAAACGTTGTTTATTGGCGAGGTTTTTTCGCTTAGTTATGTCTAAGTGTAATCGGAATTAACTCTCTACTCATTTGCCGCCGTTACCATAATAACTGAACTGACTTTCAATTTCTTCACTTTGAATAACTACGACTTCTTTTATTACGTTTTAGGCTATGCCTCGAAGAGGAACGCTAACGAGTCGGACTGAAAGACGAAGAGCTAGAGAGATACAGATAGCCGTACCGTAGGTGCAGCCACAACGGAGGCGTATCTGTTGAGAGGCCAGACAAACGTGTGGTTCCTGAAGAGGGGCAGCAGCCTTTTCAGTAGTTGCAAGGGCAACAGTTTGGATGATTGATCTGGCCTTGTAACACTAACCAAAACCGCCTTGCTGTGCTGGTACTGTGAATGGCTGAAAGCACGGGGAAACTACAGCCGTAATTTTTCCCGAGGGCATGCAGCTTTACTATATGGTTAAATAATGATGGCGTTCTCTTGGGTAAAATATTCCAGAGGTAAAATAGTCCCCCATTCGGATCTCCGGGCGGGGACTACTCAGGAGGCCGTTGTTACCAGGAGAAAGAAAATTGGCGTTCTACGGGTCGGAGCGTGGAATGTCAGATCCCTTAATCGGGCAGGTAGGTTAGAAAATTTATAAAGGGAAATGATAGGTTAAAGTTAGGTATAGTGGGAATTAGTGAAGTTCGGTGGCAGGAGGAACAGGACTTCTGATCAGGTGAATACAGGGTTATAAATACAAAATTAAATAGGGGTAATGCAGGATAAGGTTTAACAATGAATAAAAAAATAGGAATGCGGGTAAGCTACTACAAACAGCATAGTGAACGCATTATTGTGGCCAAGATAGATACGAAGCCCACACCTACCACAGTCGTAGAAGTTTATATGCCAACTAGCTCCGCAGATGACGAAGAGATTGATGAAATATATGATGAGATAAAAGAAATTATTCAGATAGTGAAGAGAGACGAAAATTTAATAGTCATGGGTGATTGGAATTCGATAGTAGGAAAAGAAAGATAAGGAAACGTAGTAGGTGAATATGGAATGGGGGTAGGGAATGAAAGAGGAAGCCGCCTGGTAGAATTTCGCACAGAGCATAGCTTAATCATAGCTAACACTTGTTTCAAGAATCATGAAAGAGGGTTGTATACATGGCAGAAACCTGGAGATACTGACAGGTTTCAGATAGATTATATAATGATAAGACAGAGATTTAGGAACCAGGTTTTAAACTGTAAGACATTTCCAGTGGCAGATGTGGACTCTGATGACAATCTATTGCATATGAATTGTAGATTAAAATTGAAGAAAGTGCAAAAAGGTGGGAATTTAAGGAGATGGGACCTGGATAAACCGACAGAACCAGAGATTGTAGAGAGTTTCAGGGAGAGCATAAGAGAACGATTGACAAGAATGGGGGGGGGGGGGGGGGGGAAGAAATACAGTGGAAGAAGAATGGGTAGCTTTGAGAGATGAAATAGTGAAGGCAGCAGAGGATGAAGTAGGTAAAAAGACGAGGGCTAGTAGAAATCCTTGGGTAACAGAAGATATGTTGGATTTAACTGATGAAATGAGAATATACAAAAATGCAGTAAATGAAGCAGGCAAAAAGGAATACAAACGTCTCAAAAATGAGATCGACAGGAAGTGCAAAATGGTTACGCAGGGATGGCTAGAGGACAAATGTAGGGATGTAGAGGCGTATATCACTAGGGGTAAGATAGATAGGAGCACTGAAAGACCTAAGTCGAAACAAGGCCCCGGGAGTAGATAACATTCCATCAGAACTACTGACTGACTTGGGAGAGCCAGCCCTGACAAAAGTCTACCATCTGGAGAGCAAGATGTATGAGACAGGCGAAATACCCTCAGACTTCAAGAAGAATATAATAATACCAATCCCGAAGAAAGCAAGTGTTGACAGATGTGAAAATTACCGAACTATAAGTTTAATAGGGCACAGCTGCAAAACACTAACACGAATTCTTTACACACGAATGGAAAAACTGGTAGAAGCCGACCTCGGGGAAGATCAGTTTGGATTCCGTAGAAATGTTGGAACACGTGAGGCAATAGTGACCCTACGACTTATCTTAAAAAAATAGTTTAAGGAAAGGAAAACCTACGTTTCTAGCATTTGTAGACTTAGAGAAAGCTTTTGACAATACTGACTGGAATTCTCTCTTTCAAATTCTGAAGGTGGCAGTTATAAGAGTCGAGGGGCATGAAAGGGAAGCAGTAGTTGGGAAGGGAGTGTGAGAGGGTTGTAGCCTATCCCCGATGTTATTCAATCTGTATATTGAGCAAGCAGTAAAGGAAACAAAACAAAAAAAATTCGGAGTAGGAATTAAAATCCATGGAGAAGAATTAAAAACTTTTAGGTTCGCCGATGACATTGTAATTCTGTCAGAGACAGCAATGGACTTGGAAGAGCAGCTGAACGGAATGGACAGTGTCTTGAATAGATGATATAATATGAACATCAACAAAAGCAAAACGAGGATAATGGAATGTAGTCGAATTAAAACGGGTGATTCTGAGGGAATTATATTAGGAAATGAGACGCTTAAAGTAGTAAATGAGTTTTGCTATTTGGGGAGCGGAATAACTGATGATGGTCGAAGTAGAGAGGATATAAAATGTAGACTGGCAATGGCAAGGAAAGCGTTTCTGAAGGAGAGAAATTTGTTAACATCGAGTATAGATTTAAGTGTCAGGATGTCGTTTCTGAAAGTATTTGTATGGAGTGTAGGCCATGTATAGAGTGTAGCCATGTATGGAAGTGAAACGTGGACGATAAATAGTTTAGACAAGAAGAGAATAGACGCTTTCGAAATGTGGTGCTACAGAAGGATGCTGAAGACTAGATGGGTAGATAACATAACTAATGAGGAGGTATTGAACAGAATTGAGGAGAAGCGAAATTTGTGGCACAGCTTGACTAGAAGAAGGGATCGGTCGGTAAGACATGTTCTGAGGCATCAAGGGATCACCAATTTAGTATTGGAGGGCAGCGTAGAGGGTAAAAATCGTAGAGGGAGACCAAGAGATTAATACCTAAACAGATTCACAAGGATGTAGGTTGCAGTAGGTACTGGGAGAGGAAGAAGCTTGCACAGGACAGAGTAGCCTGGAGAGTTGCATCAAACCAGTCTCAGGACTGAAGACCACAACAACAACAACCTGGAAAAATAATTACCGTGATAGCAAGACGCAAATGGCACCCCTACACCTGAGGCCAGAGGTGAAAATGAGTGACATTACAGCATAAATCAGGAAAGCAAGGAGCAATCACATACAGTCCGGCGACCTTAGAGGCCAGTAATGTAAGGCTGAATCATTTGATCCAGTACGACCGATCGATCTTTCAGTAATCCTTTGATTTAAAAATTCCCGCACTTTCAGATGACAGTGTGACGGCGCCTCATCCTGTTGGTAAATGAAGTTGTTCGAATCAGTCCCCAACTGTGGGAAAAGAAAGTTCTCAAGCATATTGAGATATGTGCTTTCTATAACAGTGTTCTCGGCAAAGAAGAATGAACCACATACTTTTTCCCATGAAACCGCACAAAACACCCTAAATTTTGGAGAGTCCATCTCATGTTGTACAACTTAATGTGGCTGTTTCGTACTTCATATTCTCACATTATGGCGGTTCATCTTTTCGTTTAAATGGGATGTTGCCTCGTTACTAAGCACTGAGCGTAGAAGAATATTGTCATCCTCCATCTTGCCAAGAACGAAATTACATAATTGCACACGTTGTTGTTTGTCACCTTCACGAAGAGCTTGATGTAGCTGAATTTTGTATGGTTTCACGTGTAAACGTCGACGCAACACACGACAGAAAGACATCACGGGCGTGTTGAGCTGTCGAATTACACGGCGAACGGATTTCTGCGGGCTCCTTGTGTAAGTAGGCTGTTTAGGTTTTTTTATTGGTAACGCCACGTAGCGCTCTGTATGAAAATCACTGGCTGTGCTGTGTGCAGTCTGTGGCTAGTTTGCATTGTTGTCTGCCATTGTAGTGTTGGGCAACTGGATGTTAACAGCGCGTAGCGTTGTGCAGTTGGAGGTGAGCCGCCAGCAGTGGTGGATGTGGGGAGAGAAATGGCGGAGTTTTGAAATTTGTAAGACTGGATGTCATGAACTGCTGTGTATATTATGATTTTTCAACACTATTAAGGTAAATACATTGTTTGTTCTCTATTAAAATCTTTCATTTGCTAACTATGTCTAATAGTAGTTAGTGCCTTCAGTAGTTTGAATCTTTTATTTAGCTGGCAGTAGTGGCGCTCGCTTTATTGCAGTAGTTCGAGTAACGAAGATTTTTGGTGAGGTAAGTGATTTGTGAAAGGTATAGGTTAATGTTAGTCAGGGCCATTCTTTTGTAGGGATCTTTGAAAGTCAGATTGCGTTGCGCTAAAAATATTGTGTGTCAGTTTAAGCACAGTCATGTACAATTTTTCTAAGGGGCGTTTCATATGTCGACCCTTAGCCGAGGATACCTCACTGGAATCTTCTGATTTTTTCTTGTAGTTTGTGTAATTAGTGTAGCTATTGTTTATTGCTAGCGCGTAATTGTAGAGAGAATCTCCTTTGTAGTTGCAGTCTTTCATTGTTGTTGTGGCATGCATGTAGATTTGCACCAAGTATTTCGCAGCTGCGCTTGCAATTAACTAGATATTATTTTCAGTCCTATGTTAATGTGTTTTCTTATTTTGCTCTTGAAATTGTGCTTTTCTGTGTTGTCGTGTGAAATATTGTGACAATAATGGCGTGTGAAAAACGTAATACTAGGCTCCAAAGTAAACTGAGAAATGACAGTGAAGACGAAAGCAGTGTGTTAGCGCCACCGTGTAATGAATTAACTAATGTTCAAAGTAGTAATTTGGTAATTGTACATATGGAAATGGAGCGGGATGCAAATAATGGTGTTGGCAGTGAAACAATTAGTGAACAGGGAAGCATTATCGATCGTTTGGTCGGCAACAGCTTGCCTCAGGAATCCGAAATGACAGGACACAATCTTGCAAATACTGTAGGTTCAGGTTTTGTGTCCTCGCCGTTTTCTCAAATAAGCCAAGACACATTTTCTACTTTTCAAAATGCGAATATTGGCGGTCCAAATGCATTGCCGAATAGCACTGAGGAACATGTTTCAGACACCAGTGCATAGTTATTACAATTAATGCAACAAATGGGACAAAAGCTTCAAAAGTTAGACACAATGGAACAAAATCTTCAAAAGTTAGACACAATGGAACAAAATCTTCAAAAGTTAAGACACAATGGAACAACACTAGAGACAAACACAGCAACAGTTAGACACAGTGGAACAACACTAGAGACAAACACAGCAACAGTTAGACACAATGGAACAAAATCAGAGACAAACACAGCAAAAGCTTCAAAAGTTAGACACCACACTTGAACAAACCCGTGAAGATTTAACTACTGAGTTACATAACATTGAATCGAAATGTCAAAAAGTCTGTAATGACGTAAAAACACAAATTTGTGAGTATTTTCAACCTATTTTTTCGCGGCATGAAAATGCATTACAGAATCACGAAGCAGCCATAAAAGAACTGCAAACCATTGTTCATGAAAATCCTGAGACCTTGTGGACTAAAATTGACTCAGTTGCATCTACCGATTCGGTTACGCTACTTGCAAAAACTCAGGAAAACTTAAAGAACACAGTAGATACGATTTCAACACAAATGGACACTCTGAAACTCGGTTCAGAAAAACACACTGAGGAAATAAGTACACTATCGGAGAAAGTAGCCGAACTTTCGGATCAGTTCACTAACTTATCTGCAAAGGTAGATGATAATCTGAATGACACAAGACCTGTAGCCATCACTGACACAGAAGAGTATGAACAAATTAAGAAATTCAAACAAAATCAGAATCAAATTAATACGCAACACAAAAGAGAAATCCAGGAAGTACAAGATCAGTTGGCACAAGTAATACAAAAATTACATATTTCAGAGGACACTTGCGCTCCAACATGGGAAGAGGAACTTAGAAATACGGAAAAGCCACTAAATAATAACACAGGGCATTTCGGAAATTATGAAAGAAATTGGCAAGGTGCACCCAATTTTGATATGGAACCGCCGACACGACGTAACAATGACCGATATGCTACTCGCCGACACGATGATTTTGACTATAAGCTGTTCATTACTAGACGTAAATTTAAAACATTTAAGAATTCTGGCAACGACATTCATCCACAAGCGTGGCTCCATCAATTCTCTCGTTGCTTTCCTCCCAACTGGTCATTAGAGCACAGATTAGAATTTATATGTGGCTATTTAGAGAATGAGTCCGCCCTCGCGGTAGCATTCTCGCTTCCCGAGCATGGAGTCCCGGGTTCGATTCCCGGCGGGGTCAGGGATTTTTCCTGCCTCGAGATGACTGGGTGTTGTTGTGTCGTCTTCATCATCATCATTCATCCCCATTACGGTCGGAGGAAGGCAACGGCAAACCACCTCCATTAGGACCTTGCCTAGTAAGGCGGTGCGGGTGTCCCGCATCGTTCCCCTACACTCTGTAAAGAAGCATGGGACTTCATTTCATTTATTTAGATAATGAACCATCTGTAAGAATGCGATCGGTCATTCACGATTGTGACAGTGAAGGAGAATTTTACCATGCCTTCCTCTCAGCATAGGTCTCAAGCTACACAAGACCAAGTAAAACATAGCATCATAATGATGAAACATTTCGAACAATCTGAATTTTTCAGTCTTGTGAAATATTTTGAAGACATGTTGCACAAGAATCAGTACCTGTCAAACCCATACAGCCCCTCAGAACTCATCCGCATTTGCTTAATCAAATTACCTGAACATTTACGATATATTATTTTGGCAGGACGTTGCAAAGACGACATTGAAGCTTTTCAGGGACTCTTACAAGAATTAGAAATTGACACTGACAATCGCGAAACACGAAAACAGGAACACAACAATTACAGGTCACATCCGTCGCAATTCCGCGATGAAAGAAAAAATAACTGGACACGACAAGGCTATTCTCACAACACAAATCGTGACCAAAACAGACACCACCCATATGATAACCGTTGGCAGAGTACTAATAATTACAGAGAAAGATTGCATTTCTGTAGTAATGAATATGACAGAGACAATCATAGAAACAGACAATATGGCAACCAGAACTATTATAGTCACGGGAGACAGAATAACTTCAGACGCAACGGTTCAGCGCGCAGTTACGATTCAGGGAGAAATTCTCCACCACGTGACCGACAAGAAAGAAACTGTGGAATCTACCGACATGACGACAGACGATATGATCGTAACGACAGACCTGAATTGCATCAGAACTGGCGAGATTCAAACAGAGCAGGGCACTCTCGACAAAGTGAATTTGTAGAAGTTAGGTCTCCTAATCCCGCCAACAGCGCCGACGCGCGCCAACAAAGAGACAGACAATGACTCGCACCGCAGGCAGCCACGTGCGCCGGCTGGCTGGGAGAAAAATAACATATACGCTAACCTTGAGAAAAATTTTAGCATTCCTTACCGACGTATACCACATGATAATTGCGTTGAAGTTGAAACTCTGTGTACTAGGAAGAGTACAGGTTTACACCACATTTCACATGTAAAACCGTTTATTGAAAAATAATCTGTTTTTTAACTTAGTCTTTGCCATAAAACTTTTCACTTCACGCTGTTAGTACAATTTGTCACACTGAGAAACTATTAACATGCAACAATGTTTAGAAGTTAACTATCCAGTCTATAACCTAGGGAACATATTTAGACAGTATTTACGAATGCATTGTTATTGTGAACAGACGACACAGTGTTATTGTGTGTGTACATTCTTGCTTGTTAGTTGCACGATTACGTAACGACTATAAGGCTTACATACTTAGAACATATACTGGTACTGCTAATGAGATTTTAATGCAACAATTTGGTTTACTTGAAAATACATTCTGGATTTAAAGTGCTTTCTGTGAGATACCAGATGACTCAGTGGTTAGTTTATGTGACAGCTACACGATTTTATCATGACGCTACTAATGAGTCACAATTTACAATGTTGCTTTTGCGGTGTTTCTGTTTTATATCTGCACAGTTTTTCTGAATTTCTTCTGGAAAGGGAAACATGTTTTAGTAGTAACTTTTGTGGTATAGCTACAATGAGACAGCCTTTTCCGTAGCACAACAATACGTTACAGCACAATAGTTTCTTCATCATGGCAATAAGCGTGATAAGTAAGATATCTATACACAAAGCATTTCACTTTTGTTTATCATGAGGTAAGTACGTTGGCTTCTGCAGAACTTAGCTTTCGGAGGACAATAACTACGACATTTCCACAGAGATTATTTTACAGCAAGACACACATTTAGCGCTACAGGACACATATTTGTTTGATTAATTTTGCACTTAAAACATTTATTTTTAAAGATATTTGAAGTACAATGATACAAAGGTTTTCCGTGATACATTTCATTCCATTGCTGTAATCTGTAACACCTGAGAGTATTATTCATTAATCCTCAGGGGGGTACACGCTTACTTTGTGTACCATGTGTTTGGCAAGCATAAGGAGCCCTAGCTAATACGGTATTTGCTTATACAACTTTACACATCGGTACCATATTTCTCTAACACAAAAATTACGCGGCTATCTAATCATTTAACTGAGAGATAAACATTTTTTTTACTACATCAGTGACATGTTTACGCAATTACACAGTTGGATAACTTCACACTTATGAAACTGTATTTTGTCTGTACTTTGTGAACTCTTCATATTTTTTCAGAACCATTCTCATACTATGAGGGCTTTGAATGATCTATTTGGTATGAGATCATGATTTTTAAAGTGCGTTCGAGGTAGATGACACTATTGAAATGTGCAGAGAATATTTTTTTATGGTTTGAAATTATTGCAGGAAGCTACAACGATTTTAAGATTTGACTGAGTTTTTATGATATTATTATTATGATGACAATGTGTATAATGCTGTTGAGGTATGTTTATGATCAATAAGCTGATGCTATATGAGGAATTTGATTATGCTACATATTTATTATGATGAAATATTGAAGAAGTGTCTACAAATATGTATATGTGTAATAAAGCAAGGAATAATGAGTAGTGGTTAGGGACTCTGATTTGTGGAAAAGGCTGTTGGAAACCAAGAATCGTACTTTAAGAGTTATGAAATGTGTGTAAATGCGCAAATGTATCACAATGCCGACGAAAACTTTTTGAACACTGTTATATTCATAGGATTTTGTTTCTACACATTTACAACGCAAATTCTCGACCTGTGAAATTTTTTATATGAGACTGTCACTGTAGTGAAAACTGGTGTCGTAAATATTTCAATAAGAAAGATAAGTGACCACCTTCACGTAATGAGTCGTGGGCACCCAGCTGCGCGTCAGTCGCCTGGAAAAAAGGCGTTAGTGTGTGCCTTTCAGAGGCACAGGTGGAAAAAAAGGAGAGACCATTATCTTTGCTATTGATATTCCTTTGTAGAAAGCATCGCAAAAACGACACGCTCATTACTTGGAAACATATGATTACTCGTACTTTGTGCTACTTATGCTTATGAATTGATGGGAAATATTTGCACATCTGCACACCTGATTAGGTCAAGTGTCTTTCTACGAGAATTTCTACTAACTTATGAAATACCTCATGACTACTGAATGATGTTCTTATGCTTTACTTTGTACATAGTTGCTTCTTTCATTTGATATCTGGTTTCCAGATGTCTTGCAGCATTGGTTTCATCAAACAAAATTAAATGCATTTGCTAATGTGAACACTTTCTGTCAACAGATCTATTAAATAATTATTTTATGATCCACATTCTTCGAAAAAGGAGCTCTTGCAATGGAAAGAACAATAAGAAGGGACTAATAACACTAACACCATATATAATTTTCTTTTCAAGTACTTGGTAATTTTTTGTAGAATTAGTTTTTGTGGTGCACCACTTTAATTACATAGACATTATGATGTGAATATACATTTCCCTTGTCTGCATTGTTGTCTTTAGTGTAATATTTTTTTCTGCTTGAGCTATGTCATGTTTAGATGTAAGTTATTGCATTTCCTGCTACTGTTTGACAGGCATAGTGCTACTAAATTTCACTTTACATTACTCTGTTAAGCCAGTTTTACTACTCATTTATTTTTCTTGTTTGCTGCTCATTGCCTTATATTAGTTGTACGAGGGTTATTCCAAAAGTAAGGTCCAATTCGCTGTAACTATTGAAATTTGGCGCCAATGACAAAACACGCATGCGCGCCGACTCCCGGCAAGCCTTGCACGTCAAACGCCGCCATTCGCTTTGTTACTGTTGCTGAGTGTAGTTCACAGTGTCACTTTACAATGTTTAAGACAATTGATCAGCCCGCCGATTGTGAAGTAAGGGCAGTGATACGGTTTTTGTCTGCAAGAAACAATTCAGCGGCGGAAATCCATCGGCAGATTACTTTAGTGTACGGTCCTAACATAATGAGTGACAGTAAAGTGCGCAAGTGGGTGCGAGCTTTTAATGAAGGACGGGATAATGTGCACGATGAACCACGGTGTGGCCGACCATCAGTGATTTCAGACGATTTGGTCAATGCGGTTGACAAAAAAATTCGTGAAGATCGCCGATTCACTATTACAGACGTAGACATGCATTTTCCGAATGTGAGTAGAACAACTTTGTACAGAATTGTGTCTGAACATTTGAAGTTTCACAAATTGTGTGCCCGTTGGGTTCCCAGGCTGCTTACTGAGCCCCAACGAATGAAAAGAATGGCTTTTGCTCTTGATTTTTTGGAGCGATATCATAAGGAAGGTGACAGTCTTTTAGACAATGTTGTCACAGGGGATGAGACATGGGTTTCTCACATCACTCCAGAGTCTAAACGTCAGTCAATGCAATGGCGTCACACGTCATCGCCAGTCAAGGTCAAGGCAAAGCAGACAATCTCAACACGTAAGGTTATGGCGACTGTGTTCTGGGATAGACGTGGAGTATTGTTAGTCGACTTCATGGAGAGAGGAACAACGATTAATAAAGCCGCCTACTGCGCTACCCTGACTAAACTTCGACGTGCAATCCAGAATAAGCGACGTGGTCTTTTGTCGTCTGGAATCTTGTTGTTGCATGACAATGCCAGACCCCACACTGCAAATGAAACGCAAGCTCTGATCAAGAAATTTGGATGGGAACAGATGGACCATCCTCCTTACAGTCCGGACCTGGCGCCAAGTGATTTCCACTTGTTCCGTTACTTAAAGGAGTTTCTCGGCGGCAAGCGCTTCGACACAGATGATGAAGTGAAAGAAGCAGTTAAGGACTGGTTATCGTCACAGGCGGCCGATTTCTATAACATGGGCATTCAAAAGCTTGTTGAACGATGTGACAAATGTTTAAATAAGTATGGAAGTTATGTAGAAAAATAGATAAAGATGTAAGGAATGTAAATAAAACAATTGTTTTGAAAAAACATTTTAGTTTTGATTTTTTTTTATAACCGGACCTTACTTTTGGAATAACCCTCGTAATATTGCTGCTTGCTTTACCAATTTGCATTTTTTTGTCATTGCTGTTTGTGTTAATTGTTTTGTGCTGCTGCATTGCCTCGTCCCCTAGTTTAGCATCTGAGCTCAGTAGATTTAAGTTAGCTTAAGATGGGGTAGGCCAAATAAGAGAACAAGTTGTGATGAATTGGAAGAAATGCATAGAGAAGCTATAAGAAAATGGTTTGGCCAAAAAAAAAAAGGTATTTTGAAAGAGGATATGAACCAAAAAAGTAGGGTTTAGGGACAACAGGTTTAGGTAGGATTTTCTTGGAAATAAATGATGAGGTAAGATAATGGAAAATAAATAATGTAGTAAGAAATGTATGAACATATAAATACAGAAAGCATGCTTGGATAGAATTTTTTTGGTGGAAACAAATGTTGAAATAAGAGGAAAGACATATGGAATGAAGTTTTGGGGTGGACTGCAGTACCAAATGTCACACTGAAAACAAACCCTGTCCTGTATTTTTGTGTTATTACACTATGTGAATTTGTGTTTTTCCTGTCTTAATGTATTTAGCTAATAAGAGTTATGTTGTAGAAATTTTCTGATAATATCTTATTTTCTTTGTAAAGATGCTTAGACATTATTTATTCTGTTCTGTTTTAATGCTCATGTGTGAAGTTGATGTTTCGAAAGTTATTCTGATATTTTATGTATGTACTCATGTCATAATTCCTGTAACACTGATGTATATGTTATTTCGATTCTTTTGTAAAGCCTGTACTACAAATGTTATCTGTATTGTTTTGTACCTTTGTAATTGTATTCTTATGTTATAAAATTGTAACTGACACCAGTTCATCATATTATTAACTTGTAAGTTCCATTTCACTGCACACGTTTCTGTTGGTAATAGTATATGGACAATATGTGAGAAGTAGGGACTGTAAGTGTTAGCACATGTGTTAATAGTTCACCAAGGGACTGGATAACAGCATTGCTGGTTCTAAGGACAATTCCAAAAACTTTGTGAGTGCACAAGTGGTGGCCATGGACTTGCTATATTATCCGCAAGACTCTTCAGTGGTGATTGTGCACCTGCACAGTCACAACAGATGGCTGCTGGCCATCTCTACAAGGACTACAGTGGGTCTGCATCTTTGATGACCCACCAATACCATTATTTCTACAAGGACTAAAGTGGGTCTACACCTTTGCTGACTCACCAGTACCATTATTTCTACAAGGACTGCAGTGGGTCTGCACCTCTGGTGGCCCACCAGTACCACAATCTCTACCAGGACTAGAGTGGGTCTGCACCTCTGGTGGCCCACCAATACCGTAATCTCTACCAGGACTACAGTGGGTCTACTGTGTGATGACCTACCTACCAATATTCTTCAAAACGTCGAATGACTCTGCTGTGGGTTTGCTCTGTTGTGGCCCATTACCTGTCTGCATGTCGAGAGTCAGCACTGTCTTTCCATTGGAAGGACAACACTACTTCTTCAGGACTGCATGGAAATCCACTACTTCCGTGTGCATTTTCTTTTACTGCTCAGACTTTGAGAAAAACACTGCAATTTTTCTGTGATGAATGATCAGGACTGTCTCTATGGACTGTGAGAAAATTTTAGCTTCTGACCAACATTGTATCAATAAGTGTGTGCATTTGATATCTTTGTTATTGTAACTATGAAAAATTTTTTCAAACCTGTATTGGCCACTGCCCGAAACAATTTGTAAAATTTTTTTGTGGGGAGCATGGGGGCTATGTAAGTAGGCTGTTTAGGTTTTTTTATTGGTAACGCCAATCACTGGCTGTGCTGTGTGCAGTCTGTAGCTAGTTTGCATTGTTGTGTTGGGCAGCTGGATGTTAGCAGCGCATAGCGTTGCGCAGTTGAGGTGAGCCGCCAGCAGTGGTGGATGTGGGGAGAGAAATGGCGAAGTTTTGAAATTTGTAAGACTGGATGTCATGAACTGCTATGTATATTATGATTTTTCAACACTATTAAGGTAAATACATTGTTTGTTCTCTATTAAAATCTTTCATTTGCTAACTATGCCTATTAGTAGTTAGTGCCTTCAGTAGTTTGAATCTTTTATTTAGTTGGCAGTAGTGGCGCTCGCTGTATTGCAGTAGTTCGAGTAACGAAGATTTTTGGTGAGGTAAGTGATTTGTGAAAGGTATAGGTTAATGTTAGTCAGGGCCATTCTTTTGTAGGGATCTTTGAAAGTCAGATTGCGTTGCGCTAAAAATATTGTGTGTCAGTTTAAACCCAGTCTTGTATAATATTTCAAAGGGGACGTTTCACTTGTCAAACTACGACGGATGCGTTCGAAGTCTGTGACAGACACTCGGGGTCAGCCCGGCTGTTTGGCTTTACACAAACAACCTGTTTCTCGGAATTGTTCATGCCATCGTTTAATGCTCTGTGCTGTAAGAGGATCCACACCATATGTAGTACGAAATCACGCTGACCCACACTGCGCAAGACGTAGAACACGAAACGCTTTCTGTAGTCCCGACACCATTTTTATTAGAACTGATGTGGGCACACATTGCTGCTACCTAGCGGGAATTATGTAAAACTCGTGAGGTATCTCTTTGCAGCAGTACGTTGTTCATGCACATATCTCAAATAACATAATAGTTATGATTGTTTTAAGTCGGATGATTCTTTATGACACACCCTGTATTAGACGAGACAAAAACTTCATCACTTGTTAGCCGTCTGTCTGTCTGCTAAGAACATTTTTTCTCAGGAACAGGTAGACATATCAAGCCTAAATGTATTTCAAAAACTAAAATCTACGGTTCCTTGGGTATGTAAAAAACGTAAGCTTCTAAGTCAATGCCATTTGTCACATATTTTGATACTCGCAAACTCAATCATGAATACATGTAGGATACTTGCTATTGACCTGGAATCATGAAATTTGGCAAGAAGCAAGGTTTTACAGTAAACCTAAGAGAATAAAATCCAAAAATTGTTAACTTGTAACTATGTCACGCGAAAAAAAAAATTATTATTTGTGATCCGACTGGCTGTCTGCCTTTCAGTTATTACCCGTTTTGCTCAGGAATTACCACATCAAATGCAAAGTTACACAAGAAATTTAAAATTAGAACATTCTATAAAGTTTTGGGATTCATGGGACCAACATCTTGCAGGTATCGATATTGACAACAAGCAATAATCGTCATCAATCGTAGTACGCGTGATGGATAACTATTTACATGCGTAATTAAGATTGTAAGGAAACCCAGAGCGCGAATCCTACTCGCACTTGGCCAATATTAAGATAAGTGGGTGTAAGTATGGCTGTAGAGCCAAAAGAGAACAGAATAGATGTGAGGAGTGAAGCCCTGAACCTGAGGTGTGTGAGCCGCATCAGGCCTTTGTTGCAACGAGAGCAGGGCGCGCCCGCAGTCGCTCGTTGAGCCGTGGTTTCTTATCACAATTGCCGCGGCCTCCTCTATTCAGGGCAGTTAGCAGTTAGTTCCATTCAGGGGCTAGCGGAGGCTCATCTGCCACTAATCGCCCTCTCACTGCTCGCATCAGCCCCAGCTGGCATCGCTCGCAGGCACGCGCGCGGACACTCTAACCTAACGTCGAGGTTGCCTTCTTCTACACCGAAGAAACAAAGAAACTGCCATACGCATGCGTATTCAAATACAGAGATATGTAAACACTCCTATAAAAGACAACAAGTGTCTGGCGCAGTAGTTAGATAGGCTACTTCTGCTACAGTGGCAGGCTATCTCGATTTAAGTGAGTTTGGATGTGGTGTTATAGTCAGCGCACGAGCAATGAGACACAGCATTTCCGAGGTAGCGATGAAGTGGCGATTTTCCAGTACGACCATTTCACGGCTGTACCATGAATATCAGTAATCCGGTAAGATATCAAATCTCTGACATCACTGCGGCCGGAAAGAGATCCTGCAAGAACGGGACCAACGACGACTGAAGAGAACCGTTCAAGGTGACAAAAGTGCAACCTTTCCGCAAACTGCTGCAGTTTTCAGTGCTGGGCCATCAACAAGTGTCAGCGTGCGAACTATTCAATGAAACATCATCGATATGGGCTTTCGTAGCTGAAGGCCCACTCGTGTACCCTTGATGACAGCACGACACTAAGCTTTATGCCTCGCCTGGGTCTATCAACACCGACTTTGGACTGTTGATGACTGGAAACAAGTTGCCTGGTCGGACGAGTCTCGGTTCAAATTGTATCGAACGGATGGATGTGTATGGGTATGAAGACAATCTCACGAATCCATGGATCCTGCACGTCAGCAGGGGACTGTTCAAGCTGGTGGAGGCTTTGTAACTGAGCTGTTCAAAAATGTTCAAATGTGTGTGAAATCTTATGGGACTTAACTGCAAAGGTCATCAGTCCCTAAGTTTACACACGACTTAACCTGAATTATCCTAAGGACAAACACACACACCCATGGCCGAGGGAGAACTCGAAACTCGAACCTCCGCCAGGATCAGCCACACAGTCCATGACTGCAGTGCCTTATACCGCTCCGCTAATCCCGCGCGGCAAACTGTGCTGTGCTCGGCTCGTGTCATGCCGTTTATTGCTGGCATCTTGTCATTGCGGTTATGGCATCTCGTTTCTTATTCGATTTACTGGCGTAACTAAGTTGCTGGCTTGCCTGCCCATGAGTGGCAGCAACAGCGCTTATCGATACGAGTATCTTTGGAGCGACCGCTAGTTTTTCCGGGTCGCATTGTGTGGAGCAGGCAGTTGCGAACAGAGATCAGTTCGGTTGGGACACAGCAGCGAGCAGGTCCGTGCATCGCGAGGGCAAGCCAGGGCTGCTGGCGGCGCGCAGTGGTTCAGAACGTTCTAATCCCTGGCCAAAACTCGAAAATTGAGAATAATAATTCCAAAATTTCCTGTTATAGGTTTTTGGGGTCACTGATTACGAATTTGATATCTAAATTGTGAAACTCAAAATGGCGGACATTTTGGAAAAATAATCACTTTATCGGTCCGAAAATTTGCACCAATAGGTTTTCGAGGTCGCTGATTACGAATTTGATATCAAAATTATGAAATTCAAAATGGCGGACATTTGAGAAAAATTATTACTTCATCGGTCTGAAAATTTGCACCATTGGGTTTTTGGAGTCGCTGATTGCGAATTTGATATTAGATTCATAACATTTAAAATTCCAAAATGAAAAACAATTTTGTAGAATATGTAAATTTCTATTTTATTTATTATTTTATTATTATTTTGAGCTTTTCCTCATTACAGAGGCTTATCTCCAACATAATAATTTACCTGGACATGACAATACAAACAATAAACGTTCTTAAACTATACTCTCAAAATATTTCTCCAGGTGTTTCGATCTTGCATGTCCTCTTCCTCTGCGCCCATTCTCCTCATTGTGTGCTGTACATTTTGGAGCCAGGTGGTCACAGGTCGTCGTCTTCTTCTTCTCCCCTCCGGTTCCCACTCCAGTATCAATTTTGGTATTCTGGCTTCCTCCATTCGTCGTACATGCCCGTACCACTGTAATTTCTTCCTATCCATTATGTCATATATTCTTTCTTTTATTTCCATTCTCCTTATTACTTCGGTGTTCCTTATCTTTTCTTTCCTGGAGATTCTTGCCGATCTTCTCCAAAAGTCCATCTCTAGAGCTTGTAATTTTGTAATGTGCTTCATGTTAATTGTCCAGGTCTCCGTTCCATACAGAACCACACTCTCTAATATGGATTTGTATATTAATTTTTTAGTTCTGCTCATTACATTCCTGCTCCATAAGACTGAGTTAAGCATCCCAATGACCCTCCGTCCGCTACTAATTCTTTTATTGATTTCTGACTCTGATTTTCCCTCGATTTCTAGAATGGATCCCAAATAACAGAAAGTGTTTATCTTTTTGATTTTCTTTCCTTCAATGTATAGCTCATCTGAATCATTAGTCAAGTATTCTGTTTTTTGGTAATTAATCTTCAAACCCCAAGTTTTGTATGCTACTGCTAGTTGATTGCACATATAGTTAGCATCCTCCCCATCTTGTGCTACGACTACTTGATCATCAGCAAATAATAAATGATGTAGGTAAACTCCATCTCTTATTTCTAATCCCATACTATTACATTTACGAGACCATGTTCTAAGGCTAATATGTATATAGATTTTAAATAATGATGGTGACATGGGACAGCCCTGTAAAAGGCCTTTGCTTGTTCTAAATTTCTGTGAAAGTTTATTACCAACTTTCACTTGGCAAATGTTATCTTTATACATCTGTTGTATTATTTTAATCAAGGAAGGGTTTATGTTTGCCATATGTAGTGCTCTCCAAAGTAATTTTCTTGGAACAGTATCATATGCTTTTTCTAGATCTATGAAAATTAATCCTATACTTTTTGATTTTTCCCTATGTTTCTCCAAAATCTGTCGTAATGTGAAAATATGGTCTACACATGATCTCCCAGCCGTGAATCCACATTGTTATTCTTGGGTTCTAAAATTTTTTTCCAGTTTGTTTTTAATTACTTTCGCAAAAATTCTCATTAATGTGTTTGTAACACAAATTCCTCGACAGTTTGAACAAATTTTGCGATCCCCTTTCTTAAATATTGTATTAATGTAACCTAGCTTCATTTCGTTGGGTATTGAATCTCCATGTATCATTTTGTTGAAGAGCTGTGTTATCAGTTTCACAATTTTGTCACCATATTTCAGACACTCCAGATTGATATTGCCTGGTCCCGGTGATTTACCATTCTTTCCTGTTCCTTTCAATACTGACCATGCTTCTTTTGCTCTCCCAAATCCTAATTTGCTATTCACCTTGGCGCATGTTCTTTCCCAAGCTTCATTTTTTGCCATCCTTATTTTTTTCGTCACTTCATTCTTCTTTTCCTTGTATATTGACCTTGTTTCTTCTGATTTATCATTCAACCACTGAAGGAACGCATTTCGTTTTTCTCTAATGAGGACCTCTAGTTCCTCTGACCACCACTCTGCTGCACAGTTGTGGTTGCTATCTTTTTTACCCAACACCTCTGTTGCTATGATTTTCACATTAGCTCTTATATATTCATATATTTCCTCTGTACTTCCTTCAAATGATTCAACCAGTTTCCTTTCCATCCTGGCCGCAAAGAGTGTTCTGATACTTTCGTCTTGTAGGCTGTCAGTATTAAAAGGTAAATTTTCATCTTTCTCAGTCTGGTTCGTTTTATTTATGTTACTTGTATCACTCCTTGCATTCTTCCATGGCCAGAAAGACTTCATTTTAACTAGATAGTGGTCTGATCCACACTGGGCTGCTCTATAAGATCTGACGTCTACTGCCTTGAAACTACTTGTTTGCCTAATGATAATATAATCTATTATAGAACGAAGTTCTTTGGTGTTCTGTTGCCAAGTATATTTATGAATGTCCTTATGTTTGAAAAATGTGTTGGTAATTTTTAGATCAAATTGTTCACAAATTGCAATCAATCGTTCTCCATTGTCATTATATTCGTCCTCACCATGTTTTCCTACTATTCTACAAGATTCTCTAATTCCTACCCTTCCATTCAGATCTCCCATGATAATCAGTTCTTTTCTTCTTGGGATTTTTTCAATAGTCTCCCTGAGGGTGTCCCAAAATGTATCTTTCTCCTTATCTTTTGTGTCGTTCGTGGGTGCATATACGCCAATAATCACAACTTCCCTAGCAAATAATGTCATTTCAACAGTTATTATACGTTGATTGATGAATGTCCAATTTGTGATTCTTTCTTTCCATGATTTTTTTATCATAATGGAGACTCCTGCTTTGGCTCTTACTGCTTTTGATACCCCACTCCAGATATGTACATAATTATCCAGTTCTTCTTCTCCTTGGCCTTTCTTCTTTGTTTCAGAGAGTACGACAACATCCATGTTGAACATGTCAAGTTCTGCGGGGAGTAAATTTATTTTAGTGGAAATACCTTGCACATTCCAGCATCCAAACATAATTTTCCGTTTCTCATTGCCAGTTCGTCGTCCAAAGTTCCAATTTTTCCGAGGCATATTATTAGGTTTTTTAGCATTTTTATGTTTTTATGTGAGTGAGTAGCTGGCCCACTGCACAACCCCCAACCTGGAGGACCAGGTAATTTTTACTCAAGGTTTTCTTACTTTAGCCTTTGATAAGCCAATATCATACTACAAGGCAGCAGTTGCTAGTTTTGGTCCACCCCGGGTATTTTATTTCCCCGGTACCCACCATATCTGGTGAGCATTCCCCTATCCGCCACCTGGGGAGGCGCCCGATGGGAGACCAGCAAACTCCACACGGTTCTATTTTATTTTATGCACATAATTCCATGCAATACATTGGATTAATTAAAAATCATAATCTGGGTCAGATGGATCTGTCGTACATTTTATTTAAAATCTTTATTCAAATGCTACACCGTTGCAATAATACACCGCATTTATTTCCACAATACTTTAGAAAGAGATAGAAAACATCTACGAAAAACCCTCCATACCTGGGACCTTTCAAGCCTCAGGTATAGAAAGTTGAGGGGGGAAATATTGCCATTAGTCACAGTGCGTAATGCGCACGACAGCGTGCATGGTAACACTAAAATCGTTATTATTCAAAATGGGCAACTGTCGAGCAGATAATTCTTGAAAATTTAATTAATAGACACCAGAATGAGATTTTCACTCAGCAGCGGAGTGTGCGCTGATATGAAACTTCCTGGCAGAGCTTCTGTAAAGTTTGGAAGATAGGAGACGAGATACTGGCAGAAGTAAAGCTGTGAGGGCCGGGCGTGAGTCGTGCTTCGGTAGCTCAGATGGTAGAGCTCTTGCACGCGAAAGGCGAAGGTCCCGAGTTCGAGTCTCGGTCGGGCACACGGTTTTAATCTGCCACGAAGTTTCAATTAATAGATAGTTCCATAAACATTTCCCTGTCCGCCGGCCGGTTCTAAGCGCGCCAGTTTCGAACCGCGTGACCGCTACGGTCGCAGGTTCGAATCCTGCATCGGGCATGGATGTGTGTGATGTCCATAGGTTAGTTAGGTTTAAGTAGTACTAAGTTCTAGGGGACTGATGACCTCAGTAGTTAAGTCCCATAGTGCTCAGAGCCATTTGAACCATTTCCCTGTCAATGCCAGCATTAAATTGTGTTAAAATTTTTTTGTATCGACAGAAATGTATTTCTAAAGAAGAGAAACAACGTGATAATCACGACTACATTTAGCATAACGTTTCAAAAATAGCAATAAACATTTTCGAAAATTGAAGTATATAAAATGTTTCTACATACATTCATCAACATTTTCCATTTTGGAAAACAGGAATCGACGCCTCATTGTAAAATTCTGTATGATTTTCTGAAGCACTGTATGACTGGGCATTGAAGCGCCGCGCGTGTTTCTATGAGAGGCAACTTACGACTGTCGCAGGGAAGCAGGTATACAATATTGTGACCTCTGCTTACACGATCTGAATGCCCCATACCCCCCCCCCCTTAACAGGAATCCATTCCAAGCACATCGATCTTTCAACCTTCATTTCTCGACTTTTGGCCAGGGAATCGACCGTTCTGAACCACTGTTCAGCCGTCACTGCCCTGGAGGTTGTACTTCTCCGGCAGGGCACCTTTCCTCGTCGTGTGGACGCTGTCCGACACGGCGTGTAGTTCGACAGCCTCTTGTATTGTACTGTGCATATTATTTGGGAGGTCTACTTTGGTTCTAGTGTTTCCTTCGGCCTTGGTGTTTTCTGAAGACGTAACGCAGTCTGTCTCTTCACTGATTCCTAAGATTGTGATGTTTGTTTTAAGGACATTTGTAATTTTCTGATTATTGTTGGTGTGGCCTTCAGCCGAGCAATAATTTCACTTCTGTCATGATAAGGACTTCGACCATGTTACAGTAAGTTTTTTTAAGCAAACTTGTTTTATAGGCAAAGTATTATTTTAAAAGGTGCTATTTGGAATTGTTTTCCTGACTTCTAATTCAGGTCTTCACCCGTTTGTTATTTGAAATTGTGGCCTTCAGCCGAGTAATAATTTCACTTCTTTTATAATAAGGCCTTCACCCGTGTTACAGCTTGCTTTAAAACCAAGTATTTACCTTAATATGTGCCATTTGTAATTGTTCTTCTTACTTCAGCCGTTTGTGATTTGAAGTTGTGTGTGGCCTTCAGCCGAGCAATAGTTTCACTTCTTTCATAGTAAGGCCATTTTACAAAAGTTTTTTTTAAAGGAAACTTGTCTTAAATGCAAAGTATTTGTTGAAATGTGTGCTATTTGGAATTTTTCTTCTGACTTCTAATTCAGGCCTTCAGCCATTTGTTATTTGAAGTTGTGTGTGACCTTCAGCCGAGCAATAATTTCACTTCTTTCGTGATAAGGGCTTCATCCGTTTTACAGTAAGTTTTTTAAGCAAACTTGTTTTATAGGCAAGGTATTATTTTAAAAGGTGCTATTTGGAATTGTTTTCCTGACTTCTAATTCAGGCCTTCAACCGTTTGTTATTTGAGATTGTTAGTGTCCATCAGCCGAGCAATAATTTCACTTATTTTATAATAAGGCCCTCAACCATGTTACAGTTTGTTTTAAAACGAAGTATTTATCTTAATATGTGCTATTTGGAATTCTTCTTCTGACTTCTAATTCAGGCCTTTCAGCCGTTTGTTGTTTGAGATATTGATGGTCGCCTTCGGCCCCAAAATTGTGGAACTTTCTTCCCCTGTGATAAAGCCTTCAGCCGTCATGCAGTCAATTGCGTCTTTTTTTAAGAGATTGTTTTAAAATTTTAATTTCTTTAACTTAAGTTTACGTATTTCTTGTGCAACCGAGCGTAACTGATTACAGCCCCGTCCACAATCGTAATCTTATCCTGCCCCATCCTGAGAACCCAGGTCTCAGTAATGGTGTGGGGGTGTGCAGTTGGAGTGATATGGGACCACCGATACGTTTAGATACGCCCCTGACAGGTGACACGTACGTAAGCACCCTGTCCGGTCACCTGCATCCATTCATGTCCATTGTGCATTCCGACGGACTTGGGCAATTCCAGCAGGACAATGCGACACTGCATCGTCCAGAATTGCTACAGAGTGACACCAGGAATCCTCTTCTGAGTTTAAACATCTCCGCTAGCCACCAAACTCCCTTACATGAACATTATTGACAATATTTTGGATGCCTTGCAACGTGCTGTTCAGAAAAGATCTCCATCTCCTCGTACTCGTACGTATTTATGGAGAGCCCTGCAGAATTCATGGTGTCACTTACCTCCAGCACCACTTCAGACATTAGTCGAGCCCATGCCACGTCGTGTTGCGACACTTCCGCGTCCTTGCGGGGGCCCTACGTGATGTTAGGCAAGTGTACCAGTTTCTTTGGCTCTTCAGTGTAGGTGCCCGAAGTGGCAATGCGCTTTCAGAATAACAACGTATTAAATTACGACTAACAAAGAAAGAGTGCAATATTTTTTCACCACTGTCACCTGCTTCAATGGTTTAATAGGCGATTGGAAAAGATGTTATACATGGTCCAGTCACATTAATATGACTACCTGTCAAAGGCCTAAATAACTACCTTTTACAGAGCGAACGTGTATAAAGAGAGTCAAGGAGGTTCTGGAAGGTACCGACAGAAATGTGGAGCCATCCCGACTCCAGTGTCATGACCAGCTGCGCTAGGTTTCTTGGCTGAGGATCCATGGCGCCCAGTTGAGGTGGTCCTACAGATTCCTGATTGAGTTTTAAGGCGGGGAGTTTGGTGGCCAAGCCCGGTAAACCCATACTAGTGCTCTTCGAATCACACAAGTAAAATGTTGGCTGTGTGGTACGTTGGATTGCCCTACTGGTACTTGCCATCGTGCTGAGGAAGGAAAAGTGCATGTGGTGGTGGAAACAGTGGCCAAGGACAGGTGCATACTTGTGTTGATCCCTAGTGCCTTCCAGAATGAGAAGATAACCCAGAAAACGTCACAAAATCACTTCTCAGACCATGACGTTCCCTCCTCTAACCTGGACCCTTCTGACGATTGTTGTAGGACCGCACACTCTAAACGGTCATTTGTACGATGGAGCATAAAAGGTGGTTCAGCTGAAAACGTCACCTGTCGCCACTTGGTGGATGTCCAGTTGTTGTCCCGGCTTGCAAATTCCAGCTTTCGTCGTTGATGAATAGCTGTCAGCATACGCGCGTGAACCAGGCGTGTGCTGCGGAGGCCATATGCAGTAATGTATGCTGAACGTTCACTGACTAGACATCGTTGATAGCCCCTTGGTTCATCTTGGTGGTCAGTAGCTTAACAGTTGCACGTTTTCTCGCCCCTACACATCTCCGCAGCTGTCCCTCACCCCTGTCGCCTATGGCCCGTGGTTCATCACAGCTGCATCGGTGCGTTTTGGACAGCGTCATTTTGTCTTGCGTGGTACGCTTTAACCATGGTGGCATGCGAACTTAGCCGTTTCGGAAATACGGTCACGCTTGGCCCGAAAGCCAGTGATCATGCCCTTTCGAACGTCAGATGTTGTTGTTGTTGTTGTGTTCTTCAGTCCTGAAACTGGTTTGATGCAGCTCTCCATGCTACTCTATCCTGTGCAAGCTTCTTCATCTCCCAGTACCTACCGCAACCTACATCCTTCTGAATCTGCTTAGTGTATTCATCTCTTGGTCTCCCCCTACGATTTTTACCCTCCACGCTGCCCTCCAATACTAAATTGGTGATTCCTTGATGCCTCAGAACATGTCCTACCAACCGATCCCTTCTTCTGGTCAAGTTGTGCCACAAACTTCTCTTCTCCCCAATCCTATTCAATACTTTCTCATTAGTTATGTGATCTACCCATCTAATCTTCAGCATTCTTCTGTAGCACCACATTTCGAAAGCTTCTATTCTCTTTTTTGCCAAACTATTTACCGTCCATGTTTCACTTCCATACATGGCTACACTCCATACAAATACTTTCGGAAATGACTTCCTGACACTTAAATATATACTCGATGTTAACAAATGTCTCTTCTTCAGAAACGCTTTCCTTGCCATTGCCAGTCTACATTTTATATCCTCTTAACTTCGACCATCATCAGTTATTTTGCTCCCCAAATAGCAAAACTCCCTTACTACTTTAAGTGTCTCATTTCCTAATCTAATATCCTCAACATCACCCGACTTAATTCGATTACATTCCATTATCCTCGTTTTGCATTTGTTGATGTTCATCTTATATCCTCCCTTCAAGACACCATCCATTCCGGTCAACTGCTCTTCCAAGTCCTTTACTGTCTCTGACAGAATTACAATGTCATCGGCGAACCTCAACGTTTTTATTTCTTCTCCATGGATTTTAATACCTACTCCAAATTTTTGTTTTGTTTCCTTTACTGCTTGCTCAGTATACAGATTGAATAACATCGGTGTAGAGGCTACAACCCTGTCTTACTCCCTTCCCAACCACTGCTTCCCTTTCATGTCCCTGGACTCTTATAACTGCCATCTGGTTTCTGTACAAATTGTAAATAGCCTTTCACTCCCTGTATTTTACCCCTGCCGCCTTCAGAATTTGAAAGAGAGTATTCCAGTCAACATTGTCAAAAGCTTTCCCTAAGTCTACAAATGCTAGAAACGTAGGTTTGCCTTTCCTTAATCTTTCTTCTAAGACAAGTCGTAAGGTCAGTATTGCCTCACGTGTTCCAGTATTTCTACGGAATCCAAACTGATCTTCCCCGAGGTTGGCTTCTACTAGTTTTTCCATTCGTCTGTAAAGAATTCGTGTTAGTATTTTGCAGCTGTGGCTTATTAAACTGATTGTTCGGTAATTTTCACATCTGTCAGCACCTGCTTTCTTTGGGATTGGAATTATTATATTTTTCTTGAGGTCTGAGGGTATTTCGCCTGTTTCATACATCTTGCTCACCAGATGGTAGAGTTTTGTCAGGACTGGCTCTCCCAAGACCGTCAGTAGTTCCAATGGAATGTTGTCTACTCCGGGGGCCTTGTTTCGACTCAGGTCTTTCAGTGCTCTGTCAAACTCTTCACGCAGTATCGTATCTCCCATTTCATCTTCATCTACATCCTCTTCCATTTCCATAATATTGTCCTCAAGTGCATCGCCTTTGTATAGACCCTCTATATACTCCTTCCACCTTTCTGCTTTCCCTTCTTTGCTTAGAACTGGGTTTGCATCGGAGCTCTTGATGTTCATAAAAGTGGTTCTCTTATCTCCAAAGGTCTCTTTAATTTTCCTGTAGGCAGTATCTATCTTACTCCTAGTGAGATAAGCCTCTACATCCTTACATTTGTCCTCTAGCCATCCCTGCTTAGCCATTTTGCACTTCCTGTCGATCTCATTTTTGAGACGTTTGTATTCCTTTTTGCCTGTTTCATTTACTGCATTTTTATATTTTCTCCTTTCATCAATTAAATTCAATATTTCTTCTGTTACCCAAGGATTTCTACTAGCCCTCGTCTTTTTACCTACTTGATCCTCTGCTGCCTTCACTACTTCATCCCTCAAAGCTACCCATTCTTCTTCTACTGTATTTCTTTCCCCCATTCCTGTCAATTGTTCCCTTATGCTCTCCCTGAAACTCTATACCATCTCTTGTTCTTTCAGTTTATCCAGGTCCCATCTCCTTAAATTCCCACCTTTTTGCAGTTTCTTCAGTTTTAATCTACAGGTCATAACCAATAGATTGTGGTCAGAGTCCTCATCTGCCGCTGGAAATGTCTTGCAATATAAAACCTGGTTCCTAAATCTCTGTCTTACCATTATATAATCTATCTGATACCTTTTAGTTGGTTGGTTGTTTTGGGGAAGGAGACCAGATGGCTCTGAGCACTATGCGACTTAACTTCTGAGGTCATCAGTCGCCTAGAACTTAGAACTAATTAAACCTAACCAACCTAAGGACATCACACACATCCATGCCCGAGGCAGGATTCGAACCTGCGACCGTAGCGGTCACGCGGTTCCAGACTGAAGCACCTTTAACTGCACGGCCACACCGGCCGGCAAGGAGACCAAGCAGCGAGGTCATCGGTATAATCGGATTAGAAAAGGATGGGGAAGGAAGTCGGCCGTGCCCTTTCAAAGGAACCATCCCGGCATTTGCCTGGAGCGATTCCGGGAAATCACGGAGAACCTAAATCAGGATGGCCGGACGCGGGATTGAACCGTCGTCCTCCCGAACGCGAGTCCAGTGTCTAACCACTGCTCCCCTTCGCTCGGTTATACCTTTTAGTATCTCCAGGGTTCTTCCATGTATACAACCTTCTATCACGATTCTTAAACCAAGTGTTAGCTATGATTAAGTTGTGCTCTGTGCAAAATTCTACCAGGCGGCTTCCTCTTTCATTTCTTCGCCCCAATCCATATTCACCTACTACGTTTCCTTCTCTCCCTTTTCCTACACTCGAATTCCAGTCACCCATGACTATTAAATTTTCGTCTCCCTTCACTATCTGAATAATTTCTTTTGTTTCATCATACATTTCTTCAATTTCTTCGTCATCTGCAGAGCTAGTTGGCATATAAACTTGTACTACTGTAGTAGTTGTGGGCTTCGTATCTATCTTGGCCACAATAATGCGTTCACTATGCTGTTTGTATTAGCTTACCCGCATTCCTATTTTGCTATTCATTATTAAACCTACTCCTGCATTACCCCTATTTGACTTTGTGTTTGTAACCCTGTAGTCACCTGACCAGAAGTCTTGTTCCTCCTGCCACCGAACTTCACTAATTCCCACTATATCTAACTTTAACCTATCCATTTCCCTTTTTAAATTTTCTAACCTACCTGCCCGATAAAGGGATCTGACATTCCACGCTCCGATCTGTAGAACGCCAGTTTTCTTTCTCCTGATAACGACATCCTCTTGAGTAGTCCCCGCCCGGAGATCCGAATGGAGGACTATTTTACCTCCGGAATATTTTACCCAAGAGGACGCCATCATCATTTAATCATACAGTAAAGCTGTACGGCCGTAGTTTCCCCTTGCTTTCAGCCGTTCGCAGTACCAGCCCAGCAAGGCCGTTTTGGTTATTGTTACAAGGCCAGATCAGTCAATCATCCAGACTGTTGCCCTTGCAACTACTGAAAAGGATGCTGCTCCTCTTCAGGAACCACACGTTTGTCTGGTCTCTCAACAGATACCCCTCCGTTGTGGTTGTACCTACAGTACGGCTATCTGTATCGCTGAGGCACGCAAACCTCCCCACCAACGGCAAGGTCCATGGTTCAGATGAATCACTCCATTTTCACATTATGACAACGGCTGCACTGTTTTTCACGTACCTCACAACATGTTTTATGCACCCTCCGCTGTTAGTGCTGCCACCTATCGTCTGTGAGTTGTTACTGCAGGTCGACGTCGAACATGAGTGATGGTCACATTAATGTGATTGAACTGTCTAATATGAACATCGACCAAAGTAAACTGATGGTAGTACAATGTAATCGAATTAAATCATGTGATGCTGATATAATGTAATTAGGAAACACTAAAATTAGTTATGGCTTTAACATCGTTATTGCAGGTTTCCACGGCGCAGCATCAGAGAGAGGCGCGCCCAGTGACAACCCGGGGCCCAGGAGGGGCACCACGCCGTCTTTTTGACGAATGTTGGTTCCATATAAATCATTTCGATGGAAGTATCATTTTCAGATTGCACTCGTTGTCGCCATAAGGGCGCAACACCTGGCGCGATAGTATGGGACGCTGTCGGATCCACAACACGCTGTTCGTGTAGCTGTTAAGTTGCAGAGCAGGCGTTACATTTCTGAATTGTTAATGCTGGTAACTGTGCCCTATCTTCGAGGTCTTCGTGACATTATCTTTCAATCAGATAACGCAAGACTGCGTGTTGCTCGTGTTGTCCTGTCCTACCTACGCTCTCCATATCTCTAATGCATGGAAAACATCTCATCCTGGGTTGGCGAGAGACTGACACGCCAACACTCGCCAGCCACTATTGTTGACCAACTTTGGCATGAAGGTGAACCAGCATGCAATGATTTACATGTATCTGTCATTCATGTGCCGTTCGACGCGGTTCCAGCTGGGCTAGATGATGATGATGTTGGTTTGTGGGGTGCTCAACATCGTGGTCATCAGCACCCATACAAGTTCCAGTCTTCCCATTTCCAGTCTCGCCACTACCCGAATGATGATGAGAGCCGGATTAAATCCACTGTTGCTGTCAGAGGTGGCAGTTCTGTGTAGTACACAGTTTTCACAACCTGTATACGCCCAAATCAGGTACAAATTTAATTACGTACTCTTCCCACTATCTGTATACATACCGTAAGTCAAATTTCGCTTTTTCCTGTCCATCCTGGTGTTGCAACTTTAATGGCCAAGACTGCATACAGGGCGTCCCTGGAGGAATGGTCAATATTCTGGAATATCACAAAAAAGCAATTCGAAGCAAATAAGTCTAGCAAACACGGACTCTAAAATCCATTCCTTAAGGCCTATGAGCACCTCTTAAGCGATAATGTGAAACAAACTTCTTCTACTACAAGCACTTTGCTTTCCATATTTTGGGAGGTAGTAGTATGGACTAAAACAGGCCACCCAGTTAGCCGTGTGGTCTACCGCAGTGCTTTTCGGGTGGGAAAGCGTGCCAGTCTCCGGCACGAATCTGCCCGGCGGATTAGCTTCGAGATCCGGTGTGCCGGCCAGCCTGTGGATAATTTTTAAGGCGGTTTTCCATCTGCCTCGGCGAATGCGGGCTGGTTCCCTTATTCCGCCTCAGTTACACTATGTCGGCGATTGCTGCTCAAACACTTTCTCCACGTACGCGTGCACCATAATTACTCTACTATTGGAGTTACACTCGTCTGATGTGAGACGTTCCCGGGGGGTCCACTGGGGGCCGAACCGCACAATAACCTTGAGAAAGAGATTCGGTGTGGGGCGGCGGTGGGGTGAGTGGACTGCTGCAGCCTGTTGTGAACCGCTGAGGGCTATGGCGAGGACGAAGCCTCTCCGTCGTTTCTAAGTCCCTAGTTCCATACAGTACAATGCAGTGGCCTAAAACAAGGAAAAAAAAGTCCAATAAACGTGGGCTGTAAAGTGCATAGCTTAAGAACTATGAGCACGAGTTCAGTAGAAAAGATGTGTTTTGCAGCATCGGAAATAAACGACTGCTCATAGCTCTTTAGGCATGCACCTTAGAGCTCATGTTTGCTAGACTTTTTTTTCTTGTTTTGATCCACACTACCACCTTTCAAAATATGGAATTCAAATATCTTGTATTACAAGATGTTTGTTTCACACTATCGAAGATGAATTGCTCATATATCTGAAGGTATGCGTTTTAGAACCCATGCTTACTATACTTTTTTTTGCTTAGAATGATAGTTCTGTCATATCCCTGAACACTGACCGTTCCTACTGGTGCATCCTGTACAAGCAGACACATTATTGTAAAAATTTCCTCTCCATTCATCGAAGTAGTTTCGTACACAAGACTTTTCACACGAGCCGAAGAAATAGAATGGTGTCGAAACAAATGAACGAGGTGGACACGAAACGGCTATCTCACGTTCCTATCCAATATTCAGGGAACTTTTGACGCTGGTATTCATAAGTTATCTTGTTTAGGGTGTGCTGTATATCTTTGAAAAACGATACTTATGCTTTTATGCTCGACACAAAAAACGCGTTAAAATACGGGGGAAAGAAATACAGTAGAAGAAAAAAGGGTAGCTCTGAGGGATGAAGTAATGAAGGCAGCAGACAATCAAGTAGGTAAAAAGACGAGGGCTAGTAGAAATCCTTGGGTAACAGAAGAAATATTGAATTTAATTGATGAAAGGAGAAAATATAAAAATGCAGTAAATGAAGTAGGCAAAAAGGAATACAAACGCCTCAAAAATGAGATCGACAGGAAGTGCAAAATGGCTAAGCAGGGATGGCTAGAGGACAAATGTAAGGATGTAGAAGCGAGTATCACTAGGGGTAAGATAGATACTGCCTACAGGAAAATTAAAGAGACCTTTGGAGATAAGAGAACCACTTGTATGAATATCAAGAGCTCAGATGGCAACCCAGTTCTAAGCAAAGAAGGGAAGGCAGAAAGGTGGAAGGAGTATATAGAGGGTCTATACAAGGGCGATGTACTTGAGGACAATATTATGGAAATAGACGAGGATGTAGATGAAGATGAAATGGGAGATACGATACTGCGTGAAGAGTTTGACAGAGCACTGAAAGATATGAGTCGAAACAAGGCCTCCGGAGTAGACAACATTCCATTGGAACTACTGACGGCCTTGGGAGAGCCAGTCCTTACAAAACTGTACCATCTGGTGAGCAAGATGTATGAGACAGGCGAAATACCCTCAGACTTCAAGAAGAATATAATAATTCCAATTTCAAAGAAAGCAGGTGTTGATAGATGTGAAAATTACCGAACTATCAGTTTAATAAGTCACAGCTGCAAAATACTAACGCGAATTCTTTACAGACGAATGGAAAAACTAGTAGAAGCCAACCTCGGGGAAGATCAGTTTGGATTCCGTAGAAATGTTGGAACACGTGCGGCAATAGTGACCCTACGACTTATCTTAAAAAAATAGTTTAAGGAAAGGAAAACCTACGTTTCTAGCATTTGTAGACTTAGAGAAAGCTTTTGACGATGTTGACTGGAATTCTCTCTTTCAAATTCTGAAGGTGGCAGTTATAAGAGTCGAGGGGCATGAAAGGGAAGTAGTAGTTGGGAAGGGATTGAGACAGGGTTGTAGCCTATCCCCGATGTTATTGAATCTGTATATTAAGCAAGCAGTAAAGGAAACAAAACAAAAAAAATTCGGAGTAGTAATTAAAATCCATGGAGAAGAATTAAAAACTTTTAGGTTCGCCGATGACATTGTAATTCTGTCAGAGACAGCAATGGACTTGGAAGAGCAGCTGAACGGAATGGACAGGTCTTGAATGGATAATATAAGATGAACATCAACAAAAGCAAAACGAGGATAATGGAATGTAATCGAATTAAAACGGGTGATTCTGAGGGAATTATATTAGGAAATGAGACGCTTGAAGTAGTAAAGGAGTTTTGCTATTTGGGGAGCAAAATAACTGATGATGGTCGAAGTAGAGAGGATATAAAATGTAGACTGGCAATGGCAAGGAAAGCGTTTCTGAAGAAGAGAAATTTGTTAACATAGAGTATAGATTTAAGTGTCAGGAAGTCGTTTCTGAAATTATTTGTATGGAGTGTAGCCATGTATGGAGTGTAGCCATGTATGGAAGTGAAACGTGGACGATAAATAGTTTAGACAAGAAGAGAATAGACGCTTTCGAAATGTGGTGCTACAGAAACATGCTGAAGACTAGATGGGTAGATAACATCACTAATGAGGAGGTATTGAATAGAATTGGGGAGAAGCGAAATTTGTGGCACAGCTTGACTAGAAGAAGGGATCGGTCGGTAGGACATATTCTGAGGCATCAAGGGATCACCAATTTAGTATTGAAGGGCAGCGTGGAGGGTAAAAATCGTAGAGGGAGACCAAGAGATGAATACACTAAGCAGATTCAGAAGGATGTAGGTTGCGGTAGGTACTGGGAGATGAAGAAGCTTGCACGGGATAGAGTAGCATGGAGAGCTGCATCAAACCAGTCTCAGGACTTAAGACCACAACAACAACATCTAGTTAGTGCCCTAATATATTTTACAACAATGGATGTTTGATGAAGATCACATAAACTAGTTGCAGCACAAGGAAACATTGTAACAGCTTTTTTCTGGTAGGCATAAAAATAATAATACATGAAGAAGTTATACCAGGTGAACTGAGGCTCTATCGTGTAGGAACCACGTCAGTGTACGAAGGTCAACTGCATGTATGTCTCTCAGAAGCTCGGTGTTTACAATGCAGTTAAGCGAAAATGAAGCAGACAGAGCCCTATTAACCTATTACTGACCAAGTTTGAGCGCAAGTGTAACCTATACGTCACTACTGCGATTATTTAGCATTCCATCTCTGATGAAACAGGCGGCGTAAGAAAAACGTGTGTATGCCAGAAAGCGAAAATCAATCACACTTGTAGCACCCACTACCTCAATAACACTCTGGGTCAGAAGGAATTAACGCTTGAACGTCCTGTTAACGGTTGCAGTATAACTGCAGTTCCCGTTTTACAGTACTGTGCACGACGCAGATTTCACGTGCGACTGATTGAGTATTCATTGAACCTTCCTCACAACGCGAGCAAGCATTGCTTCTCCCAGGACGGGAGGTTGTACTGTTAGTTGACCGCCTCGGATGCCCGATTGTGGTACCACTTGACCGATTTCCCTTAACCGTTGAAATTGTGTTGGAAACTTACTGTGCATTGGATATCGTCTACACGCGTATTTGGCCCAATACAAAGTGTCAGCTCCTCTAAAGTTTCCGTTTACTTGAATGTACAGCAAAACCACGCCTGGTAATTCCACACCAGTGAACGTCACCTTTTCTCAAGGGAAAAACGACTGTACATATCAAACGGTAAAAGCAGAGTGCAGTCTTCTAAACCTTTACATCAGGATTGTTCATACTCGTGTACCCATCACGCCAGCTGCATGCATCGATCAAGCTTCTTGTCCTCGTCCCTCGTGATTTAAGTTGCGCTTAAATTTTGATCAGGTTGACTACCGTACAATGTTAACAACTTCGTACACAATAAATCGCTACCATTCAGGAATGGCCGAAGACACCAAACCGAGAAGATGCGGATGGAGAACGGTTCAGACTGGGGTCTAAAAAGAAAGGAGTGTACGTTGATTGCTTGACCTTTGTGGATGACGTAGCAACTCAGCAGTTATAAAGACTGATCGAGTGACAGAGACTGCTGAGAAAGTGGGATTATAGGTCTCGTTGAGAAGACAAAAAAAATGACAAGCAGTACCGATGGGCCTGAATGGTTGACTTAAAACCAAAGGAAGACTGATCGCTTGAGAAATTTAGAACTTCGGTGAGGTAATTGAACAGAATGACTTAGAACAGGGAACCATCAATCTTAGGATCTGCAGACTAGAACGAGCATATCACCTGACGAAAAACTTCTATATAAGAAGTCGCCGAGCATTGTAACCAAGTTATGGCACTACGGAACGGTTGTCAAACGAGAAGGATTATATGATTTCGAGACGTTGCTTATGAATATATGGGCACTAGACTATATATTAGTCAAAAGAGAACCCAGGACAGTAAGGAAAATTTTAGGCAGCAGA
This sequence comes from Schistocerca serialis cubense, assembly GCF_023864345.2. Classification (NCBI taxonomy): domain Eukaryota; kingdom Metazoa; phylum Arthropoda; class Insecta; order Orthoptera; family Acrididae; genus Schistocerca; species Schistocerca serialis. The sequence continues at coordinate 451,820,156 of NC_064639.1, read as the reverse complement.
TGGATTAATGAGCACTCACATCTGAGATAAAATGAGGAACTGTACAGAAAGATATTACAAGTAATAGCATCGATCGGAAAGTAAAGGTTGTTGTTTTATGTGCACATCTTCAGAATGTCCGATGATCATATAATAAAGGAAGCCTGGTATTTCGTGAGGCCAATGGCAAGAAGATTGGGATGGTTCCAAGAATGTGATAAATATCTTAAAGAAATCGGTATCTCAGAGGACAAAATTAGGGATAGGAATGAATTTAGACAAATGGTAAAAAAACTACCGGGGTTTTAAGCTGGGAGAAGAACTGAAAAGAAGAAGGGAGCCTCTGTCAATGTGCGGAAGAAGACACTGGGTGATGGTCACAAGAGATACTGGCAAGACACCTAAACGGGCAGACGAAAAAAGCTCTAAGAACGGAAAATGAAACTGTTAATTCATAGTCTATTGTGGCGAATTATAGCGTAAATCATCGTTTTATTACATCATACAAAAAGTGAGAGGTTTGTGTCAGTAATTTTAGACCTACTTGTTCGAGGACAAGGAGTCCTTACCTCAAGTTGATACTTTTGTTTTCCTCCATCCTCCCTGGCAGTTTTATCTTCATCCCGGAAGCACCCTGCAACCGGGGGAACGGTAAGACATTGTTGACAAAGACTGATTCTTATACCAGAATTATTGATTGAGTGGAGATCGACTTTTCTCAGTATAAGCACGTACCAGTCTCTCCGACTAGTGCGTTGAAATTCCACGGAAGATTGTTCCCTACAGTCAAGACTGGAGCATTGGGAGTGTACAATCTTTACGAACACAGGCTAATACTCCAGAGATACCTCCGCTAAACTCAGTCGTGAAAAAAATAAATGTTCCGAAGTCATAAACGCGCTCTTTATTTGACGATATTTGAGCTGGAGGCAACCTGATGGGATCCTCCTAACTGGGGCGCATTATCTGTACATTCTCGTCAATACATTGTCCACTTTGCTGGAGGCTGTGCCATTGCAGTACCGAATACAAATGTGGTTCATGCATGAAGGAGCACCAGCACACTTTAGTCATACTGTCTGCGAACATCTGACGCATACATTTCAGGATCGATGGATTGGTCGGGGAAAGGGGGAGGGGGGGGGGGGGGCACACACCTTGTCCTGCTCATTCCCCAGAGCTCAGTTCCCTGAATTTTGATTATGGGGTCACTTGAAGGAACTCTTCTACGCCACGCCCGTCAGTGACGTGCGGACACTAAAGGGTGGCGGACTGATGACCTTAGCAGTTAAGTCCCATAGTGCTCAGAGCCACTAAACGGTCGCGTCTCCAATGCATACCACCAGCTGCAACAACAACAGGGTGTACTTCAAAGCGTGCGCCATTCCTTACGCCGGAGGGCAAGGGGTACATTGTCACGAATGGGCGCTACGTTGTACACCTCCTGTAAGCACTTGTTTATCGCAGAAAGTATGTATTTCCGGACACATGTTTAGTGGACTTACCTCAGAAAATACGCGTTTCTGGACTCGCGTTTATTGGAGATATTTTTCTTGTTTCGATGAGTAATATCACCTCTCAAAGTATTCGACACTTCTTTGAACGCTCTGTACTGAATCAATATGAAAAGAACCTCGGGGAATAATTAGACACTGGATTGGATGGGACAGGTATCAGCAAGATTTCTGAGAACAACAGAACAGTACTACCTTATATTTTCAGTTATTTCTGCTGATGAATTTTCACTTGTATAAATCAAAAATGGGTCAAGTGGCTCTGAGCACTATGGGACTTAACTGTTGAGGTCATCAGTCCCCTAGAACTTAGAACTACTTAAATCTAACTAACCTAAGGACAGCACACAACACCCAGCCATCACGAGGCAGAGAAAATCCCTGACCCCGCCGGGAATCGAACCCGGGCGTGGGAAGCGAGAACGCTTCCGCACGACCACGAGATGCGGGCTTGTATAAACCGACACCCCTTCAAAATAAGAGGTTTTTGAATTTAAACTCCATGCTATCATTCAAAACCTGCAATAAACAGTAGTTGTAAACTTTCCCTTTCAGACCCTTGAGAAGCTAAGCTTTGAAAGCTATTTAGTTTATCAAACACTCCACACGACATTTTTACTCTACTGGTTATTTCTCTTTCTTTTAATCCATTCGTTGTCTTCAGCTACCCTAGATACAAAGGTCATCAACTATTTCAACAACTTCATTCATAATTTATACTATTTTTTGATACGTTAATTATCCACTTTCAGTCTTTTTTTAACAGATTTTCATGTCCACTTTCAAACTGCTGCGTCCTCCAGAAGATACGGAACTGAGCCACACTTAGAAGAGCGCCGAGGCACCTACAAGTCAGGTGCTCCGTAGTTACGGTTAACCTCCTGACGGGGTCACGGAAATAGTTCGCAAGTGGACATCCATCCACCAGACCATTGTATAAGCTGGTACACGGCTCCACTAAAGACTGTGTCCACAGAGCATCAGCAGTACCTCAAGAGTGCATCCGGCCTGTGTGCACAGTCGCCTCCAAGCAGAGGCAGACTGGACATTCTGTACGTGACCTCAGTTACCGTTCTTGGATCCGGGACTAGACCTAAGTTAAAGACAGATCAGTGCGCGTGAACACTGAATTATTACCACGCCAACTTCAAACTACAGTCAAGTATTTGTGAAGTTTCTATTAATAAATTGTTACAAACTGTTACCAGCAGGTTGTCATATACGTTATATAACACTGTTTGGCCCTGTGACGAGGCTGTGTGATTACTGCCTGCAGGCGAGGCGCCTCATAACGGCAACTACGGGCAGTGGTAAGGGGTTCTCTCCCTGCCACATTATTATGTTTGACGCCGAAAATATTTGGTGTCTACAACACAAACTAGCTTTATTACGTTCTACCATTTAAAATTATCTGCACTAGGGAGAAACAACTATGATGTTTGGTTTGTGGGGAGTTGAACTGCGCAGTCATCAGCGCCCATACAAAGTCCCAATTTTTTACACAGCCCATTTTTTTATATAGTCCGATCTAGCCATTATACCGAAATATGATGATGATGATGATGACGATGAAGAGGAAAATATCACGACAACACAAACACCCAGTCCCCGGGCAGAGAAAATCCTCATCCCGGCCGGGAATCGAACCCGGAGCCCTATGATCCAGACGCAACAACGAGAAACAACTATGTTGTGATACCCATATCACCTTTGCAATCCCAGCCCGTTTATAAAGTGGTGCTAAATTCACATGTAGTTCTGTCGCTACATGCGGGAGGGTGCCCCTAACAAGGAGTGAGGGTTGCAACCAGCGCCGTTAGAGTCGATGACGGAACGGCCGCAGCTGTAACGCTGGAAGCGAAGCCCGGGGAAGCGAGACGAGCTACACGCCTGGGTAACATCATCGGGCCAGCACCGTGAAGGACGCTCCGCTGCTGGCTTTTTTAAATTCTGGCCGGCCGCGGTGGCCGTGCGGTTCTAGGCGCTGCAGTCCGGAACCGCGACTACGCGTTAAGACCAATCTAGGGAAGTAAAGAGGGCTGCCGGCCGCTGTGACCGCGCTGCTGCTACGGTCGCAGGCTCGAATCCTGCCTCGGGCATGGTTGTGTGTGCTGTCCTTAGGTTAGTTAGGTTTAAGTAGTTCTAAGTTCTAGGGGACTGATGACCTAAGATGTTAAGTCCCATAGTGCTCAGAGCCATTTTTTAAATTCTAACGCCGGGTGGAGGAAGGCGGGCACATAGAGAAAGTACTTTGGTGCCTTATGTTAACACATGTTATTCTGTTGGGTCGCTTTTTTTTATTGGGGATTATTCCTATTTTCTACTTCTATTACGCTATTATATCGTATTTGATTCTCATCTGGTGTTCTTTTTCACTCTAGGGGATTTTTGTTTTCTGTGGGAGGGCGGTGCTAGAGGGAAACATCCCTAAATATATCAGTAAGGGTCTGTGAATTTGCAGTTCTGTTGTATCCCCCTTGTTTTAGTAGTTATCTTCCTGTGTTGTTGCTCTTTTGTTTTCGTCTTTTGTACGTGCTTTTATTAAGTGAACTATAGTGTTGTCATCTATGTCTGAGTCGGGTATAGTTGCTGTTATTGGTGTGTTGGTTGTCTTGATGCATGTTTTGGCTATTTTGGGCGGATAAGGCTATTTTCTTTTTGGGAATCTGATTTCCATGTATGTCCCTTCAAGCTTTGGGGTGGCAGTTCTGTCTTTGAATCGGTTTGCTCCTGTCATTGCTGTCAGTTGTCGCCATCTTTGGTTTTGGTGCTTTGGTGTACCAAGTTGTTTGCCGTTCTAGGATTCAACCTGGTAGCAATTCTAAATATTTTTCTTCTGTCGTCATTAATTTTTGAGCATTTGTCTGCTTTGCTATCCAGACTGGGGCAGCATATTCCATAACATGAGGAACAAATTTCTGGTTCCATTGGTTCTTCTTTTTAGAGTCTTGAGTAGATTTAGTCTTCTGTTGGCTCTGGCTGTGATATTCTTGGTGTGTTGGTTCCAGTTGACGTGTTTGTCCAGTGTAAGCCCTGAGTATTGGGCCGGCAGGGAATCGTGCAGACTAGTGAGGAACGGGACAGCCAGGTGGTAGCCGAGTCTGAAGAAGACCACCTACAATACATCAGACCACAACGTAGAAACCAAAATGGCGGCCGTCTTAGGCCAAGTATTTCAGCGCTACCCTAATACGAATTATTTACAAACTTCATAAATGGAAAGTAGATTCTAAATTGCGAAAGAAATGTCGTATTGTTATGTATTTTTCTATATTCAAACTTAAATAAAAAGTTGTCACTAAAGCCACAAATTACGTAATAAGTACTATGACGAAGTAATATTATGAGATACAACTCAAAATCAAATCAAAACACTACTACACAACACATGTAAATGACATATTTGGACACTAATAATAATTTGCAAAATAGAAGCTACATAGCAATAATAAATGAAGTGTGTAACTAAAGCTCAAAATTGTATTAAACAATATGCAGTTAATTCTAGTCACTGTCATTACGTAATATGCTAGAAGTGGTTTGATTTTGAGTACCTGTTGGATTTATTTGCTGCTCAACATGGCCACTTTACGTTTTGTTATTTTTGCTGCAATGTCTTCATGAGTTCCTCGTTTTTGTTTGACTAGTGTTCGAGCAATTTCCTTTGAAACACAGTTTTCATTCAACAGTTTTGTGTAATTATTAATAAAAATATTTGAAAGCACTTTAATACTTTTCTTGATTATTGTCTTTAAAGGAATGCCACATTTACACAAATCACTAAGGTTACTAATGGCATTTTCACATAATTCAGTTCCTAAGGCAAGTACTGCATCTCTCTGATTTCCAAGTTTGAGAAATTCTGGTTCATATGTGCTGCTAATCAAAACTTAAAAGTTTATATATATTACAACACAAGGAAATCATTATAGAAGAAGGGCACTTCAATCCCCCACGATTCAGTTGGTTGAAATAGGAAAGGAGTTCTTTGCTTTCACACTGCAACAAAATTTCATCCTCTGTCTGTAACATTTCCTCACAGCCTGAACATTTTCCACCTTTTTGCAGCTTTTCAAGCACTGTTTTGCTGGTGTAGCTAGCAATACAAACCAAGACTTTCAAATCTTCATCCATCATGGGAATGTTTGCTAGTTCCTCTGGAGCAGGTTCTAATTTTTCTAAATTTTCATACGTTTGGTGTTTTATGCTGGAATTTACTTTTGCTGCAAAATCATTTAATGTAAATTCACCATGTTTAGTAGATCTGAGCTTTAGTAGACCTATTACTTTCAGTTTCCTCTCAGATTCCAAGATTTGCTCAACTGAAACATTATATGTGCAGCCTCTTAGCCTTCTATAAGCTCCAAGTCTTGCGTCTAAAGCATTAGTGTATAATTTTGCTGTAAGAATGTAGGATCAGTTGTAAGTATCTGCATAACTGAACTGTTGATACAAGTGTGTGAGAGAAAGCAGTATATGTTTCATTGGTTAATTTTCCATGAGTAGGCAATGCATGCCAGATATCAAGATATGTTTTCAAATTATCAAGAAACACAAGTCTGGTGTCAGTAGGTCCAGTGACTGGGCTAGAATTACCATCTACTGTGTATCTGCCTATCATGGGATGCTGTACATTAGAAACTGTCCACCATTTAATGATTAATTTCAAAAACTGAATAGTGCCATCAGAAATCTCAATCCCCTGACTTTTCAAATTTTCTAGTGCTGCAACATTTTTAGAATAAAAAACACTGAGAGCAGGGTAACATTCTGTCTCTCAATAGAAGTTGGATATACTGCCTTTCTCACTAGCTTTGGGGCAAGTTTCAACAGTTTATTTTTCTCAGAATCAAACAGGTTCCTCAAATCTGAAAACTTTGCTTCACATGCAGCGTTCCCTTCATCACTGTGTAGAAAGGTATTAATGAAAGCAAATGTATCCTCAATATTTGGCATTATGAAGGATTCATTTTTTCCATTCAACCAGTTATTTCTGATACACTTAAGCAAGTGCACACTGTCAAACAGAAGAAAGAGAAATTTGGTTGGAGCGACTGGATTTGTAATACACGGCTGTAAAGTGTCATCACACATAAGCTGATACATTTTTCTATTAGTGCTATGGTTGTTGTTGGGGGGGGGGGGATGTTTAAGGGGGACTAAACAGCGAAGGTCATCAGTCCCAGTGCTATGGTTATCTGTTACCAGGCATGTAACATCATACCGAAGCTCATGCATTAACTTTAATACATCAATTGCCATTTTCAGTAGTGTATCAGAATTAACATTTTTTACAGGAAAGAGAGCTATTACTTCTTTATAATCAGAATGTAAAGACGATACCATGAAAACCTGCATTGTACCTGCTGTTGTAGTATCTGAAGTATTCTCAAATATCTTTCCTGCCTTATAAGAGAATTTTGAATTAACATAAACTTCATCTAGCATCACTGAAATTACCTTGTCACTTTTCTGAAGAAATTTATTTTTTTCACTCAAAAAAGCTACCTGTGAAGGACCAATACAAGGTTTATTTGGACCCATTTTGCATATAAACTGCCTTAAATAGAGAGGATGAGGTAATTTAACACATTTGTTTTTCTCAAGTGATGGTAAGCACCAGGAAATAAAAGCAAATGGTTGCTGCCCATATCAAAAGCTCAGGAGAATATCTACTTTTCTTTGTTATTGCAAGTTGTAATTGCTCCAAAACAAATTCTATTTTGGGTGCTATTTCAACTTCAAACTCACTACCAGCTTTCAGTGCTTGTTTGAGAACATTGAATAAAATTATAATCTTGTCATTGGTGCCAGTAGAGTTATCTGTGAAACCATTTAGGTGACTCACCAGATTGTCAAATTTCGTCCACTTGTCACATTTCAAGTTCTCTTCCTGCCCAGACTGTAGTACCCATTTCAAGGTTTCTGTAGGCAAACACACATTTTTGTGAAACAATTTTACTTCCAAGGAACTTGATATCTTGAAGCGCACTGAAACTAATGGCACATCACTGACTGAATCATCCTTTAATTTAATGAAAGATACGTGGTCATCCTTTACTAAAATTGTAAATGGACAAACATTCCTTTTCTGCACTTCGCTTTTAAAATGCTTAAAGTGAGGTATATTGTCATTTTCGCATCACTTACTGAAACTACATTCATGACGTTCCAGTAGCTGTTGAATACGATCTTCAGGATTCTTCCTTTCCTTAGGAACTGGTACTGTGTGATAAGAAGGTTGATTAGGAAAGATAGTTGGAATTGCAGCATTTGTTAGTTTTGGTATTTTTCGTGGCACATGTATTGGTTCACTATTTTCCACAGGAAAAATGTCTTCCCTATCCACAAATTAGGTTCAAAATGGTTAATGCATACCACAGCTTTATCGTTCACTTCAAAATTATCTCTATGAATTACACTCCTGGAAATGGAAAAAAGAACACATTGACACCGGTGTGTCAGACCCACCATACTTGCTCCGGACACTGCGAGAGGGCTGTACAAGCAATGATCACACGCACGGCACAGCGGACACAACAGGAACCGCGGTGTTGGCCGTCGAATGGCGCTAGCTGCGCAGCATTTGTGCACCGCCGCCGTCAGTGTCAGCCAGTTTGCCGTGGCATACGGAGCTCCATCGCAGTCTTTAACACTGGTAGCATGCCGCGACAGCGTGGACGTGAACCGTATGTGCAGTTGACGGACTTTGAGCGAGGGCGTATAGTGGGCATGCGGGAGGCCAGGTGGACGTACCGCCGAATTGCTCAACACGTGGGGCGTGAGGTCTCCACAGTACATCGATGTTGTCGCCAGTGGTCGGCGGAAGGTGCACGTGCTCGTCGACCTGGGACCGGACCGCAGCGACGCACGGATGCACGCCAAGACCGTAGGATCCTACGCAGTGCCGTAGGGGACCGCACCGCCACTTCCCAGCAAATTAGGGACACTGTTGCTCCTGGGGTATCGGCGAGGACCATTCGCAACCGTCTCCATGAAGCTGGGCTACGGTCCCGCACACCGTTAGGCCGTCTTCCGCTCACGCCCCAACATCGTGCAGCCCGCCTCCAGTGGTGTCGCGACAGGCGTGAATGGAGGGACGAATGGAGACGTGTCGTCTTCAGCGATGAGAGTCGCTTCTGCCTTGGTGCCAATGATGGTCGTATGCGTGTTTGGCGCCGTGCAGGTGAGCGCCACAATCAGGACTGCATACGACCGAGGCACACAGGGCCAACACCCGGCATCATGGTGTGGGGAGCGATCTCCTACACTGGCCGTACACCACTGGTGATCGTCGAGGGGACACTGAATAGTGCACGGTACATCCAAATCGTCATCGAACCCATCGTTCTACCATTCCTAGACCGGCAAGGGAACTTGCTGTTCCAACAGGACAATGCACGTCCGCATGTATCCCGTGCCACCCAACGTGCTCTAGAAGGTGTAAGTCAACTACCCTGGCCAGCAAGATCTCCGGATCTGTCTCCCATTGAGCATGTTTGGGACTGGATGAAGCGTCGTCTCACGCGGTCTGCACGTCCAGCACGAACGCTGGTCCAACTGAGGCGCCAGGTGGAAATGGCATGGCAAGCCGTTCCACAGGACTACATCCAGCATCTCTATGATCGTCTCCATGGGAGAATAGCAGCCTGCATTGCTGCGAAAGGTGGATATACACTGTACTAGTGCCGACATTGTGCATGCTCTGTTGCCGGTGTCTATGTGCCTGTGGTTCTGTCAGTGTGATCATGTGATGTATCTGACCCCAGGAATGTGTCAATAAAGTTTCCCCTTCCTGGGACAATGAATTCACGGTGTTCTTATTTCAATTTCCAGGAGTGTAGTTTAATCCATTGGTTCCTTGGGAAACTTAAATGTTGAGGTATGTTTTGCCGTAATTGGATTTACATCCTGGTACACAACAGCTACGACCCATCGCAAGAACAGTTTACACTTTAAATTATGCCGAACTTACTACAGAATCTAGAAAATAAATACTAGCGTAGCACTTGTGACGACATTCACAGCATATAGCATGAATAACAGCTAGTAATAAATGCTTTCGTTTCTCTTGAACGTCACGTATACAATGTTACACACACACGTTATGGAAACACAAGCACGCTGGTTTGTTTCCCCCAAGATTGCCGCCATATTGTCAACTATCGATATCTGCCTTAAGGGCTGATTTATTGTAGGTGGTCTTGGTCTGAAGCAACACTGCACAGCGACCGCGGGGCCAGTGCCAGCAAAGCCATCTGCTGTAGTTGTGCCCGGGTACTGCCAATGCCTTGTACTGTGCTGCGTTGCCCCTCAGGTTCGCCTGAGTGCTGATAGACCGTATTGCTGTTTATATTGACAACATGTGGTTTAGATAAGGTTGGATGGAAATTAACTTGCTCTGTGCTCATTCCACGGTTTTGATATCAAATAATTTTGCATTTTCGAATTTTTATTCTGCCATGTTGAAGTGATCATATTGAATACAAAAATCTGTGCTACAGCACACTGTATATATATCTGAAGATGGTATCTGTTCTTTCGGACGTGTCTGAAAGAACAGATACGATCTTCACATATACACTCCTGGAAATGGAAAAAAGAACACATTGACACCGGTGTGTCAGATCCACCATACTTGCTCCGGACACTGCGAGAGGGCTGTACAAGCAATGATCACACGCACGGCACAGCGGACACACCAGGAACCGCGGTGTTGGCCGTCGAATGGCGCTAGCTGCGCAGCATTTGTGCACCGCCGCCGTCAGTGTCAGCCAGTTTGCCGTGGCATACGGAGCTCCATCGCAGTCTTTAACACTGGTAGCATGCCGCGACAGCGTGGACGTGAACCGTATGTGCAGTTGACGGACTTTGAGCGAGGGCGTATAGTGGGCATGCGGGAGGCCGGGTGGACGTACCGCCGAATTGCTCAACACGTGGGGCGTGAGGTCTCCACAGTACATCGATGTTGTCGCCAGTGGTCGGCGGAAGGTGCACGTGCCTGTCGACCTGGGACCGGACCGCAGCAACGCACGGATGCACGCCAAGACCGTAGGATCCTACGCAGTGCCGTAGGGGACCGCACCGCCACTTCCCAGCAAATTAGGGACACTGTTGCTCCTGGGGTATCGGCGAGGACCATTCGCAACCGTCTCCATGAAGCTGGGCTACGGTCCCGCACACCGTTAGGCCGTCTTCCGCTCACGCCCCAACATCGTGCAGCCCGCCTCCAGTGGTGTCGCGACAGGCGTGAATGGAGGGACGTATGGAGACGTGTCGTCTTCAGCGATGAGAGTCGCTTCTGCCTTGGTGCCAATGATGGTCGTATGCGTGTTTGGCGCCGTGCAGGTGAGCGCCACAATCAGGACTGCATACGACCGAGGCACACAGGGCCAACACCCGGCATCATGGTGTGGGGAGCGATCTCCTACACTGGCTGTACACCACTGGTGATCGTCGAGGGGACACTGAATAGTGCACGGTACATCCAAACCGTCATCGAACCCATCGTTCTACCATTCCTTGACCGGCAAGGGAACTTGATATTCCAACAGGACAATGCACGTCCGCATGTATCCCGTGCCACCCAACGTGCTCTAGAAGGTGTACGTCAACTACCCTGGCCAGCAAGATCTCCGGATCTGTCCCCCATTGAGCATGTTTGGGACTGGATGAAGCGTCGTCTCACGCGGTCTGCACGTCCAGCACGAACGCTGGTCCAACTGAGGCGCCAGGTGGAAATGGCATGGCAAGCCGTTCCACAGGACTACATCCAGCATCTCTACGATCGTCTCCATGGGAGAATAGCAGCCTGCATTGCTGCGAAAGGTGGATATACACTGTACTAGTGCCGACATTGTGCATGCTCTGTTGCCTGTGTCTATGTGCCTGTGGTTCTGTCAGTGTGATCATGTGATGTATCTGACCCCAGGAATGTGTCAATAAAGTTTCCCCTTCCTGGGACAATGAATTCACGGTGTTCTTATTTCAATTTCCAGGAGTGTATATATAGTTAAGGCTCACCGGCCATTTGACCGTCTTCTTCTGTGCGGATGCACAAACAGTGCCCTAACTCTTACGGGAATCGACAGCAAAGTCGCGAGTAATGAGTATAATGGGTAAGGGCAGGAAATTGGTCAGGTCTTTGGTTTTGGGTGTGGCTGACATAATGTTTCGTATCTCCACCTTAATGGTGTAGACAAACCGCTCAGATGCCCATTGGGTGGTGGGTGGGATAACGCTGTCGTCAGGTACGTAATGCCATCCTGAAACATACTATATAAAACCTGAAGGTCATTGTCCAAAACTATTTCTTTTGGAGCCGTTTGGACAACGAATATTTTCACAAGGCGCTTGTTGTTTCCCTTGTGTGGTATTTAGCATACGCATGAAACATGGCAGTATAGAGTATGTCACGATGACGACGAGTCGCATCTCTCGCAGGACTGGCAAGTGAAATAAACGTACACTCACTCCCATGTGTAGGTGGTTTTGTAGGGTGTCATAGATTTGGAAATAGTGTTTCCTGAAAGTAAGTTTGTGATCTGTCCCCATGGGTAGTTTGGATAGGGCATCAGCGTTAGCATATTGTGCTGTCGGCTGTTAATGAAATGCACACGCATCAGAAAATGTTTTGCATCACCTCGGTTCAGAGAGTTCCGTAACCTGTACAGAAAACTGGAATAGAGAACAACATAAACATCATTTCCGTCCTTTTTTTATTGCTCATGAGAACCACAGGTTGCATGTTGTACCACCGTACAGCGAGACCTTCAGAGGTGGTGGTCCAAATTGCTGTACACACCGGTACCTCTAATACCCAGTAGCACGTCCTCTTGCATTGATGCCTGCCTGTATTCGTCGTGGCATACTACCCACAAGTTCATCAATGCACTGTTGATCCATATTGTCCCACTCCTCAACGGCGATTCGGTGTAGATACCTCAAAGTGGTTGGTGGGTCACGTCGTCCATAAACAGCCCTTTTCAATCTATCCCAGGCATGTTTGATAGGGTTCATGTAAGGAGAACATGCTGGCCACTACAGTCGACCGATGTCGTTATCCTGAAGGAAGTCATGCACAAGATGTGCTCGATGGGGGGGGCAAATTGTCGTCCATGAAAATGAATGCCTTGCCAATATGCTGCTGATGTGGTTGCACTATCGGTCGGAGGATGGCATTCATGTATCGTACAGCCGTTACGGCGCCTTCCGTGACCACCAACGGCGTACGTCGGCCCCACATAGTGCCACACCAAACCAGCAGGGAACCTCCACCTTGCTGCACTCGCTAGATAGTGTGTCTAAGGCGTTCAGCCTGACCGGGCTGCCTCCAAACACGGCTCCGACGATAGTCTGGTTGAAGGCTTATGCGACGCTCATCGGTGAAGAGAACGTGATGTCAATCCTGAGCGGTCCATTCGGCATGTTGTTGGGCCCATCTGTACAGCGTTGCACGGTGTCGTGGTTGCAAAGAATGGACCTCGCCATGGACGTCGGGAGTGAAGTTGAGCATCATGCAGCCTACTGCGCAGAGTTTGAGTCGTAACACGACGTCCTGTGGCTGTACGAAAAGCATTATTCAACACGGTGGCGTTCCTGTCATGGTTCCTCCGAGCCATAATCCGCAGGTAGCGGTCATCCACACCCTTGGGCAACCTGAGCGAGGCATGTCATCTACAGTTCCTGTCTCTCTGTATCTCCTCCATGTCCGAACAACATCGCTTTGGCTCACTCCAAGACGCCTGGACACTTCCCTTGTTGAAAGCCCTTCCTGGCACAAAGTAACAATGTGGACGCGATCGAACCGCGGTAGTGACTGTCTAGGCATGGTTGAACTACAGATAACACGAACTGTGTACCTCCTTCCTGGTGGAATGATCATCACGATGAAATAAGAGAAATCAAGGCTCGCACGGGAAAATTTAAGTGCTCGTTTTTCCCGCGTGCCGTTCGAGAGTGGAACGGTAGAGAGACAGCATGAAGGTGGTTCATTGAACCCTCTGCCAGGCACTTTCTTGTGAATAGCAGAGTAATCACACAGATGTAGACTGACTGGAACTGATCGGCTGTCGGACCCCTTTCGTGTACTAGGCCCTGCTCACGCATGGCTGTTTACATCCCTGGGCGGATTTAATGCCATCTCTGAACATTCAAATGGACTATGTCTGTGATACAATATCCACAGTCAACGTCTATCTTCAGGAGTTCTGGGAACCGGGGTGATGCAAAACTTTTTTTGATGAGTGTGTAATGGCTTACGATGAGGGCTCAGGTTGGAGGTGTTGGGCTATTGTCAGGAAGAAGGATCTTAGGATCGAATAAGGATCTCACTGGTTTATGGTCAGTAATGAGGTAAAGCTTTGTGCTGTAAAACACTGTGAGGAATTTATGAATACCAAATACTATCGCAAGGGCTTCTTTTTTCGATTTCAGGGTAGACTTTTTCGGCCGAAGTGCATGCATGCATGTGTGACGGGATTGAAACACGTCTGATTCTGCCTTGACTAACTTCATTGGTAAGTTAACATTATGCACCATGTCATATACAAAGAGGCATGCGTGTTGACACTCTGGGGTTGATGATGGAGAGCATAGCAAGCTCTTTTGCTTGGGCGAATATGTCACATATTTTATGGGAAGCTTTTATTTTGCGGAGGCCGTTCAGAAAGCTTGCCGCGAGAATCCATCGTGCTTGTTCGAACTCGCATGAGGTGGATCCAGATTTGTAGTTGCTAGATTTGCTGTTAATTCTATGTATTATCTCGTTTTATTTCTTCTCAGTCACGCGGTCGCATGTTGCCGTTTCTCATCACAATGTTGCAAATCTATGAATGAAATCATTAAATGCTACTGGCTTAAGCGACGCATTGCAGATGTAATCAGTTGCACTCACATAGAATGAGTTTGACAATGACGTGATCAGGCATGGCAAATCACTTGTCATTACTTGGCTTTCTGATTTAAAAACTTAAGTTCCTTGCGTACTGGTTGACTTGCATGTCCACGTGGACCAGGATATTCGTATGTGCTATTGCCATTCACGATCATGCTAGGTTCTAAAACTTCCTCTCATTCAGCAGTAAGCCAGTTCGATTCCTTGAAATAATTATTTCTTATATAGACCTCCTGTAAAGTAATTTCTCTCTCTTGTTGTCAGTTTGAATTCCGATGTAGATTGATGCGTTTCTATGAACGTTTACATGTTTTGTAAAAGAATCATTTTCTGATAGAGTATATTTTTCACAAATCTGGTGTCTACTTGGATATTTCTTTTAAAATGTTCCTTGTTACTTTTGCAACAACGTTGTTGTATAAGCTCACGGTTTACGGCAGGGTACGTAATGATTGTATCCCCTGTTTAATTGCACAGGCACTCCTAAATGTCCCGTACATTTCACTCCACCATGAATATTGTTCGGTATTATGTGGTTTTTCAGAATTTCTGGCTAAGTAAGTGAACAGCAAACTGACGACAAATGTAGTAGGACTGTCAAAACACACTGCAGATAAACTTCCACCGAATGCTCAGAGAGAAGCTCTCTTTTACTGGTTCAGACGTCATGGTCTTTGCATCTAAGTGAGGTTCAGAGTTGTTTCAGACTATACGAACTGAGAGGTCCTGCTAAACCCGCAGGACAGGACAGGTAGTTTAAGTTGTGGAAAGGGGCCAAAATAAGCGACTGTAAGTTACACTCGAACATACAACCTTTTATTTGCATTACAAGAGCCTAGAAAAATTAAAAAAAAAAAACATACACACAACTTTAGTTTTGGAACTTAATTAGTGGCTGAATGCGTCGTACAACCTCATGCCTTAAGGCAAGACCACTTTAATTTAAAAACGGCTGGAAGCCAATAACTTAAAGCTCAACCAAACCTGGAATTTAAAAGGTAAAGCCTTATCTTAAAACAGTGCCGTACTTAGGCTGAAGGCCCAAAGAATCTGACACTTTAAGAGCAAACAAATTCAAAATCGGCTGAAGGTCCAACACTTAAGACTCAATAACATTAATTTTAAAAATGCCAAAGGCTTTATGTAAAACAGTTCTTAAATTAGGTTGAAAGGCCAAACCATCTGACGCCTTAAGGGCAACACAACCCTACTCTAAAAATAGGCTAGAAGACATACAAGCACAAACAAGAAAAGGCAGTACACCCAAGGATGCTCAGAAGTTCCGAGGGTCCGCCTGGAATTCAAACACTAACGCTCGCTTAGGTGAAACAGGCAGTCGGCGCAACCATTGTAGATCTGACGAAAACCCAACCGACAGACAGTCAATGGACCCACCGACAAGCTAACCTCCGCTTCTCCCGACCAGCACGCACGCAACAAGGAGTTTAATGGAACAACGTAGAAGGTATTGACGCCCACAACCAATTATACATTGAGCTGTCAAACTACACACCATGCCGGACAGCGACAACACGATAAGGAAAACACACTGCCTGAATTTACGTCAATGGCCAGGCCAGGTAACCGGAACGTTAACGGCCACAAGGCAGAAGATTCCGCTGGTGCACTTCAATTCAAATAACCAATTACAGTTAAACTCCACTGGAGGGTGGCTAAAATTTGCCAACTTGGTAACGCACGTTGTTGCTTGCAGGAATATCCCAACAGCCGACAACGAACTCCGAAGGTCACAATGTGAACAGTCGTGACCTGCTGGTAGATTAAGTCAAAACTCAACTTTAATATCGAGGATCTGTCAGCCACGAACCTCGTTGCAATGGGAACAGCACCACACACTCCGACACCGCATAGAGGCCGCCAGCGGACCCGGACAAACTATGCTCCGCAGAGATTTCCTCGCTGCTCCACGCCAGCTGACCAACTGCAGGCCCGGAGGTGGTGAAAGGACCAAATATACGTCGGCCGATGAGACGACCAACCGAACGATTAACCAACGGTCGTCCCGCTCCAATCTCTCTCCGACGGACAGTTCATGTGTGTTGCCAGCGGTCGGCGAGCACTGGCTGCCGGCGTCTACCTGGTGCTCCGTCCCTGACTTCACTGCTGCTGCGTCCCGACTCTCAGCTGGTCCGTCTCCAACTGACTCTTCAGACACACGACGACGCGGAAATACTATTGGTCGCCCCAGAGATGGAGTGCGTTCACCAATACGCTCTGCCGCTCACGGACAAGTGAGGCAGGAAGTTAGTGACACCAGTAAATGGAATAAGAAAACGAGGCGGCAGTACAGTAATAGAAGATGACAAACAATAAATGGCATGAACACGAGCCGTGCACGGCTCAGGAACCGCATAAACATGTTATGTATTGGACGGAAGATCGTCTGTAAGACGAATTCCACTGTACTCAGACATACATAGCATTTGTACCCACTTAATTCCATTTATTCCTCTTGCTGTAGCGAATTATCGTTTCTTTTTTAGACAGATGATCCTGTGTTCCTTTGCGTTTGTGAAGGTTAATTGTTGTCGCCATATAATTTATAGTCAGATGTTTTATTCACTTGGCATTATTGGAAAAACGAAGATATCAGTTACCCATGATTCACATTCTTTTGATCGAGTTTTTTTATTTAAGGCGGACAACTGATAGCTTTCATATTGTTGATTACCATCAGAGATTTTGTGAGAAAGGATGGCTCCGATGGCCACGATGAGGGCGATGGTGATCACAGCAAGGCGTTCTGAAGGGTCACAGGTCGCCAGACAAGGAGCGGACGTCAGATATTGTGGCAACATTTCAGTAGCTTCCTCATACTCCGTGATCATTTACATTTGGTACGTTTCTTGCTTATATTATTAAGAAGTCAGGCGATCTGGGTGACATTTAATATGAATTTAGCGTAGTAATTGATTTTGCTAATAAATGACTGAAGGCCTTATGAGCTGATAGCGTTTGAATTTTATCTATTGCTTCCACATGTTGACGAGATGGTTTCAGTCCTTTAAGACTAAGTATGTAGCCAAAGTGCTCCACTTGCGCTTAAAAGAATTCACATATTTGTAGATCTCAGTTTAAGTTCATTTCGTTGTAGTGTCTGAAAGAACAGACGTAATTATAAGATGTTGCGCTCGTGGAATATGACTTACTATTACAGTATTTGGAGTCTTTTGTATCAACTGCTCGAAAAGCGTTAGTAAATAGCTGGTGCACTAACAACTCCGAATGGCAACCTGACACATCTGTACGATCCCAATGAAGTGTAAATAACCATGAACTGGCTTGATTGTTTGTGTAGCGGCAGTTGAAGATTGCTTCGGATAAATCAATTTTGGAGAAATATTGGCCACCCGATAGTTTTGACATGAGCTCTTCTGGCATTGGTATGGGGTGGACGCCAGTCTCTGACTGTGCGTTTATGGTTCCCTTAAAATCACATGAACACGTACAGAACCATTTGGTTTGCATAAAACTACCAATGGTGTTGCCCAATGACTTGATGAGATGGGTGTGAGGATGTCTTGTCGCACCAGACGATTTAATTCCCTCTTGAGCTTGAGCTTTGTCCTAGCTGTAAAGTAGCGAGGTGCTGAAGAAGTGTTTAACGGAACGTAAGCTACACAATTATTTGCACACCCTAGGCCTGGCGAAAATAGGTCTGGGAAAAAAAAAAAAAAAAAAAACAGTGCGTAGTGAATCAGAATCATCGAATGGTACTACTGCTGATAAAATATCTGTATTGTCCACTATTTTAAAACCAAAATATGAAAAAGTGTCCATCCAAACACTGCCTAAAGTGATGGCCCAACTAAGAAAGTAATAGAACGGCTGAATTTCTAGTACAACGTAGTTACTGTGCATTTACTGCTCGTCAATATGTGCTGCTTGCTGTAGGGTTGTAACCTTTGTGGTATGGCTGAAGAAGTTTAGAATAAATCCGAGCACAGGTTTCTTCATTTATGACAGGAACTGAAGAAGTGGTACCAATAAGGAATTTTAAGTGGTTGTTGATCGTTGGAGGGAGTGCAAACATTTGCTATTGGGCTGTGAAAGGGTTTAGCAGTGGCTGTAGCACATTTCCGCTGAGGTGGCGTTGTTAGTGCAACGCAGTGCAGCCTTTGCAGTCTTCCAACACGTGCCCTTCTGCGCACAGCACGTTTCCTTATTGAGCGCGCATACGTTTAAAACAACGATGATGGCCATACTGGACACCATGTGCTGCTGCGGTAGAGGACCTACACGAAAACATTGAGTCGGATAAATGAAGTTGCTCATTGTTGCGTGGACTTGTCCCTAAATGAACATCGGGGTTTGAATTCCAAATCCGATGACGAAGATGAACTTGATGTGTTCCGAGCTGTTATTGTAACGTCAGTGGCAACACCGTTTTACGGAAGGTATGTCAATTTAATCAAAATATTTCTGTATTTTCCAGGCAACGTTTACACCCAGCAAGTTTCTCACGGTAGCAATCGACGCTACCCACAACAGGACCATACTGTTGCATAAAAACGCGGATGGCACATAACAACCGGGTTTGCGTCAGTACTGGAAAACAGTAATAGTGTGCGTTTTTGAGTTAAAATATTTCACCTGTACATCTATGGCGCAAAATTTCACTTAATGGTGGATCACAAGCCCCTGATTGCACTGTTGGGTCCCCATTGAAAGCTTCCAGAAAGAACAATGTAGTACCTCCATTAGTGGTCCTTCCTACCTTTAGCAACTACAGTGACAATATTCATAACCGCACACTAAACAACACATAAAATGGAACACTCTGACCCCAATATTGATGGACCCCAACCAGATGTTCGAC
This sequence comes from Schistocerca serialis cubense, assembly GCF_023864345.2. NCBI lineage: Eukaryota > Metazoa > Arthropoda > Insecta > Orthoptera > Acrididae > Schistocerca > Schistocerca serialis. Next base: position 451,800,928 of record NC_064639.1, on the reverse strand, counting down.
ATTCATTATACATAGTACTCTGTACTCGACAACAACCTGCTCCAGGCTGTGGTTGAATTCCCAATCAAAGAAAATGAAGTAGCTATAGCTACAATATATGACCTGGACTTCCATTGCGTAACATCGTCGATACAATGGGGGTCATTAGAGCACTTAAAAATAGACACAGTTCTGCAGTGTAGAACCTTCTCTCATTTACACCATCGTGTCAATACTGCGGATGGTGTCATACTACTGACAACAAAAGGTAAACAATGTCGAGTCGTCATTAAGTCTTCATTCTTCCCCGAGACGTTCCATCTGCCTCAGACATTTCACTGGTGGAATTTCCGGAATGATGGCAGTTCCACATCGATAGTGTACTGGCTCAGAATAGACATAGCGGTAGACCGTGCTGCCTGGTCCAGTCACACGTGCGCCAAAAACCAGTTGACACCAAAGAAGCGTTTCTCCCCCCTGGCTGAATCCCAGCTACCGTTATGTGGATTTTACATACGTCGTACAAAGAAGCCCTTACCAGCTCCCTTTCCATTTACAGATCCACCACTATTCTTGGACATAGCCTGGCTGAAATTCGGAATGGGCGCCCAACACGGGGAGCCTTGAGATCCCACTTACTATGCATACTACTATCGAGCAGACACTCAGGTCTGGGCCTGCAACTTTGGCTTAGTCCTGAGATCGATTCCAGGCACTGTGACTGAGTACAGGGAGTGCCAGTTGTGGCTGGAAGGGAGCGATTGGTAGATCACAGGAACTAGCTATGGCAGGGACATCCATCACTCCCAGCGGCCTACCAGAAACGGACTTCACAGAGCACCAGAGAGACTCTGACAGCCGAGTCTCTGGGCGTAAACCTAACCTTGTGACCTTCCTGCAGCGATGGTAAAATCTCCAACCCCGCAGTGAGTCACAGTTTCCTATGAAATGCACGACACAGCGACGATGGGTGCCAATGAAACCGTCGGAACCCTCCGAAAGCCCTGGTCTCCCCCTGGACCCAAATGGAGGCAGACAACCACCAGCTATACTTGAGTCGACGTAAGTTTATTCTAGACTGTTGCAGGAGGCTGGGCGTGGGAGCTTCGCGCTCCTACCTCAGCCAACAGCGTAACGCGATTTTGTAAACGACTCTATGACAACATCTCAGTGTTGTCACAGATCTACAGACGGCTATTGTTTTCGTGTGCAGCCGTTTGCGCTTCGTAATTGAAAGTTGGCAACAGCGTTGCGAGATGACGGAAGTTCTTACGCTGTCTCGAGTATGGAACCATCCCGCGCACCCACACCAGCACAGGCTGAGCCTTCCTCCGAATCGTCTGGCAGGAAACGATGGGCGAAGATATCGGCGTCACTGTTCCTTATCCACGCTGTCGGTCCCAGCCGCTGGTCGGAGTGGCAGAGCGGTTCTAGGCGCTTCAGTCTGGAACTGCGCGACCGCATGCCTCGGGCATGGATGTGTGTGATGTCCTTAGGTTAGTTAGATTTAAGTAGTTCTATGTTCTATGGAACTGATGACCTCAGATGTTAAGTCCTATAGTGCTCAGAGCCATTTGAACCATTTTTTGGTCCCAGCTATCAAAGGATTTCCCGGTATCTGATAGTCATTTGAATGGGCCGTGCTTATTCCTCCCAGCGACGTGGTCGCCCTCCTCTCGCCACGAGGAGGTCATTGTAGGTAGGTTACGTATTGGGCACTGTCGTTTTAGCCATCGTCATTTGTTAGGTAATGATCCCCCACCACTACGTCCTCAACCTTTGATGGTTCTCCATTTCGTGACCAAATTCCGCGTTTTTAACCACTTACGCTCTCGTGTCCGTCTGCCTTCTGAGTTTTCGGCCGTTTCAGCAAACGACACGCGGGCTGTCGACCGCGTTTTACTTTTTACCCGTCCTAGCAATACGGCGAAGTACATTTAACCTTTAGTTCGGAACTTTCGCTGTCTCTGTGGCGAAATAAATAAAAAAATTAAATTTATTGGTTTTTTTTTACGGACGGTATTGACCGGCTTGAATGCGGACAAATTCAGTGCTGCGTGTCCGATTAATTACATTTTGAATTCTACGTCATTGTTGATTTAATCAGAGTTCTCACCTTAGACGTAGAATTAGTCCTTCTGCCACAATATTAATTCATTAGTAGCCATCGATGTTCTCTTTGTTGACCGTGTGTATCTTCCTGAGTCGGCATCGGTTCACTTCACGAAGACGGTGGAAACCAAGGAATACAATGCTACGTTGCTTTAAATAATTTTCGTAACACTTCGATACTTCTCACTATTTTTTTATTCACAAGACAATAAAACTTGCTCAGCTCGTCGCACAAACCATAATTACTAACAATATGGCTGCCTTTCCGCAGACACCAAAAATTACGTCCATCCTCCACGAGGCAACAATCGAAAGTGTCCCTTAGCTCCTTCTTGGAGTATGAAACAAAAGAGAATACAATGTGAACATTACAAAGATTATAACCTACATGCCTCTCAATTTAATCTTTGGCGCAGCCTTTAAGGTATTGTATGTCTCTGCGTCGGAATGTGTCATTACAACTGCCCCCCTGCTGTATACTGTCACTAGAAAATTTTATTTGGTTGACAGGATACAGTAGTCGACCTTGCAATTGATAGGTTTGGGGGTCTTTTATTTACAAACTTCATCTTTATTGTCTCATTTTCATGGCAATGTGAATTCTTTGGTATTACTGAGTGTGTGTCAGTTTTTGGTATACTTATGCTAATATTTACAAACCTTAATCCCAATATACAAAGTTTTGGTCAATACTGAGAAAACGACATCATGTGGTAAAGTTTGTACAATGAAATATACAATGAATACAACGTTATTTACAAATGTTTCCTTCCTCATCAGAGGTGAAAATTAAGTCCTTGTATTGCTTTCTGTATTTATTCTGGGGCAACGAGCTTTGTTCGCTAACCCCAGTGTTGAATATGGGCGGGTGATACGTGCGCCTGATTGATTGGTCGTCCGTTAGCTGGCGACGTTGGTTGAATGCACGCGCCCGTGCACTGAATAAACACCGACGTGCGGGTACCGTCGAGACTTCCGAACCTCAGCACGCGTGTGCTTTTTGTAGTTCCTTCCAGTACTTACACTGGACACGACGAGGTACACTGGAATATGTGCCCCGCAGAACACACCACACTATGTGCAAGGCGGAGGACGATCCCGTCGAAGAAGCGTACCATGTCAAACTTGTTTGGCATTGTCCTTTCCTATTGTGACGCCATGGGTCGTTTGACGATGCAAGCTTCAATTTTCGATGTCACTTGTTTAGGCTCGCTGACACTTGCAACGTAGCACTACTTTGCACAATTTTAATTTCTACACACACCACTTTAACCGCGAGTATTGCGATCGAAACTTCCTTTTCACTACACTTTTTTTCTTCGCATTAACCCCTTTTACCTATTGTACTGAGATTCATTCCCCTCAATACTTCTGGTCAATGTACATAATTTGTAAGTCACGGGACTTGGCATGAAATACAAAATACATCACATACAATGGAATAACATATAATACATACAATACATTGTTTACATTAACTACAGGAAAAAACTATCGACTAAAATTGAAAAAATTTTTGACCACTCATAGTGGCTTCTTCGTCTTGGATTTTACTGACACACACACCTTTTTCCACTAATCTGTTAGAAGGAACAAGTCCTTTGTTTTCCTTCTTGAACTCGAGTGTAAGTTAAGGTTTACCTTCGTTACGTATTCTTCATACGCAACGACATGCATCAGCATGCAGAGAATACACTTGTAGCCGCTCCACTGCAGCTTGGGAAGGGAATTTTCTACCTTCTACTTAGGGTAATGGCAACGACTACGTGTATGCTACGGTTTTTACGTATAAAATCTGAAAATGCACGAAATAATCATTTATATGTAGCATAACCCTAATATGTACAGTGATTTGTGCTTAAGCACGTTCTGGTGAGGTAAATCATTACCCCTAATAAAACTACCTACAGTAACATGGACATATAAACATAAAACCTTGAAGTTCATGGTGTAGCTACTATTACCACGTACAGTGTTTCATAATAGCGGCACGCCCTTGTGTGCGTGTATCATCTTCAATTAAAGTGCGCTTATAGGCGTCTTGTGTTATCATGGGAGAAAAAATACAGACATTTTAATGCATCGGTTGTCACGAAAATCTATGTACACGAATAATCCGACTTTCATAGCTTCATGCAGCATAAAATTCTGTATGACGTTTTTGTTCATAATTCATTTTATAGACGATTCCTTTGCTTACAGGTCGTCGTTCACACTACTTACCTGTTTCTCGTATAGCGACAATATCATTTTCATTCTTTGTGACTGTAAATCGTGATATGTATTAAAGATATAATTTTGACATGATTATCATTTCATGTTTCAAGCGTGTAAAGTAATTCATACCTTCCTTCAGCATACATGAATGAAGCATCGCTAATGTTGCACTGTGTATCAGGTTTTTCGTATTTTCTCGTAAGCTCGTAGAGTCTTACGGTTTTCATTAAGTTGTTTCTTGACGTTAGGTATACCTGTTTATACGAGGTTGTCTTAGTGTTTAATTTTCCTTATACACTTCTATGTTGTTTAGGTTCCGTACATATACAGAGCTTCTTTCGCCTTTCACACATTCATACATACGTTTATACACACAGAAAAATATCTACCACTATAATATACACTTTGCTGGTGGGGCCCTTTTTCGGTACCCTGCACCATTCCCTCAATATTCCAAAATAATTCAGGGTGTGCTGAGCATCGCCCCCTCATTCTAATAATACTTAGAACTAAATATTTCTTCTTACATACATAACTGCCTTACGGTCCGTTAATGCGCAATCATTCCATAGTTTCCTCCTTTACACTTGAGCTTCCGCTTTCGTACATGTACCCTCGTGTATAGCTTATATATTCTACAAAGTTGTTTGCTGAGTGCTTTAGGTGTTGTAATATTAGTAATTTTCGCCTCACAAACATTAATATACGCTCAATAGTAAATGCCTGATGGCCTAAAGTTATCGAACAATTATAAAGTAAAAGAAATGAACCATCGCGTAGCAGCGACAGAGTCTATTATTGTTTATCTTTGCCGTTCTTGCGCGGTGCCTGTAAATCTCTATGTACATGTATCGATTAATGGTATAAAAAAAGAATTCTGTTGTTTCAAGACAAATGAGGCTTTTGGCGCCTCACCTTTCACCGTTTGTATTCTATGAAAGGCGGACGCGGACTTGCTGCGTTCCGCAACTGTATTTTATGTGAAAATATTGAGTGAATATGCTAATTGTTATTTTTTCCAATCAGAAAACATGTAGTTTCTTGTAACAGATTACGAAAAAACAGCATCAAGAGGACATTTTGACAGTTATGTATAACGTATTTAACCACAATGGTCATCTATTGTAATTTAATATGAAAAGGTACGTAGCATTTAAAAAAAAAAGTGTGTTACAGATAAGTGTGCTTATTTCAGTAAATTAACCTTGATGATTTCCATGTCCTTATTTACCTGAAGGATAATTATTTAGTGTTACTTCATCACCAGAAATTACGATCACGCTGATGGGCCGAACGCAGCATGAGGCAGAAGGAACATTATCGTTTTCCTATTATTTCTGAACCACCTTTTTTTGTGTAGTGTTGCATTTCTTTTAAAGTCTATAAATCTTCTGGTCCCTTAGTGTTGATCCGGGTATGACTACATCGCGACTATAAAAATGCACAGAAATGATAATGTTTCTTCCGAACGATCTCAAATATATATCAATATGCTGCTCTTATTCAGGTATTTTAATGCTCAACATGTGTTATTATAATAGTGTAATCAATCCCTGATTCTGTTGCCAAGTGGCCCACCAAAATATTCACTTTTTCGACATTAAAAAAAAGTAACAATTCTTTTTATTTTCGTCCCCCAAGAGCAACGCTACACTTGGCGCCCGAACAGGGACTTGATCAAAAGTCATTTCATGTATGTGTTTAGAAATTTTTCAGTGCTTGTTCTAATAATTGTTTCATTTTTTCATGTGGATGCAATTCAACCGAGAAAGAGAAGTGGGAAAACCTTTTAATTAATTTAGAAGAACGATTGATGAAACTACCAAAAAACGCGAGTATCCAGCCGTATCACCATCAAGACAGCCATAGTAAGTAAAATTTTTATACGCAGTAGCCAAGCTTTCGTAGTGATGTTGCATCTTTCGAGTTGATCAGAACGTAAACCTGTCTTTCCTTCAGAATGAGATTTTCACTCTGCAGCGGAGTGTGCGCTGATATGAAACTTCCTGGCAGATTAAAACTGTGTGCCCGACCGAGACTCGAACTCGGGACCTTTGCCTTTCGCGGGCAAGTACTCTATCATCTGAGCTACCGAAGCACGACTCACGCCCGCTCCTCACAGTTTTACTTCTGCTAGTATCTCGTCTCCTACCTTCCAAACTTTACAGAAGCTCTCCTGCGAACCTTGCAGGACTAGCACTCCTGAAAGAAAGGATATTGCGGAGACATGGCTTAGCCACAGCCTGGAGGAGGTTTCCAGAATGAGATTTTCACTCTGCAGCGGAGTGTGCGCTGTCTTTCCTTGCCTTGAAACAGCTTTATTTCAATTTGTCCATAGTCCACTCTTATGTAGTTAAATTCAGTGAAAGTGTACCATTGTCAGTGCATAAAAAAAATTACGATATGGCGGATAATTACGCTTAAAATTGGTAAAACGTGTGATATTTCATTTGTTTGTAATTAGTAGGAACCATCTTGTCTTCTTATTGTACATGAACGTCAGTTGTTACCCAGAGTTAAAGTTTCATCTTATGTCCCAGTAAGCCATAGCACTACGTCACAGACAAGCGACTGACGGCAGTGACAAACAATATCTGTAGCATTTTGACGTTTGACAAATAATTCATGAACATGGCTGACGGTAAACAGCGGACACAAACAAAAGCAGACGACAGCGGCGATGCGAATGGACCTCACTATCCATTACGATCACGCGCGATAGGTACACGAGCGGAGGCAGAAGTAGCCTCGACCGAAGTTTGTAACGCCGGAAATGCATATCCTCCTATTTCCATCTATTGTACTATAATTTTTTCCCTTGTTTTGTTACTTCAAGATATGACATTTCTGTGTCTTTATATATTGTAATTGTTTTACTATTTGTATATATTTATTTATGCATTTATGTCGATGTGTAATTGGTTTGTTTTATGAATGTTATTTGTACACTCCTGGAAATGGAAAAAAGAACACATTGACACCGCTGTGTCAGACCCACCATACTTGCTCCGGACACTGCGAGAGGGCTGTACAAGCAATGATCACACGCACGGCACAGCGGACACACCAGGAACCGCGGTGTTGGCCGTCGAATGGCGCTAGCTGCGCAGCATTTGTGCACCGCCGCCGTCAGTGTCAGCCAGTTTGCCGTGGCATACGGAGCTCCATCGCAGTCTTTAACACTGGTGGCATGCCGCGACAGCGTGGACGTGAACCGTATGTGCAGTTGACGGACTTTGAGCGAGGGCGTATAGTGGGCATGCGGGAGGCCGGGTGGACGTACCGCCGAATTGCTCAACACGTGGGGCGTGAGGTCTCCACAGTACATCGATGTTGTCGCCAGTGGTCGGCGGAAGGTGCACGTGCCCGTCGACCTGGGACCGGACCGCAGCGACGCACGGATGCACGCCAAGACCGTAGGATCCTACGCAGTGCCGTAGGGGACCGCACCGCCACTTCCTAGCAAATTAGGGACACTGTTGCTCCTGGGGTATCGGCGAGGACCATTCGCAACCGTCTCCATGAAGCTGGGCTACGGTCCCGCACACCGTTAGGCCGTCTTCCGCTCACGCCCCAACATCGTGCAGCCCGCCTCCAGTGGTGTCGCGACAGGCGTGAATGGAGGGACGAATGGAGACGTGTCGTCTTCAGCGATGAGAGTCGCTTCTGCCTTGGTGCCAATGATGGTCGTATGCGTGTTTGGCGCCGTGCAGGTGAGCGCCACAATCAGGACTGCATACGACCGAGGCACAGGGCCAACACCCGGCATCATGGTGTGGGGAGCGATCTCCTACACTGGCCGTACACCACTGGTGATCGTCGAGGGGACACTGAATAGTGCACGGTACATCCAAACCGTCATCGAACCCATCGTTCTACCATTCCTAGACCGACAAGGGAACTTGCTGTTCCAACAGGACAATGCACGTCCGCATGTATCCCGTGCCACCCAACGTGCTCTAGAAGGTGTAAGTCAACTACCCTGGCCAGCAAGATCTCCGGATCTGTCCCCCATTGAGCATGTTTGGGACTGGATGAAGCGTCGTCTCACGCGGTCTGCACGTCCAGCACGAACGCTGGTCCAACTGAGGCGCCAGGTGGAAATGGCATGGCAAGCCGTTCCACAGGACTACATCCAGCATCCCTACGATCGTCTCCATGGGAGAATAGCAGCCTACATTGCTGCGAAAGGTGGATATACACTGTACTAGTGCCGACATTGTGCATGCTCTGTTGCCTGTGTCTATGTGCCTGTGGTTCTGTCAGTGTGATCATGTGATATATCTGACCCCAGGAATGTGTCAATAAAGTTTCCCCTTCCTGGGACAATGAATTCACGGTGCTCTTATTTCAATTTCCAGGAGTGTATTTATACGCTGGGTCTGGCCTACGGAAAACTATGGTATCGAACGGATACATCGATAGGTCATGTGGAGAACCAAAGTGTTTAGTATCTTTGGTAGTGTTAACTCGGCCGCGTGGAGCGCGGGCAGAGAAGAGAGAGTCTGGCTGGAGTAGCGAGTGGAGCAGATGTGTTGTGTGAAGCTCCCGCGAGTTGCCGCGCTTTCGGGGTTTGGCAGCATGTAATTGCGATCGACTTGCGATGATAGTTTCTGACAGGGTGTCGCGGACAGGAAGCATTAGCTGGCGCACATCAAGAGCCCGTTTCGTCTGGTGACCGTGTCGAGAAGAAGGCGCGCCAACATCCAGCTTCTGCAACAGCGACGGCCGACAATGAGTGACTGTCGCCACCTCCTCGATCGACGGCTTCAAACCTTCAATCAACCAACAAGGAACACTGGAAGCACGTAAAGTTTTAGAACTGTATGGCAGACCTCAGCTTTTCAAACTTTTAAAATTGTTGCATCACAAAATTACAGCTACTTAGCATGAACCTTTGTTGCTCATTGTCCCAATTGCATTACCAAGCAGGGTCCCTTCCTTTTCCGAAATGAACCCGAGTGTCGTTGAAATTCAAACGCCAGCATAATTCCATTTCAGTGCTTTAATTTCAAAGTTCAGTTAAAGTATTCATAGCTGGCTACAATACTTGGATTACACAAGCACAAATTAAGAGTGCGAGTTTTGTTACCGTATCTTAGCTTACCTGTGACTGCAGCTCAGCTTGGTACGTACTAAATTTTACTATTGCTAATTGTTCAGAATCATTTAATTCAAGTTCAAAGCTAAATCTCTTATTTCTAAATTGCGTAGATTCAAGTAGCTTTTGAAATGATTGTTGAGGTAGTCCAAGACTAACCGTATTTTACTGAATTTCGATATGCTTCAGAAAGAAAGCTCACTATTAACTTCAGTCACTAAATTAACTTTCCATTTTTCGGTTTTATTAATTCTTTTGCAAAATTAAGTCAGAGTGTAGCGAAATTTATTACTTCTGCCAAACTTTCAGTTTTCACACTACACGTGTGAACCTCCAGTTGCCACGCTTCTAGTGCTAATTATATGTGTAATAACCTTTCTTTTTCAGTTACTATAGTAATTGTCCTTAGGACTGGCGACCGTAATTTCCCCCAAATCTCAAATATCTAATTACCGCTAGTCAATTGTTAACGTAACGGCCGCACATTTACTTTCTTTATTAACTTTACCCCTATTTCAAAATAATTTCCACCAGTTTCATTAGCATTTTTCCTTTCATTTAGATGTAACCCTTTCCTCCCTCTTTACTGACAGATTAACTTCGGTGACGATTGCTTTTTCCAAATTTCCATTAGGTACACGCGGTTTAATTTTTCACTGTCATTAAGGTCGATAAGTGAGGGGGAGGTTACAAGTTTTAGAAGCTGGTCCTAGTGTGCAAACTATTCCCGCTTTTGAAAAAAATGACTTGGCCGCAATGATCGAAGCAATAATGGAACGCAAGTTCGAAAGTCAAAGACAGAGAGAAGCGCAAAGACAGGAACGTGAAAAGCAGGAAAAATTAGATGAAAAGGCCCGCGAAGAAATAGAGAAGGACGAACGACGGCATAATAAAAATCAGGTCCTTACAAATCTGTGCCATCTCTAAAAGCAGACATAAATTCAGTAAAAATCGGAAATAAATTCAGTAAAAGCAGACAAATTCAGTAAAAACAGAAATAAATTCAGTAAAAACAGACATAAATTCAGTAAAAACAGATCTGCAAACGGAGATAAATGACCTAAATACACGGTTAAATTCGGTAAAGGCCGAACTAAAGGCAGACATAACAGCTGATTTAAATACCCTGTTGGGTAATATCCAAAGCCAAACCAGTAGTCAGATCACGACCATGATGCTAGAAATTGACACACAAGTAGTCAAAAATAGAGGATATATCAAAACGGTTAGATGAAAAAATCGAAGCAGCCAAGGGAGAGATAAATTCAAAAGTCATGGAATATCAAAAACAAGCTGCGACCTTAAAAGAAGATTATACTGCAATCTCTGATGAGGTCAAAGGAGTTAACCGCAGTAGACACGATCGAGAATGTTGTTGATGGTCTTTCCAAACAGATTGAGACTCTTAATGTAGAGGATCAAATAAAGAATACTGTTAAGGCACATGCTGAAGCATTGTCCGACCACTACCAAGAGTGGATTAAAAACAAAGACGGGTTCATAGAAAACAAGGTCAAGAACGAACTCAGGGAAACTGTCAAAAACGTGACCTTTGAAATATTGGCAGCCCCTGGAAAAACAGGAGACACGGTGATGTCAGAATTAGGCCAGATAAGACGAACGTTAGCTCAAGATTTACCTGAATGGCGTCAACAGATAGTTGATGAAGTTCGTACACTAAAATGTCAAGTTGAAAATTCCCCACCACCCGTGTCAGGAGAGTGGAATAATTCACCACGATGTAATGAACAACAGCAGGTACATTACCGTTCACCATTTGATAACGCTCAAACTCATAGTTCTATAGAAGCACATTTTAACCAGAGTACCAGCCCACCCACTTTTGCCAGTTTGATGCAGGAGAAAAGCGTGATCAAACATCGTGTTTTTCCGACCTTTCACCCACAGAAAAGAGAAATTCATCCTATAGTGTTCCTCCGAAATTTTTCAGGAATTTTCCCGAATAGCTGGAGTGACCGCCACCGAATTCAACTCGTTACTGGATTTATCGTAGGCGATGCTGCCTTATGGGGAACCGAAATGGTCGACGCTTGTAAAAGTTACAAAGAGTTTGAACAGATGTTTTTAGCTAAATTCTGGAGTTCTGGTGTGCAGCAGCGCCTGAGAAATGAGGTTTACAACGCCGAAGTGTTTAACAGTAAGCGCGGTAGTTTGAGAAGATATTTTGAAAAGTATTCAGCGAAAATCAAGTTCTGGGATTCACCGATCACCGCCAAAGACGTTATTATGATTCTAAAAACTAAGCTGCAGATTGCGATCATAGAAAAGTTAGTAAACGTGTCTGAGGACGATACGGACACTTTCCTATCTGTGTTAGACTCGTTAGATCTGATTTACGAGGACGCTAGAGTTGATGTTGGCAACGCCCACTTCAGTGCAGGCGGCCAGCACAATACAGAATACGCAGGCAACAATGGTGGCCGAGCGAAAGCGCGCCACAGCGACGGCCAGTACCAACCCCACAACGGTTTCAAAAATAAACACACTAGGTACTCCAACAGCAAATACAAAAATAAGTACAATAACGGCCAGAAATACAATCCAATATATAATGCGTCACCACCTCAGTGCGGAAATGCACTTTATAATACACAGCCCCAGCAATATGGAAACACGCAACCGATCAACGGTAATTATCAAAACGATCAGTCTTACGATTCAAATCGTTAGTGGAAAGGAAATAAATGGCATAATCAAGGTGGAGACCAACGTACACCTTTTAGTAACGGTTACAATAAACACAAGCCACAGCAAAATACCTTTCAGCCAAAAAATATACACTTCACGCAACAAGCGAACGGACCTTCGGGAAGTCAAGCCTAAACGCCCGCATTCTACGCAAATTTATTATGCGCAAGCGAATACGCCAGGACAACAAGATCCATTTCCAACCGAGTTCGTACCACAAAACCAACACCAGTTCCAGAGACGGAAGAAACTTTAAGAAATATAAATCAGCAGGAAAGTAAGCGTCGAGCGGAAAATTAAAAGCAGCACCTTTGAGCCTCCTAGAGGATGCTGCAGGTTTGAATGGGGGCACCCTGTCCCTTAGTCCACACGAAATTAAAGCAATTAGGTATGACACAGAGACAAACTTACGGGATGATGTAGTAGCAGACACTGAGACGAAAGACAATGATGACGTATGGGACGAACAAGTTCAAGCTTCCATAAGAGTATCAATTGCCAACAAACCAGTAACAGCCATTGTAGATACAGGAGCTAATAGAAATGTCTTATCCTTATGTTTATTTAAGCAAATATCCTCTGTATACAAAGTTTTATCACTTCCAATTCAAGGTTGCACCGTTTCGGGAGCAATTGGTCCACTAACACAACGTGTAAATCTTCAGACTCAGCTTCAAATCCAGATAGTCTATTTCAGTAACGTGCATTTTTCTTATTGTTAAAAACCTATCAGTGCCATGTATACTGAGTATGGAATTCTTGAGGCAGACGAAAGCTAAAATTGACACTGAGTGTGGAATCTGTACTCTAGTAGCGAGCCAGCAACAAGTAACTGTAAATTTGTTAAGAAGTAAGGTGAAGACAAACTTTGGGGTGCTTCAAATAGCAGTACGGCCATGGACAAAAAGACAACAGTACAGTCAGACAGAAGACATTACAGATCTTGAAAGTGTTAATGACGATGAGTATAAAGACCTAATTCCCGGTCAGAATGAATTATACGGTAGAGCTAGTGAATCCACTGAATCATCCAAACAACAGAAGAATGAGCTTTACAATTTGTTAACAGACTACGTTCAAGTATTTTCTAAGAAACCTGGACTAATAAAAGGCTTTGAATATCGAATGGATGTCCTGCGCCATTCAACCTACTGTAGAACAAGCTATTCCATTCCATATGCGAGACGCGAAGCTGTCAAGTGCGAGATCAGGAAAATGTTACGCTGGAATGTGATAAAGTATCTCATTCACCTTATTCGAGTCCTTTATTGTCTGTACTAAAATCAGATGGTAGCGTAAGGATAGTCCCAGATGCAAGATTAATCAATAAAATTATAGTACCCATAAGAACGAGACCAGAGGCTCTTGAAGAGCATCTGCAGAAGTTTCATGGAGTTAAGTATTTGAGCACCCTTGATTTGAAAAGCAGTAACTGGCAAGTAAAACTTGCGCAGGAGTCTAGGAAGTACACTGCGTTTATATTTGCAGGTAGATCTTACCATTTCAAAGTTGTACCGTTTGGACTAAATGTAAGTTCCGGAATTTTTATTTCTGCCCTTCACTATGTACTAGGTCCTGAACTTTTAGATGAGGTAACAGTCTATATGGATGACGTTCTTGTAGCATCGAAAAATTGGGAAGATCATGTGGCCCTTCTGCAAAAGGTATTTCAACGATTCAGTGAGTATGGTGTTACAGCAAATCTTAAGAAATCCAAGTTTGGAAAAAGTGAAATAAAATTTTTAGGACACATCTTCACCCCTGAAGGAATTAAACCTGACCCGGAAAAATTGGATGCTATACAAAACTTTCCAACCCCTGTTACAATAAGGCAACTGAAAGAATTTATCGGTCTTACGTCATTTTTCAAACGTTTTGTTCCCAATCAGGTATTGAACAATCCCGCTCTTCACAACCTTTTTACCGAGCGAGGTGGCGCAGTGGTTAAACACTGGACTCGCACTCGGGAGGACGACGGTTCAATCCCGCGTCCGGCCATCCTGATTCAGGTTTTCCGTGATTTCCCTAAATCGCTCCAGACAAATGCCGGGATGGTTCCTTTCAAAGGGCACGGCCGACTTCCTTCCCCGTCCTTTCCTAAACCGATGAGACCGATGACCTCGCTGTCTGGTCTCCTTCCCCAAAAGAAAAAAACAAACAACAAACAAACAACACAACCTTTTAAAAAAGAATTCACATTGGAATTGGACGCCGGAATGCCAAGACGGATTTCAGAAAATTAAAGACGGTCTGGTTAACAGTAACATTATCCATCATCCTCAGATGGATAAGGAATTTATGGGTATCGGCGCTTGTCTTTTCCAGATTCACTTAGTAAATGGACACGAGCAAATCCAAGTGATCAGCTTTGCGAGTCGAGTGTTATCTGAGTGTGAAAAGTCTTATTCGGTTACGGAGTTGGAAGCACTCGCCGTAGTATGGGTTTTTAGGCGCTTTTACTATTATATCTATGGAAGAAAAATTAAAGTCTATTCAGACCATCCAGCCTTATCATTCCTCCTTTCATGCAAGTTGCAACATCCCCGTCTTACTCGATGGTGCTTATTCCTGCAGGAATATGACTTCGACATTATATATATAAAATGTAAAGATAATGTAATAGCAGACGCACTTCCTGCCACACCTGAGGGCTTACCAGAAACCAGCGAACTGGTGGAACAAATGTTTAATTATTAAGTTTTGTTAATGAAAGATCCAATTCACAGAAAGTATTTTCATCAGTTATGTAGGCAGATTCAGATTCTTCAAATTACAGATCCAAAATGGAAAAAGGTTAGACAAATTCTTCACGAAAATACAGCCCACAAGTTGTCCAAGTTTTATAAAGCTCATAACCAAGTGCTATTTCATAAGACGTCTGAGTCATCTGAGAGGTGGTGTTTGCATCCCTCGAAATTTCATTGAACATCTTCGGTGGTATACTCGCATTTCATGGGGTCACTACGGACCAGAAAAATGTAAAAGGAAAATCTCGACTTACTGTTATGTTCCGAATCTACATCAGAGAATCCATATATCATTGAGAAACTGTGTCATCTGTCAAAGGGCAAAATCCTTAAACATTTCCACTTTAATCCCACTAAATCCAATAATTGCAGCTTCTTAGTATTGATTTGGCAGGTCCACTACCCACCGGTAGGGGAGGCGCTAAATACTTAGTAGCAATCCTGGACAATTTTTCTAAGCACATAAGACTGTACGCAGTAAAATCTTCTTGTGCAAATCCGATAATTCGTCGCATTGAAAATGATTATTTCCCACGATTCGGTGTTCCAGAATCAATCTTGTCCGATAATGCTTCAAATTTCACATCACGCCCGTGGCGTGCATTTCTTGCTCGCCATGGAATCAAACAAATTTTGATATCCCTGTTTCGACCGCAATCGAATCCGACAGAAAGAATCTTCAAAGAATTTAACAGATTTATAAGGACGTATATTCCGAATAAGCAATCTAAGTCGGTAGATTTCGTAACACCTTTCGAACAGATTGTAAACCACCTTCCTCATCTGTCGACCGGATTCACGCCACATGAGTTAATGTCAAGTTCAAAAGAAAGGAATGAATGGATAGACCCCCTACACAGTTACAAGACAACGAATTGGACCTAGACGCAAAAGTCAGGCAAGCTCTCATATCATTGACAACGTATGCTAACCTCCGAAAAAAGGCATTTGATAAGAAGGTAAACAGAGTTATCGATTTCAAAGAAGGAGAAAAGGTTTCCAGAATGAGATTTTCACTCTGCAGCGGAGTGTGCGCTGATATGAAACTTCCTGGAAGATTAAAACTGTGTGCCCGACCGAGACTCGAACTCGAGTTCGAGTCACGGTCGGGCACACAGTTTTAATCTGCCAGGAAGTTTCAAGGAGAAAAGGTATTAGTCAGGACTCACTTTAAACCATCCCTGTTGTTAAAGAAGAATCGTAAGTGGCAACACATTTATGAAGGTCCCTTTGTGATAATGAGGAAACCACACATCGGTAGCTATTTGTTATCTGACCCTGCCACGAATAAAATCAAAGGATTGTTCCACCATCATGATTTAAGAAAATTTTATAACGCCAGGAATTAAGTTAATTTAAGCTGTAAGAAAATTCTAAGGTATTGCAGATCAGGATTAACCAATGAGTGACAAGCACTGAACTGAACTGACTACGGACGTTAACCGGTGCTAAAAGGAAACCTTATGTATTAAAACAACGAGTCTGGAAAATAAAATACAGAATAAGTTGTAGACAAGTATTTATATGAATAATCTTTATGTAAACCAGGACATGTCCTAGAGGCGATTTTCAATTTTAGTCATAAGTTAGTATGTAAGTAAAATGATGTACTCGAGAGGTATTAATTAGCATCGAGGTACTAAAAGGAGGAAAGAGAAAGGAGCGAGTAATGCACTTCTCTCGCTAAATAGTAATTTGAAAATGAGCAGGAAGGACCGAATAATCCACTTCTCTCGCTAAATAGTAATATGAAAATGATGATTATACACTCCTGGAAATTGAAATAAGAACACCGTGAATTCATTGTCCCAGGAAGGGGAAACTTTATTGACACATTCCTGGGGTCAGATACATCACATGATCACACTGACAGAACCACAGGCACATAGACACAGGCAACAGAGCATGCACAATGTCGGCACTAGTACAGTGTATATCCACCTTTCGCAGCAATGCAGGCTGCTATTCTCCCATGGAGACGATCGTAGAGATGCTGGATGTAGTCCTGTGGAACGGCTTGCCATGCCATTTCCACCTGGCGCCTCAGTTGGACTAGCGTTCGTGCTGGACGTGCAGACCGCGTGAGACGACGCTTCATCCAGTCCCAAACATGCTCAATGGGGGACAGATCCGGAGATCTTGCTGGCCAGGGTAGTTGACGTACACCTTCTAGAGCACGTTGGGTGGCACGGGATACATGCGGACGTGCATTGTCCTGTTGGAACAGCAAGTTCCCTTGCCGGTCTAGGAATGGTAGAACGATGGGTTCGATGACGGTTTGGATGTACCGTGCACTATTCAGTGTCCCCTCGACGATCACCAGTGGTGTACGGCCAGTGTAGGAGATCGCTCCCCACACCATGATGCCGGGTGTTGGCCCTGTGTGCCTCGGTCGTATGCAGTCCTGATTGTGGCGCTCACCTGCACGGCGCCAAACACGCATACGACCATCATTGGCACCAAGGCAGAAGCGACTCTCATCGCTGAAGACGACACGTCTCCATTCGTCCCTCCATTCACGCCTGTCGCGACACCACTGGAGGCAGGCTGCACGATGTTGGGGCGTGAGCGGAAGACGGCCTAACGGTGTGCGCGACCGTAGCCCAGCTTCATGGAGACGGTTGCGAATGGTCCTCGCCGATACCCCAGGAGCAACAGTGTCCCTAATTTGCTGGGAAGTGGCGGTGCGGTCCCCTACGGCACTGCGTAGGATCCTACGGTCTTGGCGTGCATCCGTGCGTCGCTGCGGTCCGGTCCCAGGTCGACGGGCACGTGCACCTTCCGCTGACCACTGGCGACAACATCGATGTACTGTGGAGACCTCACGCCCCACGTGTTGAGCAATTCGGCGGTACGTCCACCCGGCCTCCCGCATGCCCACTATATGCCCTCGCTCAAAGTCCGTCAACTGCACATACGGTTCACGTCCACGCTGTCGCGGCGTGCTACCAGTGTTAAAGACTGCGATGGAGCTCCGTATGCCACGGCAAACTGGCTGACACTGACGGCGGCGGTGCACAAATGCTGCGCAGCTAGCGCCATTCGACGGCCAACACCGCGGTTCCTGGTGTGTCCGCTGTGCCGTGCGTGTGATCATTGCTTGTACAGCCCTCTCTGTGTCCGGAGCAAGTATGGTGGGTCTGACACACCGGTGTCAATGTGTTCTTTTTTCCATTTCCAGGAGTGTATGTGCTTAGTATTAGTAAGTGAAATTTAATCGAGGACAAATTAATGACCTGTTTTAAAAGGAAATACTTAAACGTCCAGACAAAAGAGGAAAGTAGTGTGAAAAGATTCGATTCCATGAGGTTATTCCCTATTTTCAAATGTGACGTAAATAAGGCACCACCTGTTAGCGCAGAACAGTCGGTAGATTTAACTTGTAAATTCCAGCACAGTGCTGTGCCAGCGATAAAACAACATCTCTTTGAAGTAAACAGATACCTAGGATTAAGCATGAACAGATTGATAACGCAGTGCAATTGTTCTAAAAAGACCTGACGTTAACCTTAAGTAAAAGCGTGACGGAATAAAAAAGAAGTTTATTATATAACGCAAAGTAAGATGAGTCCAGACTATAAACAAGCTGAGTAAAAGAACATATGAGTAACATGGTTTATTATGGCAACTTCACGGTACTATTGAGCATTAGCGATACTGCAAATTCACAAGCTAGCAGCAAATAGAATAAGAATCTCGCCCAAGATTCACAGGTCGCGACAGCAGCAAACAACAACACTCTAGTGAGAGGCTTATATATACAAATGATAATAAATACCCAAATGCGTAATGCATAAACTTGACATAGTCTAAGAAATGAACAAAGAGTAGTAAGCAAGCTGCAGCAAGATACATATTAGATATACATGCTTGAAGTGATAGATTTTATTTTAAGTGCGCACTGCAATATTTATTGTTTTCTCTGTGATTATGTAGTTATTGATCCACTTTCCTAAGTGCAAATCCTTTAAGATCCTTGATCCTATCCACTCCCCAGGATCAACTTGTAAAGATGCACGTGTGCTTGGGTAGTGAGGCACTACGTATAAAAATGAGTAGGTTCGCGACGCGCAAATTGTTTTTGTAATGCGTAGTGTAAATTAAATTTTTGACCTGGCTGAGGAGTAATTTAAATTCTGTCGACGATCGGCGAGTAGGCCCGCTTTGCCCACTTTTCTTTTTCGACTGTTTGTATTTCTACACGAAATCCAGAGGCGGATTTGCTATTTTCAAATCTGTCCTCGAACTTTCTTTAAAGCCAAACACATACGAGAGAAACTTTGACATAAATGAAGCTCCCCTCACAAGTCACTAAATAAGATGAGCATTAAAAAAAATGTATTGGGCCTACAAAATGAATAAGCAAGCGTGATAAAGATTACTATGAATGAAATTAATTTGTAAAGGAGATTGGAATGAATTTGGTCAAAGAAAAAGGACTTATAATAGCTTACCTGTGACTGTAGGCATAAATAGTAAAAAAAAAGACTAATTAAGAAACAATTGTTCTGATTCAAAGTGGTCAATTAGATTATTTCTCGATTTAAATGAACTCTTGTAAATATTAGTATGTAAATCAACTTGTAAACACCGTGTGATGTTATGAAGCGAGAATTTCTTTTAATACACCGTTCAAACAGACGCTCACCACAGTGCAAGTGAAGTTTCAAAGTTCGACGATTTTCAGTGGCAGTATTCTACTGCACCATATGTGTGGAAAATTCATTGATGTGTGCAATGTGTAATAGTCAGTGTCATTCCACACATGCAGTTGCAGCGGTAGCTACCAATTACCTGTGAATCCGTAATTGGATAGTGGGCAGGAGTGATGTGAGGCAGTTTCGGTGGCAGAAGCTCCCTCCAGCAATCTAAAAAGCACAAAGCCACGATCTGCCGAACAAAAGCGACGCACGGCATCTCGAACGCGAAATCAACGCTCTGCAAGAAAGCTCCGGTCACGTGCGCGCGCACAGACTGAATTTCAAGATTGCTCGCAACAGTGGAGGCGGACAGCCACCATGGACGAAATAATGTAAACGTTCAACCGCCAACAGCAGTTGCTGTGCGCTATATTCTGTAGCAAAAACATTCATATCCAGTACTGAAAACATTTTTGTATGTATCATTAACCTTCTGAGAGACTCTAAGATAGAGAAGTTAGCGTAATTAGTATAATGACTGATTGTACACAGAGATAAGTCACAAGGTCACCTCTGAACACTGTTGAAATGTAAACTTAAACGAGAGGTCACGATACGAATGAAAATAAGCACACGAAAATACGTCAAAGGATCCGATCCTTCCTATATCCCATCCCACATGTATATAAAATTAGTTTTGTAAACTATTCTAATATAAGATATTTTATCTGTTCCGTATGTGAAATAATTCGGAGAGCCACACTCGAGCCCTGAAAGTGAAAGATATGGACTTCCTTGTCGAAGCCATCACCAGTGGCCGCTCTACAATCCAAGTCTATCATAAATAGTATGTGCGACGAAAATAAATGTATAATTAAGTGCGACAACGGACAAGGCAATCAATCGACAAGACGATGACAATATAATGAATACGGTCAAAACAGAAAGTTGTGTACCAGTCGTGATAGTCAAATTACTTTTGCAACGATGAAAAATGAAGTGTGGCTCTATTTCCTTATAAATTTTGTAAATATGTGTACTTATAGCCTTAATTTTAAGAATCATGAAGAAAGACTGAATCCATGCAAATACTGATAGAAACACAGAACAAATTCACAATGATCCAGCGTCAGTAATTACAAGTTGAAACGTTAATTCTTTTATTATGGAATGAATGTGAAATGAAACTTTTAATAACCTGTATGTTACACCCGAAAATTACAAATATTCCAATGGGCATGAGGGTGAAAGTAATACCTTCGGTATTCCTTCCGTCCTCATGGGAGGCAGTGTAATATTAGTAATTTTCGCCTCACAAACATTAATATACGTTCAATAGTAAATGCCTGATGGCCTAAAGTTATCGAACAATTGTAAAGTAAAAGAAATGAACCATCGCATAGCAGCGACAGAATCTATTATTCTTTATCTTTGCCGTTCTTGCGCGGTGCCTGTAAATCTCTATGTACATGTATCGATTAATGGTATAAAAAAAGAATTCTGTTGTTTCAAGACAAATGAGGCTTTCGGCGCCTCACCTTTCTATGAAAGGCGGACGCGGACTTGCTGCGTTCCGCAACTGTATTTTATATTTTATGTGAAAGTATTGAGTGAATATACTAATTGTTATTTTTTCCAATCAGAAAACATATAGTTTCTTGTAACTGATTACGAAAAGACAGCATCAAGAGGACATTTTGACAGTTATGTATAAAGTATTTAACCACAATGGTCATCTATTGTAATTTAATATGAAAAGGTACGTAGCATTAAAAAAAAAAAGTTGTGTTACAGATAAGTGTGCTTATTTTAGTAAATTAACCTTGATGATTTCCATGTCCTTATTTACTTGAAGGATAATTATTTTGTGTTACTTCATCACCAGAAATTACGATCACGCTGATGGGCCGAACGCAGCATGAGGCAGAAGGAACATTATCGTTTTCCTATTATTTCTGAACCAACTTTTTTTGTGTAGTGTTGCATTTCTTTTACAGTTTATAAATCTTCTGGTCACTTAGTGTTGATCCGGGTATGACTACATCGCGACTATAGAAATGCACAGAAATGATAATGTTTCTTCCGAACGATCTCAAATATATATCAATATGCTGCTCTTATTCAGGTATTTAATGCTCAACGTGTTATTATAATAGTGTAATCAATCCCTGATTCTGTTGCCAAGTGGCCCACCAAAATATTCACTTTTTCGACATTAAAAAAAAAAAAGTAACAATTCTTTTTATTTTCGTCCCCCAAGAGCAACGCTACAGTGTTTCCTAACGTTAATGTGTTTCTCTCTCTATAAAGCCTGGGTATTTGTTTTGAGGGTGATTCAGTTCATTACTCACATTGCATAGATCTGTTTATTATTATCCTGTTTTTAAGCTTGTGTGATTCTCTTCCTTAGCCACAAAAATTCACGCGTTTACCTTGTTGTTCATTCTGAAAATCGCTCGCTACTGTGTAATGTAAATGTATGCGTTATCTCTTTGATTTCCTCTTTGCTGCTTTTTCCCTATATGTAATTGTGTGCTGTTCTCGTGTACATAGCCTTTCTTCCGGTTATATATCTGCATTATTTATTTATTTATTTATTTTTCTATTTTCTTTCTCCTTCCGTACAAGCTAAGATTTTACTCAGTATAATATAATATTACAATACCGTCCATGACCAGTATGTACTTGTATGTTCACTTTTATTACGTAATACCAGCTTATAATTAAATTTTCTAAGCTACTATTTACAAGACTTGTGTACCTTTTCTTTCTTGTTTTTGAATGACTTTCGTCACAGTGTCTCATAGTAAGCATGGTCTCAAAACTTTTAAACATTCCGCGCCTATATACCATGACTGGACTGCAGGCGCGGGGAAAACTCTGCATTGTTGGTGAACATTATTATTCGTGATAGCCGCCATCGTGTAATATGAGTCACGTGTCGTCTGGACTCGACCGCGCATGCGCCATCGCGCTTTGTATACACTCAACTGATCGGACAGGGAAAGGGGAAGATTTCTCCCCAGCTCGCTGCCTAAAGCGCGGCCAATGCCCTCGTCTTGCCATGCCGCTATCGCGTGCTCATCAGCTGAGCGTTGGATTGCAACTTCGACGCGTGGTTTGTTGCTCGTCTCAAGCGAACAAACTCTGGCCGTCGCGTTAATTTGTCTTTGCTCCTCTCTCTTAAATAACTGAGTTAGACTACAAAAGTACCGCATGGTTTATTTTATAGTGCTAAGACTCACAGTAACACATATTTCATTAGGTGTGTTTAACTATGCGTTTTTAAGCATATGCCCCCAGTTGATTACTAGTTTCGATTTTTAATTGAAACTTCAGTTATGTTTTCTAGTTTAATGCATGTTTTTCACTAACTGACTGTCTTTTCAATGTACTTCTTAAACTACGAACACCGGACTTAGAGGGTGTATTTTTTTTTCCGTGTTCGCGAGTTTCTTAGGTTAATGACAGCAATTTTACTACGTGACCCAAGGTTGTATAATTTCAATTTTGCTAAAATAACATATAACCTTTAATGAAAAAATTCCTTGATATCCTTGTGGGGGTATAACCCTTTCACTTTGCCCGTTCGTGTGTTACCTAACAGATAACATCCTGGGTGAGGTTTGTCTATTATAATGAAATGGCCATCACACAACTGCCACTTAATACTTTTTGACTTGTTACCTACAGCTGTCAAGATTTTACATTTTTCCGTTGGCAACACTGGTACTTTATATGCTTTCCAAACTTCTTTAAAAAAACTGTTAGAAATAATATTCGTAGATGCGCCTGTATCTAAAATTACGTTGGAAATTATAGTTCCTATCTTTGCTGTTATTACAGCCTGCACGAGGTCACTTACCTTGTCCGGTGCTTTCATCTCTTCTTCACATAGATCATCTTCTACGGTAGCATCCTGATCATATCTTAAAAATAATTGTTTAAGATATAATGTGTGCTTGTTTGTGCCCGTTGTCAAATCGGTCGGCCGGTGGGGGCTCATTGCGACCGATTGTTGTTTACCGGGGGAGACAACGGCGTTGCTTCATTCCTGTCCGTTACCTCTACGAAGTGTACTGAGTGGTTATTCTGTCGCCAATTAGTTTCCGGACCGCTACGTGCAACATTTTCTTGCGGCCGGTCGTCGCTGTTTCTCCTTGGTCGGTCATTCCTATTACCGTAACTATTGTATTTTTCGTTTGTGTGCCGCCTTTCATAACGCGGACCTGACCAATCATTCACGTGATTTCTATCATTTCCATACCGGCGTGGACCGTAATCTGTACTATATCTTCGGTCTTCACGTCTCTGTGGCGCCGAATTCCTCCGATTTCCGCAATTCCAGTTTCCATTATTTGGCCTTGCCGCATACGGATGCCAACTGTGTTGGTTTTGTCCATTGCCATTAAAATGATTCCCGTTACCGTTGTCTTGATTGGTTACGGAGTGTTCATTCCGATTACTTGTGTTCGTCTCTTCTTCATATATTAGATCAATTGAGTCGAGCACGGAAAGAACGTATTCAAGGTCGTTCTCCGGTATGGTTACCAATTTTTCGCGTAAGTTCGCGGGTATTCTGTTTTTCAGAATTTTGAGAACATCGTGCGGTATTGGATTGTTCCAATAGCGCGTCTTATTCAAATACTTTTCGAAATACTTTCTCAACCCACCGTTTTTAAGGTTGAACGGTTGTGGGTTGAATACCTCACGTCGTAGTCTTTCTTGGACCCCAGTAGACTAATATTTCTCCAAGAAAGCCCGTTCAAATTGTTCGTAGGTGACGCACTGTTCAGCCATGTCTGTGACCCACAAAAGTGCGTCGCCTTGTGTGAAGCCTACTACATATCTAATCTTCTGTGCCTCAGTCCAGTTTCTTGGTAAGACATTTTTAAATGCTCTTACGAATACGACTGGGTGAGTTTTTCTGGATTCTGTGGAGAAAACTGGAAACTGTCTGTGTTTCAACAGGCTCTCATCGACTAGAATCGTCGAGATGCAAGGCGACACGCATACAGCCTATTGCAGCACCGCGTTTGGCGAATAGTCATTGTTTGGCTGCGCCGGTGCGTGCACATACGCCGGACTGGGCGCGTGATATTCTGCGTTATTGACATCGTAATCTGGCGCGGGCGAATAAGTGTCAGGCTGCCTGTTGCTTGACGCAGGCAAATCATTTGAAACATTCAGTCTACCTGCAATTTCCTTACGTATTGTGTCCTCGGCTACTTTGATTTCATTACCTAATTTTTCAAGAAGTTTTGTTTCCCGGTCAGTTATTGATTCATTTACATTACCGGTTTCTAAAGTTTCCTGTATTTTGATAATGTCCGCGTTGATACGCCGAATCTCCAGAAAACCGACTTCTTCGTTAACTTTATTAACTTGGTCAGGTATTTCTTCACATGCGAACTGTACTCTGATTAAATTTAATTGAATAGCCTGTACGTTTTCGTGTATTTCTTTTTGTACCGTTTGTGTTTGTGTGTTTCTACGATTTCTGACAGTTCCTGTTCCTGTTTGTTTGTAAGATCTGACAATTTCTTTACTAAATCATTTGCCAATACATTGTATACACTATTGACTGTTTTGATGACTTTGTCTTCGATCTTTTGATCGACTTCATTTGTGAGTTTATTTAATCGTTGATCAAAATGTTTGTGCATATTTTCAAATTGCGTGTCTACACTTGAAAACTGCTGTTGGAACCCAATTTCCATGTTTGACAATTTTGTGTTTGTCACGTTGTGGTTGATTTCTAGATTCGCCAGTTTCGTGTTCGTTGTGTTGTGACTAACCTTTAAATCAGATAATTGCTCGCTCACGCCTGACATTAGACTATATAATGCCTCAAGCGCAACTGCAGAAGCTTGTGTGTTTATATTTATGCCATTATTTGTACCAATTGTTTCTCTACCACGGTCTGATTGAATCGAAACCGGGCTAGGTTCACTGATTTCACACGAAATATTTTCATCTGATCTGGTAATCGATGCTTCATCGACTGTGTACAAGGTTTCATTTGCAAGTGGTTCGTTATTGTTAATCCCTGTGGAGTGCAGTTGAATTGTATTTACTTCTACATTATGTTGTGCTGAAAAACCAATTGCATCATCATTTACGTCACTATTGTCAGAATCGGTGACGTGTCCATGAACATCTGTCAAATTAAAATTCTCCGATTCCATTGTGAAGATATTTTTTATCTGGACTTTACTGTTAATCTAAATCTTTAAATTCTCTCGCAGTCGAATTAATAAAAATATCTCGCGATTGTTATGTGTTGCGAGTCGGAAATTTACAAGATGGCGCACTACGTCTTCTAATTCTGCGATTGTTGAACATAAAAAAGTAATTATCAACGTGTAATTATGTGTTACCACAACACTACCAGGATTTTAATATGGAAAGGAAAAGGTTCTGCTTTAAGTGGAGCTAAGTCAAGGTGCAGCCGCTGCATGCGTTTGTGCTTTCCTACCTTAATTCCGGCTGAGCTGCGTCACTCACGATTACGTTAGTTTTCTAAATCCTTGTCCTTGTTCCTTCTGGTTATTGTGCCATCCGTTTATACAATTAATATTGTTTCACATTATTCGACATTTTCCATGTGCGTCATGTAACAGAGAAACAGTAATTAGTACAAGTACATTTGTAGTACAACAATCAAGTACTTACTCTTTGTTCCACCAGCACTGTCCCTGTCAGCGGTCGCCAGTGTGGCGAACTAAACAAAAATATTAAATTTATTGGTTTTATTTTTTTTTAAAGAGGAAAAATTATGGACATGGAACTGTAACTTTAGAATTTTTGAAAGGCTTTTTTTTACGGACTGTATTGACCGGCTTGAATGCGGACAAATTCAGTGCTGCGTGAAATATGCCTGTAATATAATTTACCATTCCGATTAATTACATTTCGAATTCTACGTCATTGTTGATTTAATCAGAGTTCTCACCTTAGACGTAGAATTAGTCCTTCTGCCACAATATTAATTCATTAGTAGCCATCGATGTTCTTCTCTTTGTTGACCGTGTGTATCTTCCTGAGTCGGCATCGGTTCACTTCACGAAGACGGTGGAAACCAAGGAATACAATGCTACGTCACTTTAAATAATTCTCGTAAAACTTAGATACTTCTCACTATTTTTTATTCACAACACAATAAGACTTGCTGTGTTCATCGCACAAACCATAATTACTAACTATATGGCTGCCTTTCCGCACACTCCAAAAATTACGTCCATCCTCCACAAGGCAACAATCGAAAGTGTCTCTTAGCTCATTCTTGGAGTATGAAACAAAAGAGAATCCAATGTGAACATTACAAAGATTATAATCTACATGCCTCTCAATTTAATCTTTGGCGCAGCCTTTAAGGTATTGTATGTCTCTGCCTCGGAATGTGTCATTACATCTCTACGCCGTATTTTTTTGGACCTTTCTTCAGGAGAAAGTAGTTGTTCTTAGCTCTCTTTCAAAAAATGGTTCAAATGGCTCTGAGCACTATGGGACTTAAAATATGAGGTCATCAGTCCCCTAGACTTAGAACTACTTAAACCTAACTAACCTAAGGACATCACACACAACCATGCCCGAGGCAGGATTCGAGCCTGCGACCGTAGCAGCAGCGCGGTTTTTGACTGAAGCGCCTAGAACCGCTCGGCCACAGCGGCCGGCAGCCCTCTTCACTTCCCTAGATTGGTCTTAACGCGTAGTCGCTTTTAACTTCTTTTTCGTATTATCGTTCTAAGGTTCTGACATGGGCACGTATGATATCATGTCTTTTTGTGCCCTAAAACAAAAGAAAACAAACCCTTCTGTTCCCCCGTAAAGGATCAAAAAGTACCCAAGTGTCCCGCCAGATGTACTGGTAACTTTACTGAAACTGTGGTACTCTACATTTGTAACGAAATGTAGTTTCAACACACTAGCGTGCTTACAAATTTTGTCATTCCGTCTGAATCTATCACGACATATCATTCAGAGAAAGATGGGTAGGAGCCAGTGGGTAACACCGACTTTCATGAGCAGTTCTCATAGCCACAAGACTAATTCAAGCAAGGTTCGTAAACTGGCGCAAATTCTTTATGTTGTATTTTCTTGTGGTGGTGAAAGAGTATTGTTTATGAGAACCACACACAGTGGCAGGAAGACCTCCTTTCCTGCGTAATGAGTACGTCATCAATGATTCACACGACAACGTAGATACGATTTGTGGTACGAATATTGTGGCTGTCAACTACATCAGAAACGCTGTCATTGACACCAGAGTTAAGCATGTCAGCCGTTTTTATTTTCCTCGTAACAGGGGAACGGATAGTTTCCGAGTACCTGTTCTTATCTACAATACCTCTCTAGATCGTCAACACGGATAAAAACAGGTCTCCACTCGTAAACCATTAGAAGGTTTCATCTGTCAGTGTTCATCAGGTCACAGTTGATTCTGTAGTCAGCGAATAATGGTTCTAATTACAGACATCCTCTGCCGTGCACGATGCTTAACTGTCATTTGCAGAGCTGGACGCAGCTAGTAAGACAGGG
This sequence comes from Schistocerca serialis cubense, assembly GCF_023864345.2. Lineage (NCBI taxonomy): Eukaryota > Metazoa > Arthropoda > Insecta > Orthoptera > Acrididae > Schistocerca > Schistocerca serialis. Next base: position 451,772,882 of record NC_064639.1, on the reverse strand, counting down.
GCCAATCTGTTGGCCGGCTGCGACCATTCATATAAACCACTGTCCCTACAGCAGTAGGTGTTTGAATCTCATTCAGCAGCTGAAATAGCCAGCACAAAGGACCTAGGTATTAGGGCAGAGTGGGAAGTCATTCAGTGGAGTTTGCTAAGACATGTTTCAAAAGCAAAATATGAGTGAAAAAAGAAAGATGGTAAATTTACTTGCGGTAATAAATAATATGATTTTTTCGCCATCGTATGTGCTGTATTCTGTATAGCAACGTCGCAGTCTGAAGACTTGCACATGATCTCGCAAATTTCAGAACTTTATTAGTCTTGTAACACTGACTGAAAATTTTTATTACAGTAGTGCTTGATTAATAAGTGCACACCTGGCTTTAAGAGATTCCGCATACCTCCTTTGCACTGAAAAATGTGTGATAGCTGCACGAAGTAGTAGAGTATTTGCTATAGGGCACGTTTTTGTCAGGAGTGTCTGAACACCGATTTTCCAGTGAAAAGTAAATCGAGCGGTAATATAACATATTTGTCTATGCATAGCCTACGTTTCAAAAACATTGTCATCCGACCAGTTCATTTATGAATTCAGTGATCAAATAACACAAGGTTTGTGTAAATAACTACGCCCAGAAAAAAGAGTCATGTTTTAGATGTCGCATACATTTGAGAGAAACTAAAGTTTTAACGATGTAGTGAACAATTCGTTTATCTCAAGTGTAGAGAAAAGCTATAAAAATTGTGTTAATTACATGTACTGTTGGAAGAAGAGAGAATTTGTTTCTTGAGAAATTGTGAACAGAATCCCACAGGTCTCAATCATGTCCGATTATTTTTTCCGGAAATAGCTGAATAAAGAAATAACATTATTGCTTTTTGTTGGCGATACATGTGTCATGACTAAGCGCAACGTATTAAAATTCGTTGAGGATACTATAAATGGCATAATTGAGATGTGCGTGTCGCAGCTGATCTTCGAACAAACAGGTACGAAAATGAACCTTCAGGGCAGTTAAACCTGTGTGCCAGTGCAGAACACGAACATGAGACTTTCGTCTTCCGCAGGTAAGTCCTCCCCCAGACGAGCTATCCAGGCACGACTCACGATCCATTGTCACCAGCCTTACTTCCGCCAGCACATTCTCTCCTTCTTTCCAAACTTCTCAGACGTTCTCCTGCATAGCTTGCGGGCAAACACTCCTGAAACAATATTGCGGAGAGTTGGCTTAGTCACATCCTAAATGACTGTTCCCAAATTAAATTCTCAGTCTGCTGCAGAGTGTGCGTTGATTTCAAACTTCCTGGCAGATAAAAACTGTGTGGCGAACAGGTCTCGAACATGAGACATTTGTCCTTCGTGCGCAAGTGTTCTAACGACTGAGTTCTCCACGCACGATCCATTCCACGACCTCACAACTCTACTGCCACACGCCCGTAGAGCACGAAGCCGCGAAAGGTAAATGTCTGTGATTAAAGACACGTTCTGGCACATCGTTTTAATCTGCCAGAAAGTTTCAAATCTGTGCACACTCCGCTGCAGAATGGAAATTGGTTTGCAAAATAGGAAAATTACCTTAACACTGATAAATAACAAAAGTCCCAGCCAACCGAGTGGGGAAACTTTTTGCTGAAAATTGCTTCAATGACTGCGCAGCGTCCATGGTAACGACAACGAATTATTCATCAGCAACCAGGGTTAAGTGATCATCAATGTTTTATCCGGTCATAATCACTGTAGGTGCTGGTGGTTGTAGCAGTAGTAGTAGTAGCAGTAGTAGTATTTTCACTTATACGTGGATAATTTTTCATATTCCTAAGATAAACTATTGAGCAAATCATATGCAGTGAATAGACATTATAAGGAAAACGAAAGATTAGCTTTAACAGTCTGTCAACGAAGAAATCGCTCCAGAGGTAGAACAACTGCCGAAGGATGCGACGGATATTTACCTTAAGTGATTCAGAGAAACTGCTGGAAACTTAAATCTGGAGGATCAGACGAAGATATGTTGTTGTTGTGGTCTTCAGTCCTGAGACTGGTTTGATGCAGCTCTTCATGCTACTCTGTCCTGGGCAAGCTGCTTCATCTCCCAGTACGTACTGCAGCCTACATCCTTCTGAATCTGCTTAGTGTATTCATCTCTTGGTCTCCCTCTACGATTTTTACCCTCCACACTGCCCTCCGATACTAAATTGGTGATCCCTTGATGCCTCAGAATATGTCCTACCAACCGATTCCTTCTTCTAGTCAAGTTGTGCCACAAACTCCTCTTCTTCCCAATTCTATCCAATACCTTCTCATTAGTTATGTGATCTACCCTTCTAATATTCAGCACTCTTCTGTAGCATTACATTTCGAAAACTTATATTCTCTTCTTGTCCTAACTATTTATCGTCCATGTTTCACTCCATACATGGCTACACTCCATACAAATACTTTCACAAACGACTTCCTGACACTTAAATCTATACCCGATGTTAACAAATTTCTCTTCTTCAGAAACGCTTTCCTTGCCATTGCCATTTTTCATTTTATATCCTCTCTATTTCGACCATCATCAGTTATTTTGCTCCCCAAATAGCAAAACTCATTTACTACTTTAAGTGTCTCATTTCCTAATCTAATTCCCTCAGCATCACCCGAGTTAACTCGCCTACATTCCATTATCCTCGTTTTGCTTTTGTTGATGTTCATCTTATATCATCCATTCAAGACACTATCCATTCCGTTCAACTGCTCTACCAAGTCGTTTGCAGTCTCTGACAGAATTACAATGCCATCGGCGAACCTAAAAGTTTTTATTTCTTCTCCATGGATTTTAATAGCTACTCCGAATTTTTCTTTTGTTTCCTTTACTGCTTGCTCAATATACAGATTGAATAACATCGGGGAGAGGCTACAACCCTGTCTCACTCCCTTCCCAACCACAGCTTCTCTTTCATGTCCCTCGACTCTTATAATTGCCATCTGGTTTCTGTACAAATTGTAAATAGCCCTTCGCTCCCCGTATTTTACCCCTGCCACCTTCAGAATTTGAAAGAGAGAATTCCAGTCAGCATTGTCAAAAGCTTTCTCGAAGTCTACAAATGCTAGAAACGTAGGTTTGTCTTCTCTTAATCTAGCTTCTAAGATAAGTCGTAGAGTCAGTATTGCCTCACGTGTTCCAACATTTCTACGGTATCCAAACTGATCTCCCCCGAGGTCGGCTTCTACCAGTTTTTCCATTCGTCTGTAAAAAATTCGCGTTAGTTTTTTGCAGCCGTGGCTTATTAAACTGATAGTTCGGTACTTTTCACATCTGTCAACACCTGCTTTCTTTGGGATTGGAATTATTATATTCTTCTTGAAGTCTGAGGGTATTTCTCCTGTCTCATACATTTTGCTCACCATATGGTAGAGTTTTGTCAGGACTGGCTCTCCCAAGGCTGTCAGTAGTTCTAATGGAATGTTGTCTACTCCCGGGGCCTTGTTTCGACTTAGGTCTTTCAGTGCTCAGTCAAACTCTTCACGCAGTACCATATCTCCCAAATCATCTTCATCTACATCCTCTTCTATTTCCGTAATATTGCCCTCAAGTACATCGCCCTTGTATAGACCCTCTATATACTCCTTCCACCTTTCTGCTTTCCCTTCTTTGCTTAGAACTGGGCTTCCTTCTGAGCTCTTGATATTCATGCAAGTGGTTCTCTTTTCTCCAAAGGTCTCTTTAATTTTCCTGTAGGCAGTATCTATCTTTCCCTAGTGAGATAAGCCTCTACATCCTTACATTTGTCCTCTAGCCATCCCTGCTTAGCCATTTTGCACTCCCTGTCGATATCATTTTCGAGACGTTTGTATTCCTTTTTGCTTGCTTCATTTATTGCATTTTTATATTTTCTCTTTTCACCAATTAAATTCAATATTTCTTCTGTTACCCAAGGATTTCTACTATCCCTCGTCTTTTTACCTACTTGATCCTCTGTTGCCTTCACTACATCACCCCTCAAAGCTACCCATTCTTCTTCTACTGTATTTCTTTCCCCCACTCGTGTCAATTGTTCTCTTATGCTCTCCCTGAAACTCTGTAGAACCTCTGGTTTAGTCAGTTTATCCAGGTCCCATCTCCTTGAAATTCCACCTTTTAGCAGTTCAAAAATGGCCTTGAGCACTATGGAACTTAACTTCGGAGGTCATCAGTCAACTAGAACTTAGAACTACTTAAACCTAACTAACCTAAGGACATCACACACATCCATGCCCGAGGCAGGATTCGAACCTGCGACCGCAGCGGTGGCGCGGCTCCAGACTGTAGCACCTACAACCGCTCGGCCACTTCGGCCGGCTTTTTTGCAGTTTCTTTAGTTTTAATCTACAGTCCATAACCAATTGATTGTGGTCAGAGTCCACATCCGCCCTGGAAATGTCTTACAATTTAAAACCTGGTTTCTAAATCTCTGTCTTACCATTATATAATCTATCTGAAACCTGCCAGTATCTCCAGGTTTCTTCCATGTATACAACAAGATATAGTCAGTCGATATAACACAATAGAGAATTAATGAAAAACACGTGATCAGAGTTGTTGTGAACCCTTTTGGCACTGCATTTGTCCAATGGTGACAGCCGAAGCGGGTTAGCGTAGAGCTCGCGCTAGTGATGAGGCTGGGTTGTTTCCAACTTGTACACTATCTAATCACAAGTATCTGGACACCCTTACGTAATGCAGAATTGACCGCTAGATCGCACGAGAGGCGGACCCGCCAGTACAAAAGCAGGCGCGGAGTAGAGAAGCAGAAATATCACAACAACGCAGTCAGAAGACCTCAGTGTCTTCGAACGTCGACTGGTCATTAGTAGTTAGAGTAGTAGGATTTTTATTTATCCGAAGGTATCTCTTACAATGGTACTGGACACATCTTGATATTACACTTTAAGAACTAGATAAATAAAGTTATTCACATATACAAACATTTAAAGACTTGCAGGTCTTAAATCAGGGCTTAACAACTGGCCGGTTTTGAGCGCGAGTACTCGCGTCTGCTCAGGCACATGCTCGCGAGCAGGTGCAAGGTCACGGAGTAGGGAGGGTGGGGAGGGAGGGGAAATGCGCGCGCACGTTTGAATAGGGCCGCAGCGTGCCTATTGAATTCGCGCCGACTGTGTAACGTTTAAAGTACTACGATCAGCTCTAACAGTCACTTCGCAAGTTAAGAATCATGTCAAGTCGCCGTTGTGTAACCCCAACCATGTTTTCGCAGTTCAACCCCCATTGGGAGGAATTGTATCTGTTTACAGTAAAAGATGGTGTTGCAAAATGTTTAGTACGTCACAAAACGCTGAATTCTTTTAGGAAATTTAATTTGCAGCGACATTATATGTTGTACCACGCGAAAGACTACGGAAGTGGAAAGTGTGATGGACCAGATCGTGCACTGGAAGTTATTAAACTTAAAAGGAAGCTATCCGAAGAAGATCTGGACAACGAAGAAAAATCAACTGAGGCAGCTCTCAGAGTGAGTTACAAAATTGCTTTTCATTTAGCAAAATCCCTGCGCTCCTTCAATGATGGCGATTTAATAAAAGAATGTTTGGTAGTTGCAGCGGAACATTTGTGTCCATCTCAAGTTGAACAGTTTCGGATTGTGCCATTATCTAACATGACCATTATGCGTCGCATACAGGACATAGCAGACGACGTCCAGAGTCAGCTTGCAAATATCTATAAAGATTTTATGGCGTATTCTCTAGCTCTGGACGAAAGTGTTGATATCACTGGAACAGCGCAGCTTGCCATATTTATTAGAGGTGTTAATAGAGATCTTCAGGTGAGGGAGGAGCTCCTCGATGTAGTAGCCATGAAGAACACTACAACCGGAGGTGATATTTTAAGTAGTGTTGAAGAAAGTGTTGAAAATGTAGGATTGTCGTGGAATTCTTTAGTTTCAGTGTCTACAGACGGTGCACCAGCGACGACAGGGAAGAAAATCAGGTTTCATTGCGCTGTTGAAGGAGAAAATGCAAAAACTGACCGTGCCGAATGAAATAAGGGGCGTTCACTGTGTGATCCACCAGGAAAACTTATGTGTAAAGAGTATCACTCTAAAAAATGGCCGGCCGAAGTGGCCGTGCGGTTAAAGGCGCTGCAGTCTGGAACCGCAAGACCGCGACGGTCGCAGGTTCGAATCCTGCCTCGGGCATGGATGTTTGTGATGTCCTTAGGTTAGTTAGGTTTAACTAGTTCTAAGTTCTAGGGGACTAATGACCTCAGCAGTTGAGTCCCATAGTGCTCAGAGCCATTTGAACCATTTTTCTAAAAAATGTGATGAGTGTTGTTGTTCGTACAACCAATTATATAAGGAAGCATGGGCTACAACACAGGCAATTTAAAAGCTTTCTTGAGGATGTAGAAAGCCAGTATGATAGCCTGCCTTATTACAGCGAGGTCCGCTGGCTTAGTCGTGGCGAATTATTAAATCGATTTTTTTCGCTATTAGATGAGATAAATATGTTCATGGAAATAAATAACATGTGTGTTCCTGAATTGAAAGAGCCTTCATGGAAATGTGATCTCGTGTTCTTAGCAGATTTAACTAGCCATCTGAATGCTTTGAACATTTCACTGCAAGGTAAAAATCTGCTAATTACTCATTTCATGGATCGAATACTAGGTTTTAAAATGAAATTGACACTTTGGGTGAGTCAGCTGGAAACAGGAAATCTAGCTCATTTTCCTAAATTATCATCCATGCAAGATGTTCACAAAGACTGTGAACGTTATTCACATGGTTTAGTTGCCCTTAAGGAAGAATTTGATCAACGCTTTCAAGATCTGACAGCACTAGACAGTGATTTTGATCTGTTCTCCTCTCCATATTCAGCGAGTATTGAAGAGATTCGTCCTGAGCTGCAACTAGAACTTATTGACCTGCAGTGTGACAGAGAATACAGAGACAAATTTCAGAACAAGAAAAACATTTTGGAATTCTGCAGACACTTCTCTCAGGACAGATTTCCTCGTTTGCACAAACTGGCGGCTACAATAATATCAATGTTCGGTTCCACGTATGTTTGTGAACAACTGTTCTCTGCAATGAAATGTAACAAGACGCGCCTGAGAAACGCATTGTCTGATCGAAATTTAAACTGCACGCTGCGCTTACAGTGCACAAGAACAATTACTCCGAACATAGACGAAATTGTAAAGGGCAAAAAGTACAAGATAACAGAGAATCCCACACTTCAGTGACACCTTTTATTGTGTAACAGTTCACAAATTAATACGAATGTAGAGGCATACACAAAGCTAATAAAATTATGTGGCATGTGTACATTCTCCTTTATTTGTTTCATTTTTCGCAGTAATAATTCGTGAGTGATATCCCTGCAGGTGGCCGCGGATTTACATTGACTGGCGGCAGCTGTTGTGTGCCCCACGTGACTCTCCCCACTCTCCGCTCTGGTCCGGTAGTGGGGGTAGTGTGCTCGCGCTGCTCCGTGCTCGCGCCTGGCTGCTCACAGTTTGCTCCGCGAGCACGTATGTTGTGAAGCCTTGTCTTAAATGACAAGGATGGGGCAGGTAGTCGGCGGTGGAACCATCCCGGTATTTGTCTAAAATAATTTAGGGAAACCACGGAAAACATAAATGAGGATGACCGGGTAAAAGTTGGAATCTCCAATCACCCAAATATAAGGCCACTTTGTTTGAAACAGTGCTACCCCATTCGGTTTACCAATAGTGTACAATACTGTTTTACAATTAAGTTATTTAATAATGAAAAAGGTAATGACACACTGTTCATTCGCTTCTCATTCCCAGTCACTGCACACACAACACACGCTCTACACATATTGTTTCACAGCGCCACACACACTATCAGCTGATGTCAGCAATTTTGCACACCACAGTTCCCATTTGCTAGCCTGCAAAACTGAATCAGCATCTCTCTATAAAGAGTGAGATGTTGAGCTCAAAAAGAAGATAAGGTGTTAGTATTATACGTTGTATAGCTCTGGGGGCACGTTTATCAAGAAGAGGTGAAACGAAGGAAAAATATACAGCGAAAATGTTATGTGGAATGTTAGGAGTTTTATTATCGTTATTATAATTTGTGTTACAATTTTAACCAAACCCTTGTATGTTGTGTGTTAACTGGGGACCTAGAAACGATGGAGAGGCTCCGTCCCCGCCGCAGCCGCAGTGGTCCACAACCCCACGACAACTGCCGCAGTCCATTTCACCCCTCCACCACCCCACACCGAACCCAGGGTTATGGTGCGGTTCGGCCCCCAACCCTTGTATGTTGTATGTTGTGTGTTAACTGGGGACCTAGAAACGATGGAGAGGCTCCGTCCCCGCTGCAGCCGCAGTGGTCCACAACCCCACGACAACTGCCGCAGTCCACTTCACCCCTCCACCACCCCACACCGAATCCAGGGTTATTGTGCGGTTCGGCCCCCGGTGGAACCCCCCCCCCCCCTCCCCTAGGGAACGTCTCACACCAGGCGAGTGCAACCCCTCTGTTTGCGTGGTAGGGTAATGGTGGTGTACGCGTACGTGGAGAACTTGTTTGTGCAGCAATTGCCGACATAGTGTAGCTGAGGCGGGATGAGGGGAACCAGCCCGCATTCGCTGAGGCAGATGGAAAACCGCCTATAAACCATCCACAGACTGGCCGGCTGACCGGACCTCGACACAAGTCCGCCGGGCGGACTCGTGCGGGGGACCAGGCGCTCCTTCCCACTCTGGAAAGCCGTGCATTAGACCACTCGGCTAACGGGGTGGGCGTACCAAACCCTTAATCTATATTATCTAAGTAATCATTCAATGTATAGAATGTTTGGGTTAACAGGTACTTTTAAATGTCTTTTTAAATAAATTTAGCTTAGCCATTTCTTTAACCTCCTTTGGTAATTTATTGTACAGTTTCATTCCTTGGTAGAAAATGCTGTTTTAAGTCCTATGTTGATTCTTCCTTAGTATACTAAACTCAGTCTAGAGCTTGTTCCATGGTAATAGACAGAGCTGTTTGTGGAGTAATCACCAATGTTACTTTTGATGTGTGCAACTGTTTGGTAAATGTATTCAGACGGTGGAGATAAAAGATGCAGTGGTATTCTGAACAGATCTTTACAATGAGCTCGACTACTGTTTTTGGTTATTCTTACAACCCTTTTCTGCAGTTTGAAAACTGTGTTCATATTTTGTGCATTTGATCCTCAACAATGGCATAGCTAAGAACTGAGCGTACAGATGAACAGTATGTGACTAAAAGACTCTGGCTGTTACACACTGATGACAGAAGACTAAGAGCATAACATTTTGATGACATTAAATTTGCAATTATTTTTGTGTGTTCACACCCCTTCAGCAGAGAATCAACTTTCATTCCTAGAAATTTTGCATTTCTTACACTGTCTATAGGGGTGACATCTACATTTAATTTAATAGCGTCATTTCTCCTCTTCAAACTGAAATTCATCGCATTTGTTTACTTTATGTTCAGTGTCACTTGGTTTCTTATTAACTAGGTTAACATTCCTTGATCGTTTCATTTGCTCTCTCTGCAATAAATTCCCTTGTTTTCTCAGTGACTATAATATTTCTGTTATTAGCAAACAGAATGTTTTCCCTATGACTACTACTAGCGGGAAAGTCATTGATGTACATCTCGAATAGTATTGGTTCTAAAATACTAACCTGAGTAACTCCTTTGTTAAGGAGTTGATAAATGTTTTAGTAAAACTCTAGACTTATCTGAGGCATTTGTCATCTCTACTCTTTGCACCCTATCTGCTAGGTAAAACCGGAACCAGTCATTAGGTGACCCTCTTATTCCTAATAATTCTAACTTACTTAGTACTATCTTATGGCCAACAGTATCTACAGCCTTAGAAAGATGTAAAAATATGTCTGACACTCTCATATGTGTCAGGAACCTAGAGTACCACTTGCGTGAATTCTACTGTGACTGATTCCATACTTCTACCACTCCGGAAACCAAACTGTGAGTCACTTAAAAGATTGTATTTATTCAAATAGCTCATTAATCTATCACAACTGATTCTATTGTTTTTGGGAATGGTTACCACATGAAAATGGACCGATAATTTTCTATATCTGCTGCGTTACTCTTCTTTAGCAGGGCTACAACTCTTGCCTGTTTTAAATACTCTGGAAATTCTCATGGCTGTCACCTGAGCAACAAATCCATCAAAGACGTTTCAATCCTTCTAAAGCTGCCCAAGTCGATTGTTGGTGATGTGACTGATGTGGAAACGCAAAGGAACAACAGCAGCTAAACCAAGACCAGGGAGACTTCGGGCACTGACGGACAGAGACCGTCGACCGTTGCGGAAGATTGTAACCTCCCCACCGAAATTTTAAAGACAATATTTAATAGAAATGGGAGCCAAGCGTAACCTCCCTAGCAATTAAATTTAATGACAATAAAAATGAGAATCGCAATCTGACTCAAGGTGTAAACTCTCACGAAAATAATGAAAGTCAATTCAGTGATAAGAAAATCTCAGTGATAATGATAACTCAATTAAACCGAAATATCGGTCTTTGGCCCTGTGCAAAAAATCATGATTAATTTCTTACCTCAGTATAACTGCATGTCAAATTTCTGCTTTTATTGTTGGCCACGGCTTGGAGGAAATGCATTGAAAATAATATTTTTTTCTTTTTTGAAATTTAACTGAAACTTTTCTTTAAAGGAAATGGAAGGAGATCGTTGGTTCAATTAAAAGGTTCTTTTGTAAAAATTACTTTGAAATCAAAATTATTATTGGGGCGATTATTGCACAAATTAGTTACAGTTGATTTACATTATTAGCTGAGCATTGCTGATTCATTACCTTGTTTAAAAAATAATATACCCCGTCCTGAATCTTGACCAGAATGCCATGTCGACGCTCGCCGACTCCTCACACATAACTACACTCGACTGCTACTACCGACATACTGCACTGCTCACAGACTGCCCACTGACAGACTGCTCGCAACTGTACTGCACGACTACTACCGACCGACTACTGTACGCAACTGAACTGAGCTACTGCTACCGACAGAGTGCTACACTGCACGAGGACTACTAGAATACTGCTCGCACGACGACTACTAACCGACCACAGCTCGCAACTCTCGCGCGGTCAAGCGCAGACTAACCACGATAAAAGGCTCTCTGGTCAAAGATTTTATCATGCCTCACCATCGCTGCTACGTTACATACGTGTTTCAAGATGATTGTAAAAAATCGCACGAAGTCAGGGAAAAGAATGACTAGTGAATTCCAAAGTGTACGAGCAGTCAGTCACCACAGTGACTGTGCACAGAGAGTGAAACAGAATGGTGTACAACGGTCGAGCACCCCTCGTAAGCCCCACACATTTCTGTAGTCAGTGCCAAGCGGCGCTTGGGGTGGTAAAGAGATCGACGCAGCTGGACAGTGGATGAAGATATGAATGATTTGGATTGCTGATTCGCGCCATATGCTGTAGCAATCTGAAAGAAGGGTTTAGGTTTGGCCAATGCCTGGAGAAGGTTACGTGCCATGATGTGCAATGCCAGAAGTTTTTACGGAAGATGTGGTGTTATGGTATGAGGGTGTTTTTCGTTGTTACGGTATGGTCCCATTACGGTGCTTAAGGATGCGGAAGGATATGAACAAATATTACAGCACTGTGTACTGGGTACGGTACAGGAACATGTGAGGTAACAGATGAGTTGTGGCGTCCTGAAAATATTCTAAGTTCGGAGGTGGCGTGGCCGCACGGGCCGCACGGGCCGCTCGGCAAGCCAGAGCTCATCAGCAACCGCGTGGTGCCGAAAGTAGCCGGAGCAAGTGGGGTAACCCCAGCGCGTGGTTCAGGCCGACCGCATGGCTGGGAATTCCATGTTGATGCTGTGCCGAGGAAGGTACTTTGTGTCGATGAAGGAGATTTGTATGCTGGGAGTGTCAAAGATGGCGGACTTTGTGAAACCATAATGGCAGACTTTTCACACTTCATGAAGAAATTAATAGTAGCCAGAGGAATGATGATACCTCAAAAAGAAACATGTACATTACCATTATTTGCATAACAATTCTGATGGTGTAATCAAATTTTCACTATCTTTATTAGTTTAAAGGTTAGTATCTGACTGTAAATTATACAAGTAACGCCCAGCAACGAATTTCCAAAACCTAAATGGTTCATCCGATTTTGTCAATCGATGTGTCTTTAGGAAGCTATTAGTGTAAACATAATTGTTACGAAATACAGGCATGTAACTTGAATATTACATAAGTTATTGTGGGTCAAAGTGGCTGATTACTATTGATCATGTCAGGCCATAAGTACTCGACAGTTACAACAAAAAACGGTAGCAGCATGCTTATAAATATATATTTATTCGTCTATGTCTTTGTTTATATGCTACACTACTGACCATTAAAATTGCTACACCAAGAAGAAATGCAGATGATAAACGGGTATTCATTGGACAAATATATCATACTAGAACTGACATGTGATTACACTTTCACGCAATTTGGGTGCATAGATCGTGAGAAATCAGTACCCAGAATAACCAACTCTGGCCGTAATAACGGCCTTGATACGCCTGGGCATTGAGTCAAACAGAGCTTGGATGGCATGTACAGGTACAGCTGCCCATGCAGCTTCAACACGATACCACAATTCATGAAGAGCAGTGACTGGCGTATTGTGATGAGCCAGTTGTTCGGCCACCATTGACCAGACGTTTTCAGTTGGTGAGAGATCTGGAGAATATGCTGCCCAGGGCAGCAGTCGAACATTTTCTGTATCCAGAAAGGTCCATACAGGACCCACAACATGCGGTCGTGCATTATCCTGCTGAAATGTAGGGTTTCGCAGGGATCGAACGATGGGTAGAGCCACGGGTCGTAACACATCCGAAATGTTCAAAGTGCCGTCAATGCGAACAAGAGGTGACCGAAACGTATAACCAATGGCACCCCATACCATCACGTCGGGTGATAACGCCAGTAAGGCGATGACAAATACACGCTTCCAATGTGCATTCACCGCGATGTCGCCAAACACGGATGCGACCATCATGATGCTGTAAACAGAACCTGGATTCATCCGAAAAAATGACGTTTTGCCATTCGTGCACCCAAGTTCGTCGTTGAGTACACCATCGCAGGCGCTCCTGTCTGTGATGCAGGGTCAAGGGTAACCGCAGCCATGGTCTCCGAACCGATAGTCCATGCTGCTGCAAACGTCGTCGAACTGTTCGTGGAGATGGTTGTTGTCTTGCAAACGTCCCCATCTGTTGATTCAGAGATCGAGACGTGACTGCACGATCCGTTACAGCCACGTGGATAATATGCCTGTCATCTCGACTGCTAGTGATACGAGGCCGTTGGGATCCAGCACGGCATTCTGTATTACCCTCGTGAACTCACCGATTCCATATTCTGCTAACAGTCATTGGACCTCGACAAATGCGAGCAGCAATGTCGCGATACGGTAAACCGCAATCGCGATAGGCTACAATCCGACCTTTATCAAAGTCGGAAACGTGATGGTACGCATTCCATCTTCATCCTCGTGGTGTAGCAATTTTAATGGCCAGTAGTGTATATATACTATTGATGAAGAAATTGGTCAAATATTTACTGCGTTTTAGAAAGCACACCGTCAGGTGGCTTGCGGAGTATGGATGTAGATGTGGCTACTGGCCTACTTTTGCTTCTATTTCTTTGATATGTGTTTATTTAAGTTGAAGTTATTAAACGTAAGTTCAGTATTTCATAAGTGTTTCAATATGTTTGTGAGTTTGCGTTGACTTGGAGACATGTCGGGAGCGCTCTAGCCAATCACAGAGGTTGTTATTACGGTAGGCGACTACCAAAGTCAATGGAGAGACTGTATGGAAGTGGGGGAGGAGCCTTTGGTCGCACAGGACATGGGGGAGTGCTGGACGGGAAGACGCGATGGACGGTCACAGGAAATACTTTGAGAGTGTTGGGCAGTTTGTGCGTGGTCGCAGGAGATAGAAATATGACGTAGTGCCGACTTGTGCACTTGTGAGATTTCCGTGCCTTCTTCAGTGGAGACGTAGTATGCGTTTAGAAGTGGTTATCTCGTGAGCTATGCTGTTGTTCATAACTAATTACGTGAAGTAGGAATCTATTGTTTCACTGTTATTCAACTTATATTTTATTTTATTGCTGGACCATCGACACCAATAAGTGTTTTGCAGTAATAAATGGCATTCTTAAAGGTACTTCTGCTATCGTACTCATCATTTAAAGTCGTTAAAATAGTACCTGCAGATTTTATTTAATTGCAATTTTTCATTTGTAAATTTCTATTTTACATTCAAAATTCGCAATTGGCGAGTGATAGGAACCTTCGACCATTCGATTCATGCGTATATTCATATTGTATACTGTAGACTTAGCAGTATTTGGCTTGTAATGCGGCAACTATGTATCGCAGCCCCTAGACAACGAAATCAGCCAAAACTTTTAATATTTAAACGTAGTTGAGGGCCACCATTAATTTTATTTGAAAGCCCGCAAACAGTTCGAAGACGATGATTGTTTGTATCAGAATGATAATGCTCGCTGTCATGAAGCAGCGTGTGTGAGGCAATAGTATGTGGACAGTAACATTCCTGAAATGGACGGCCCTACCCAGAGTCCCAGCTTGAATCAAATGGAACGCCTTTGGGATGAGTCAGAACGTCGATTTTGAGCCAGGCCCCAGCGTCCAACACCACTACCTTCTGTGGTTCCGGCACCTGGGGAAGAACGGTCCGTCATTCCTCAACAGGCATTCAAACACCTCAATGAAAGTGTCCCCAGCAGAGCTCAGGCCATCATAAGGGCGAAGAGTGGACATACCTCATATTAATGTCCACTATTAGGTGTCCAGATCTTATGAACAGATAGTGTACATAGCGGCAGCGTGTAGAGGACATTGTCACGCCATTCCCCACGTCAAGGAAGCTCAAGCAACAGGGACGGCCTGAGTCGCACGGCGACTGTTTCGCCGTTGAGGCACCTGAGAGGCTGCTGTGACTGAGAAAGCCGGCAACCACGGGAAATGGTGGCTCGCGGCTTTTGCTGATGTTTCGGGAGGTCACTGGGATTGACTGAGTTCGTGTGTAGCTAGTGATAACTATCAGTTTTGACCCGTTACGCAATGATGTTGGGACGTGGGACGTCTTGATACGCAAACAGAACTACAACACTGACAATTATTTATCACTACAGAACGTTAGGGGTATAAGTGTAGATACTGTGATCATTGGTACCTTAACATGGACGCATCTCAGTGTGGTAGATGTTTCTTCTCTGGGCCTAAGTCTTCCCGTAAGTACGTCACATAATTTAGTACTTGGAGTTTTCTGCATGGTCGTAAGGCGTAAGTGCGTCACTTCATGGATTATGCTTCTGAGTATAGATAACCCGTTTTGCGTCCGCACTTCAACACCTGACGTGCTGCCCAGGGGGAAATAACCATTAAACCATTAATGGCTTTCTCTTGCCACATGTGCTTGGAGGTACTAACCAACCTAACCGACACACACACACATGTATATATATATAATGACTGGTTTGATGCCACCTGCCACGAATTCCTCTCCTGTACCAACCTTTTCATCTCAGAGTGGAAATTGCAACTTTTATCCTCAGTTATTTACTGGATATATTCCAGTCTTTGACTTCCTCTAAAATTTTTACCGTCTACAGCTCCCTCTAGTACCGTGGAAGTTGTTCCCTGATGTTTTAACAGATGTCCTATCATCTGTCTCCGAATATACTGATGTAATGTTATTCAGTACCCTGTCCTTAGTCAACAATAAAAATTTCTGCACTTATATCCCTAGCACCCTGTATATTACGTTTTGAAATGTAAGTTGGGGATGAAAGATTGGTCTGCAGCATAGTCAGAGTTCTAGATTTGGTTGAAAGGTGACAGTTCGGTTGTGGGTTGGCGAAGTCAACGAACGGACTGTCATGCCAGCACTAATATTCTTATTACAGAGCGCATGTTGTGCATATTGGATTTCGATGAATCGTTTATGTCCGTCATTGTGATGAAGTTGTCGGTCAAAACCGAGTTTCGGTGTCTCAGGCTTAGATTAACCAGTTTAACGCAGTTTTTTCTCTGTATAACCGGGATCAACCTGACCCAAAGAGATTACACTTCAGATACTAGAATTCCGAATCTGTCGTAATATCCGTTGTTATCTCAAGTTTCCCAGTTTCAGTTTAAAACCTGAATGATGATGGTGACAATAAATTTTGTTTTCCGTGATTTTACATGCTTTGGGAAGCTGCGATTCTTTTTGCATGATGTCCTGGTCCCCTAGTACCTGAATGACCAGGTTGTCCCTTGCAGTTATCAGCTCAGGCCTGAGGTAGTCCCTATGATGGGTTTACGGCAGCCGCGCAGGATTAGCCGAGCGGTCTCAGGCGCTGCAATCATGGACTGTGCGGCTGATCCCGGGGGAGGTTCGAGTCCTCCCTCGGGCATGGGTGTGTGCTTTGTCCTTAGGATAATTTAGTTCAAGTAGTGTGTAAGCTTAGGGACTGATGACCTTAGCAGTTAAGTCCCATAAGATTTCACACACATTTGAACATTTGGTCCATGAGAACTCCAGTGTGAAGTGACAAGCAAGTGTGACCAGAGATACATAAGTTTCCACTTAAAAAACTCGTGAAGGGGTGACAGAATGGCTTCACGGATTCACCGCGCGAATGGTAGCAGTTCGATGTGACACTGTTATTCGTTAAACGCTGTATCATCAAACCAAGAGAAATTTAAACTTGTGTAGGTGACGTTCGCGGCGGAACGGAAAAAAAATGTTCAAATGCGTGTGAAATCTTGTGGGACTTAACTGCTAAGGTCATCAGTCCATAAACTTACACACTACTTGACCTAAATTATCCTAAGGACAAACACACACACCCATGCCCGAGGGGGGACTCGAACCTCCGCCGGGGAAACGGAAACATTTTAGAGAGAGATGCATACAATTATAGAGAGTGGAGAAGCAAGGCTGAAAGATGTAACAAGACATTGGACTAGAGAGGAATCAATATCATCTCCGCCAACGAAGATCAAATGCAGAGGGCGCAACTGTCATCGACGTACTGGACGGCTGATGGCGTGGAAACCGGGGGCCACTCCACTAGGAAGGGAAGCCCACACCCAACGGGCAACCAGTTTTGTTCATCTTTTGACGACTGTAGTATGTATACTGCTCTAATAAGAAGCGCTTCTTGAGTGTTTTCCAGAAATCAGGTTCAAAGTCTTACGAGCCTGTGGAATAGCACACGAGAGCACCAGCAGCAGGACAGCAGCGTTGGTGGAACCGACTAAGGCAGCACACTAGATGTTTGCCACGTAATGCTGCTTTCGAGTATCGCCATTTTTCCCTAATCTTCCAGTAAACGCTTGTATCATTACAACTAATCATGTTTCTTCAGAAAGGAACAACAATAATTATAGTGGTAATCAGTGCGTTATATTGAATATGAGGTTTAATAAAGAATACATACTTGGTTGTATCTGCCTTACGATGTACACTTTAATAAACAGCTCAAATGTTTCTTGAAGCGATTGCAAAATGCTTCTGCAGTGTTGCATGTTCATGAGATGTGTCTTCTGCTGTTATTATTAAAAATCAAATTTATGTGTGAGACAGTGGCGTTCATAAAATATGCTCGGTGATAATACATGCAATATTTTTCAAGCTTTCACGATAGAGCCCACCCTAAATGCCATCGACAAATAATTACAAGTATAATGAGTTCTCTGCGCCGGCCGATATGGCCGAGCGGTTCTAGGCGCTACGGTCTGGAACCACGCGACCGCTACGGTCGCAGGTTCGAAACCTGCCTCGGGCATGGATGTATGTGATGTCCGTAGGCTAGTTAGGTTTAAGTAGTTCTAAGTTCTATGGAAGCACACTGGACTCGCATTCGGGAGGACGACGGTTCAATCCCGTCTCCGGCCATCCTGATTTAGGTTTTCCGTGATTTCCCTAAATCACTTCAGGCAAATGCCGGGATGGTTCCTTTGAAAGGGCACGGCCGATTGCCTTCTCCATCCTTCCCTCACCCGAGCTTGCGCTCCGTCTCTAATGACCTCGTTGTCGACGGGACGTTAAACACTAATCTCCTCCTCCTCCTCCAAGTTCTAGGGGACTGATGACGTCAGCAGTTAAGTCCCACAGTGCTCAGAGCCATTTGAACCATTTTTGAGTTCTCTGCGATAACTTCTTGATACGAGTATTAATGTATAGGAAAATAACCCTGGGTTCGGTGTGGGGCGGCGGTGGGGTGAGTGGACTGCTGTGGACTGCTGTAGCCTGTTGTGTGATTGTGAACTACTGAGGGCTACGGCGGGGACGAAGCCTCCCCGTCGTTTCTAGATCCCTAGTTCAATTCAGTACAATACAATGTGTCGAAAAAGAAATGTTCATTCAACAGAATTTCCTAATATACTTCACCACGAATGTACTACTATGAGTATCATGTTATCTTCATCATTGTTATTATTATTATTATTCTTTTCCGAACAAACATGATAAGTTGCAGTGATACAAGTGTTTAGTGGAAGATTAGAGAAAACTATGACGACATTTGAACGCATTAAGCGCAGACTTGTGGCGGGCCTCCTTAGCCGGTTGCGCTGGCGCCACTGCTCTACTGCTGGTGCAAACAGATAAAACATTACAATAAAAAAACTTTTAAAAAAATACCTTTAAGCTGCTTAGAAATAATTTATTATTCGGCCGTTGTTCGGGACAAGTCCATCACCAGGAATCTGACCGATGGTATAATAAACAATATTAGATGGTTATAATCACAGTTGTTCCGTCAGATAACACAACGGAATCATCAATACCACAATCTTCTCGTGATCTAGCTGTCCTGGGAGGACCCGTGCCTATTCTTTCTCCGACACTGCTGTCCTTAGTCCATCTCGTGACAGCCCGTTCTGCAACTAACAGTCCGCGCGATCCGTCGGTATGACGCTATTACACTGAGATGACAAAAGTCATGGATGGCGAAATGCACGTACACAGATGGAGATAGTATCACCTACACAAGGCGTAAAAGGGCACTGCATTGGCGGAGCAGTCATTTGTACTCGGGTGATTCATGTGAACAGGTTTCCGACGTGATTATGGCTCTACGACGGCAATTAACAGACTTTGAATGCGGAATGGTAGTTGGAGCTAAATGGGTCAAATGGCTCTGAACACTATGGGACTTAACGTCTGAGGTCATCAGTCCCCTAAAAATTAGAGCTACTTAAACCTAACAAACATAAGGACATCACCAACATCCATGCCCGAGGCAGGATTCGAACCTGCGACCGTAGCGGTCGCGCGGATCCAGGCTGAAGCGCCTAGAACCGCTCGGCCACACCGACCGGCCGTTGGAGCTAGACACATGGGACATTCCATTTTGGAAATAATTGGGAAATTCAGTATTCCGAGATCCACAGTGTCAAGAGTGTGCCAAGAATACAAAATTTCAGGCATTACCTCTCACCAGAAACAACGCAGTGGCCAATGACCTTCACTTAACGATCGCGAGCAGCGGCGTTTGTGTAGATTTGTCAGTGCTAACAGACACGCAACATTGCGTGAAAAAACCACAGAAATAATGCGGGACGTACGGCTAACATATCCGTTAGGGCAGTGCGTTAATGGGCCATGGCAGCAGACGACCAACGCTAGTGCCTTTGCTAACAGCACGACATCGCCTGCAGCGCCCCTGCTGAACTCGTGACCATATCGGTTGGACCCTAAACGACTGGAATGCCGTGGCCTGGGTGATGGTAGGGTTCGAGTATGGCGCAGACTTCGTGATATCAACGAAAGCACTGTGCAAGCTGGTGGTGGCTCCATAATGGTGTGGGCTGTGTTTACGTGGAATGGGTTGGGTCCTCTGGTTATGTTCGGCTATCTGGAGACCATTTGCAGAGCTATTCAAGGACTTTATCTTCCCAAACAACGATGGAATTTATATGGATGACAATGCGCCATGTCACCGGACCACAATTGTTCACGAATGGTTTGAAGCACGTTCTGGACAATCCGATCGAATGATTTGGCTAGCCAGATCGCCCGACTTCAATCCCATCGAACACTTATGGGACACAATCTAAAGGTCAGATCGTGCACAAAATTCTCTACCGGCAACACTTTCGCAATTATGGACGGCTATAGAGGCAGCATGGCCCAGTATATCTAAAGGGGACTTCCAACGACTTGATGAGTCCATGCCACGACAAGTTGCTGCTCTACACCGGGTAAAAGGAGATCCGACACGATATTAGGAGGTATCTCTTAACTTTTGTCACCCCAGTGTACAGGGTGAGGCGCTTAAAACCGGACGAGTTTCAGTTTAATTTGAATTTCCCGCCTTATCGTAGTACCTCCAGAGGTCGCGATTGGTGTTCTTGAAAACCATAGGCATCAAGTAAACAGTCAAAACCTCAAAATGGCTGAAATATTACGTACAAGTGCAGAGTACAAACGAAGAGCCGCGATTATCGAAAGTCTTTAAGCTGGGCGTTCGCCCACTGAAATAGTTCGATTCTTCATGTACCTGAGATCAAGTGTTTGCTATATTGCGGCCACGTATAATGCTTCGGAGAAGTCTGGGGAAGGTTCCGCTAATTCGCCGAGGAAACCTCATTCGACGAAACGCGTGTCACGAACTGCGGCAGCCATCGAAAAGGCTCAGGCGGTGATTTCCGAGGACCCGGGGCAATCACTGAGGAAATTGGCGTTAGTACTGAATGTCAGCGAATGAACAATGCGTCAGATGGCAGAGGAGGACCTCATACGAACCATTTAGTCCAAAACAGACTCGAGGATAACTTTGACACGTTCTGGTAAAACGTGTTCTGCCTCCCTAATAGTCGGGATTTGAACCCCGTCGACTACTATGTTGGGAGCATAGTCGAAATACACTGAAGAGTCAAAGAAACTGGTACACCTGTCCAATATCGTGTAGGACCCCCGCGAGTACACGAAAGTGCTGCAACACGACGTGACATGGACTCGACTAATGTCTGAAGTAGTGCTGGAGGGAATTGACACCATGTATCCTGCAGGGTTCTCCATAAATCAGTAAGAGTACGAGGGGGTGGAGATCTCTTCTGAACAGCACGTTGCAAGGCATCCCAGATACGATCAATAATGTTCATGTCTGGGGAGTCTGGTGGCCAGCGGAAGTGTTTAAACTCAGAAGAGTGTTCCTGGAGCAACTCTGTAGCAATTCTGGAGGTGTGGGGTGTCTCATTGTCCTGCTGGAATTGTCCAATTCCGTCGGAATGCACAATTGACATAATGAATGCAGGTGACCAGACATGATGCTTACATAAGTGACAACTGTCAGAGTCGTATCTAGACGTATCAGGGGTCTCATATCACTCCAACTCCACTGGCCCCCATACCGTTACAGATCATCCACAGCTTGAACAGTCCCCTGCTGACATGCAGGGTCCATGAATTCACGAGGTTGTCTCCACAACCGTACACGTCCATCCGCTCGATATATTTTGAAACTAGACTCGTCCGATCAGGCAACATGTTCCCAGTCGCCAACAATTCAATGTCGGTGTTGACAGGCTCAGGGAGGCGTAAAGCTTTGTGTCGTGCAGTCATGAAGGGTGCACGATTCGGCCTTCGGCTCCGCAAGCCCTTATAGATGATGTTTCGTTGAATGGTTCGCACGCTGACGCACTGAAATCTGCAGCCGTTTGCGGAAGGGTTGCACTAACGTCAAGTAGAACGATTCTCTTCAGTCGTCGTTGGTCCTGTTCTTGCAGGATCTTTTTCCGGCCGCAACGATGTCGGAGATTTGGTGTTTGACCGGATTCCTGATATTCACGGTACAGTCGTGAAATGGTCGTACGGGAAAGTACCCACATCATCGCTACCTCGGAGATTCAAAATGGTTCAAATGGCTCTGAGCACTATGGGACTTAACATCTGTGGTCATCAGTCCCCTAGAACTTAGAACTACTTAAACCTAACTAACCTAAGGACATCACACACATCAATGCCTGAAGCAGGATTCGAACCTGCGACCGTAGCGGTCGCGCGGTTCCAGACTGAAGCGCCTAGAACCGCACAGCCACACCGGCCGCCTACCTCGGAGATGCTGTGTCCCATCGCCCGTGCGCCGACTATAACACCACGTTCAAACCCGCTTAAATCTTGATAACATGCCATTGTAGCAGCAGTAACCTATCTAACAACTGCGCCAGACAATTGTTTTCTTATATAGGCGCTGTCGACCGCAGCGCCGCATTTTGCCTGTTTAGATATCTCGGTATTTGAATACGCACGCCTGTACCAGTTTCTTTGGCGTTTCAGTGTAGTTAATTTTTCGGATTGTTGGACTTATTGATTGGTCAGGCTGGAGGTTCCCCCGACAATTGGGGGATGGGGGTAAGGGCGGAAAGACAGTGACATCTCAGCATATCTCTGCAATGCCTGGAAGAATCTCTACCAAAACTGGAACATAAATTACTTGCCGTGTGGAAAATATGATGTGACTGTAAGACACCCCTAGCACTCCTATAGCTCAGGGTTTGGGTTGAAAAGTCGTTATATAAAAACATAACTCAGGAACGCCGCGAGCAATTTTAATGGAATCTGGTGTATAAACGAGTCATTATTTGAATAAAATGATGTGGAAGTAAGATGCCCCTACTACCGCTAGGAGTGGGTAAGGATGAGAAGGCGTAACATGTAGAAACGTCAAGAAGGGATCTGTTGACATTTATTTCCTGCAATTGGTTGACTTGCAATACTTCGAAGGTATGAAGCACGTACGATGTTCAGTGCATCAACCACAATGTGAGAATGGGTTTTTCAGCGAGACAATAACTTTATCAGCGTGTTTCGAGGCCAAAGATCATGCCACATGCCACAAGACAATCAGTTACTGGCAAAATTAAAAATTTCTTCGGAGTTGAGATGAAACTGCAGGGAGAAATTCGTCGGAGATACAGAGAGGTATGGAAGCAAATACGTGTGAAATATGATAAATATATGTGAAGTATATACAGAGCGAACCACAATTCCATAGACAAACTTTCATAGGTTGTTGTGGGATACCTTCTGTATTTAGGAATGAGGTACCGACGGTCCCTGACAGCTTGTTACAGAGTAAAAATGTAATTATGATTTATTCGGGTTGTTACCGTTACGGTCGCAGGTTCGAATCCTGCCTCGGGCATGGATGTGTGTGATGTCCTTAGGTTAGTTAGGTTTAAGTAGTTCTGAGTTCTAGGGGACTGATGACGTCAGATGTTAAGTTCCATAACGCTCAGAGCCATTTGAACCATATTCGATTTGTTACCGCAATCATCCTTGTTTCTGTGAGAATACCTTCACAACAGTGAAGAAGCCTGTAATATGCAATAACGGAAACGTACAACGCACAACACAGCGCAAAGCAAAAACCCTGAGATGCAAAAGTATTTTGATGCGGTTGCCTCCGGTGCGGGTTCTCGGCTGGCAAAGTGTCGCTGAACGGCTCTTCCATTGCATTCACAGAATACGTACATCAGCTGCATGTCGGCCAATTATTCACCAGTAAAACTATCCATAGTGCTGCTGCGTATCACTGTTAACACACGACTGTCACTACCGGACGACAACAACCTAAAAAGAGCCGAGCGTCGCTGAATACAAACCTGAGGACAACGAGTTAAAGTTGGCACTGCCGTTGTCAAGGGTAAGTACCACAAACGAATAGAAACGAGACACACAGCACATACTGTCCACATTTACATTGTTGTACACTGTTTTCACTGTGGTACAGATAGAAAGCTGACTGAAGGAAGAAACCAAACGAAATGCAACAATTCTGTAACGAGCTGCCAGAGAGCGTGAGTCCCTTATACCAAAATACTCAAAATACTGAAGCACCTCTGTAAGTTAGTCGGTAGAGTTCTGGTTCACCATGTACATGTCTATGAAAACGAGGGGCGTTCGATGAGTAACGCAACACTTCTTTTTCTGAAAGCAGGTTGGTTTTATTCAGGATTCCAACACACCATATTATTCCGCACTCTTTTGGCTACAAAACCCTATTTTCCAACATAATCTCCGTTCAAAGTGACGGCCTTACGCCATCTTACTTGGAGGACCCGTACTCCCGCATGATACCACTCTACTGGTCGACGTTGGAGCCAATGTCTCGCTGCTTCAATAACCTCACCATCACGTACGTACTCCCTCCCGCGGAAGGCATCCTTTATTGGGTCAAACTACTGGAGGTCGGAAGGTGCGAGATCCGGGCTATAGAGCGGATGAGGAAGAACACTACAGTGAAGTTTTGAGAGCTCTTCTCGTGTGCACGAACTTGTGTGAGACCTTGCGTTGTCGTGGAGAAGGGGAAACTCAGTTGCATTATGGTGGCGAGGAAGGCGCTGAAGTCGTTTCTTCAGTTTCCGGACGGTAGTACACCACATTACAGAATTGATCGTTGGAGCACGAGAGAGCCGCGCGGGATTAGCCGAGCGGTCTCAGGCGCTGCAGTCATGGACTGTGCGGCTGGTCCGGCGGAGGTTCGAGTCCTCCCTCGGGCATGGGTGTGTATGTTTGTCCGTGGGGTAATTTAGGTTAAGTAGTGTGTAAGCTTAGGGACCGATGACCTTAGCAGTTAAGTCCCATAAGATTTCACACACATTTTTTGAACCATGAGAGAGGACATGAAACAGAATACCTTCTTCAAAGCCCCAGAAGACCGTCACTGTGACTTTACCGGCTGAGGGTGCGGTTTTGAACTTTGTTCTTCGGACAACAGTTGGTATGGCACCACTCCATGGATAGATATTTGTTTCGAGTTCGAAATGGTGAATCACGTTTCGTCGACTGTGACGATGTTCGACAAAAAATTCTCACGATCAGCCGAGTAAAGCGCAAGCAGCTCCGCACAGATGGTCTATCGTTTCTGTTTATGGCTGTTTCCTGCGGGCACACACTGAGTACCCCAACTGGTGGACGAGTGTGTCAGCACTACCAGGAGAGACGTCCAGTTGAGCAGCGAGGTGTCTTAGTGTGATCCGTCGATCACCTCGGATGGGAGTGTCCGCACGTTCCAAATTTGCAAGAGTCACAGCTGTGTGCGACCACCCACCCACACACACACATACACACACACACACACACACACACACACACTGGTGACATCTGGGCCATTTTCTGTACCGCAACTTCCCATTTGCTATCCTGAAACACTGAGTCAGCATCCCTCCATAATGAGTGAGATGTTGAGCTCAGAAAGAGGAAGAGGTGTTAGGATTGTGCTATGCATAGCTTGGCGGTACATATTTGTAGAAAGGAAAAAAAAGAAGGAAAAAAAAACATAAAGTGAAGGTGTGATGTTCAATGTTGGATATTTTATAATCATAATTATTATTATTTATTTGTATAACATTTTTTATCAAACCCCTACTCTGTTTTAGCTAAGTAATCCTTCAATGTATAAAATGTAGTGCATAACAAGTAATTTTTAGCTGCCTTTTTAAATAAGTGTATTTTTTTCAATTTCTTTAATCTATTTTGGTAAATTATTGTACAGTTTTATTCTCTGGTAGAAAATGCTGTTTTGAGTTTTATGTTTATTTTTTCTTGGTAAATGTAAGCTGAGTCTGTCTCTTGTTGCATGGCCATGGACAGAGCTGTTTGTGCAGTAATTACCAATGTTATTTTTGATGTGTACAACTGACTGGTAAATGTATTCACATGGAGCAGTTAAAATAGCCAGTATTCTCAACAGATCTTTACAATGAGCTCGACTAGTATTTTTGGTTATTATTCTTATGGCTCTTTTTTGGAGTCTGAAAATTGTGTTCATATTTTGTGCATTTGTTCCCCAAAAAAGAATGCCATAGCTAAGAACTGAGTGTACATATGTATAATATGTAACTAAAAGACACTGCATGTTACACACTGACGATAGGATTGATGATAGGATGATTGGAACTTCATGAAACTATATGGGCTGAAGCAGGAATATTCCACTATGTTCCACAACAAATTTCGCACTTTTTCAACCGAAATTGGCAGAGAAAAGAATGTGTTGCATTGCTTATGGCAGGCTCATCCAAGTGTAGTTCAGCGCCCTGTCCGCGACCGTGTGTCGCTAGTGTCGCCATAGGAACTGCGGGGCGAGTGAGACCGCACAACACTGCGTTGCGATGGAGTGTCCCGCAGTCAGATCCAACGTAAACAAAGTAACAGAGGAAGCGCACCTCTGTAAAAGAGGTCGATGAGCAGTAAGACAAGCAAACCATTTAATGTTTAGGTAAGAACTAGTGTTCGTGTGGCAGAATTACTACGCAAAGTTTTAGAAAACAATATCCAAAACAAGAATCGAAGAACATCTTAGTTGTTTTCTGACCCACAGGTTCATTCTATTCGTACTGCACATGCACACTCGTCATTATGTACAATAGGCGTCTTCTGAAAAATATGTCAGTTTCTTAAATGAACTAGAGTCATAAATATTCTATTTTAGAAATAATTTTATGTAAGGGATATAGAGTCTCATTCTTACTGTTAGCAGTTACAAGTAAATATTTTTTGTTGTACTTCGGGCTACATCTTTTTGTATACCTTTTCAGAGTTTAGAAATCGGATGCTCAGTTTGCTGTTTTGCACGTAATAATTTTAACCGACAAAGTTTGAATACTTATTAAAAAAATAGAATTAAGGTTATAAATCTCTTTAATTCTTACAGTCAACATTGTGAAAGAAGACAATTACGTACGAAGCGCGCGTACAGCGGCATGGCGAGGCTCGGTGGGCGGTCCGCACGGCCAGCTAAGCGACACGGCTCGGCCACTGCAACAACAAACGAATTGGCCCGGGGCGCTGGCCGCGGGCGATCGCGGGCGCTAGCGCCCCAGGGGCACAGTCTGGATGAGCCTGGCTTATGGAATGCCTCTCGTATATGTGACATGCGTACACGGACGGAAACCTGGGCGAAAAGCTAGTGCATAATAAAAGGCTTACAATTATGCGCGTTTGGCCTACACTTAAGCGTGTTTTTTTTTTTTTTTTTTTATTTTAATTTATGTGAGGGAGTTAGTCGTGAGCCACGATGGAACCTGCTGTGGTGGTCGCAGACTGCGTGCCTCGCCAGCTGTGGCGGGCGGCGCGGCCGCCGAGCAGCCAGCAACGCTCGCCGCTGCCCCCGCGCGACCCCCGTGACGTCACGAGCGGGTGCCGCGCTCCGGCATAAAGCGTGGCGGCGCGCAGTGCTGCCGCAGACATGGACGCGGGCGCTGCAGCCGCCGACACCGCCACGGGCCGCCCGGCGCCCTCGCCGCCGCCGCGGCCGCTGCTGCTGCGACTGCTGCTGGTCGCGCTGCTCCTCTCTGGTAAGTCGAGGCCCCGGCGAGGTTTACGGGCAGGCGGTCAAAGTCGTCGTCTGCATAAAAAATTCCGGATGACTGCGAGTAGGACTCGGGCTCCGCGGTTTCGGTACAAACGTGCCTATGTATACACATTTTTAATGCATCCCGGGAATCGCGAATTTGACGATTTTTGCCTTTTGTCGATATCGATAGTGGCAAGATGTACGCCTGTTACTGAGAAAAAAGCGTCTTAACAAACGGAGGGACAGATAGTCGAAAAACAAATGACAAAAAAATATTTTTTTCGCGTGATGCAATTACAATTTTCGGTTTCTTTCCTTTGTTTACACTGTGAATCCTTACCTTTTGGCAAATTTCGTGTTCGTAGGTCAATAGGCAGTATCCTGTAAATTTTAATGAGTGACACGTCTGTTTGTGTGGCCATCCACCGCAGCAAGAATATAAATACTTGTTTTGCAAATCAAACTGCCTTTTCTTGCTGCTATTAATTTTATTTAATCCATATGCGTTTCGCCTTCTGCTGTTTTAAGGCATCATCAGTGGGATCTGTAATGATATACACTCCTGGAAATGGAAAAAAGAACACATTGACACCGGTTTGTCAGACGCACCATACTTGCTCCGGACACTGCGAGAGGGCTGTACAAGCAATGATCACACGCACGGCACAGCCGACACACCAGGAACCGCGGTGTTGGCCGTCGAATGGCGCTAGCTGCGCAGCATTTGTGCACCGCCGCCGTCAGTGTCAGCCAGTTTGCCGTGGCATACGGAGCTCCATCGCAGTCTTTAACACTGGTAGCATGCCGCGACAGCGTGGACGTGAACCGTATGTGCAGTTGACGGACTTTGAGCGAGGGCGTGTAGTGGGCATGCGGGAGGCCGGGTGGACGTACCGCCGAATTGCTCAACACGTGGGGCGTGAGGTCTCCACAGTACATCGATGTTGTCGCCAGTGGTCGGCGGAAGGTGCACGTGCCCGTCGACCTGGGACTGGACCGCAGCGACGCACGGATGCACGCCAAGACCGTAGGATCCTACGCAGTGACGTAGGGGACCGCACCGCCACTTCCCAGCAAATTAGGGACACTGTTGCTGCTGGGGTATCGGCGAGGACCATTCGCAACCGTCTCCATGAAGCTGGGCTATGGTCCCGCACACCGTTAGGCCGTCTTCCGCTCACGCCCCAACATCGTGCAGCCCGCCTCCAGTGGTGTCGCGACAGGCGTGAATGGAGGGACGAATGGAGACGTGTCGTCTTCAGCGATGAGAGTCGCTTCTGTCTTGGTGCCAATGATGGTCGTATGCGTGTTTGGCGCCGTGCAGGTGAGCGCCACAATCAGGACTGCATACGACTGAGGCACACAGGGCCAACACCCGGCATCATGGTGTGGGGAGCGATCTCCTACACTGGCCGTACACCACTGGTGATCGTCGAGGGGACACTGAATAGTGCACGGTACATCCAAACCGTCATCGAACCCATCGTTCTACCATTCCTAGACCGGCAAGGGAACTTGCTGTTCCAACAGGACAATGCACGTCCGCATGTATCCCGTGCCACCCAACGTGCTCTAGAAGGTGTAAGTCAACTACCCTGGCCAGCAAGATCTCCGGATCTGTCCCCCATTGAGCATGTTTGGGACTGGATGAAGCGTCGTCTCACGCGGTCTGCACGTCCAGCACGAACGCTGGTCCAACTGAGGCGCCAGGTGGAAATGGCATGGCAAGCCGTTCCACAGGACTACATCCAGCATCTCTACGATCGTCTCCATGGGAGAATAGCAGCCTGCATTGCTGCGAAAGGTGGATATACACTGTACTAGTGCCGACATTGTGCATGCTCTGTTGCCTGTGTCTATGTGCCTGTGGTTCTGTCAGTGTGATCATGTGATGTATCTGACCCCAGGAATGTGTCAATAAAGTTTCCCCTTCCTGGGACAATGAATTCACGGTGTTCTTATTTCAATTTCCAGGAGTGTAGTTTTGATAGTTATAGATTATCAAACAGTTCACTTCGCGATTTTTTGTAAATAATGTAATTACTTACGAATTACAGTAGAAGGTGAAACGCGTATGGATTAAATAAAATAAATAGCTGCAGGAAAAGGCAGTTTGATTTGCAAAACAAGTATTTGATGAGTGAGTTTGCTAGTATAAGATACGTGGCGTACGCTGACAAGCCAAAACATTATGACCATTTCCCACCGCGCAAAGCCACCAGACGTGGTGGCTTTGCGGGAACGTGGCACGGCAAAGAAAGTATGTAAGTGGATCGAAGACGGACGGGAAATCATTTTTGCGACGACAGGGTCCCAGATGGGGAAATTGACTGACGTAAGCGACTTTGACAAAGGTGATATTATTATTATCACCCAGAGCCTGTGAAGGAGTATCTCTAAAACGGCGTCGCTGGTCGAATGTTCACGTGCTACTGTAGTGAGCATCTATGGAAAGTGGTAGGACGACAGTGAAACTACCACTGGAAAATAAGTGGTCGGACGCCCACGAGTCTTCACAGAAGGTGGGATTAGGAGGCTTGCATGCTCTGTAAAGCAGGTTGGGTGGGGATGTGTGGCATCTCTGTCAATGCTGGTGCACGCACTAGTGCTTCGAAGCACACGGTTCATTGTTGAACATGGTGCTCCGCAGCAGACAACCGCAACGTGTTCGCATGTTGGCCCAACGACGTCGTCAGTTACGATTGAAGCGGACAAGGGATCGTCGAGATTGGGCCGCGAGCTTATGGGAACGTATCGCCTCGTCGGATGAATCACGTTTTTGCTACACCAGGTACACGGTCGTTTCCACAAAAGGCGTCATCCACGCGAACGGCGGTTCGAAATGCGCATCGCGCTAGGGACGCAGGCTGGTGGGAGCAGTGTTGTGCTGTGGGAGGCATTCTGCTGCGCTCGCATGGGACCCGTGGTAGTAATCGAAGAGACGCTGACAGCGGTGGACTATCTGCACCCCTCCACGCTTGATGTCTTCTCTGCCGAAGATGTCATCTTCCAGCAGCATAATTATCCGTGTCTCAGCGCCTGAAGCGTGCTACAGTGATTAAAGAATCACGACATTTTACTCGCGTTGATGTCTTGGCCACCAAATTCGCTTGATGTGGGTCCAATGGAACGCATTAGGTTCGCTATTAGGCGCCATCACCACGTACACAAATCAGCGGCCCGCTGTTTAAGGAAATTACATGAGATGTGCGTGGACATCTAGTGCGTCATACCTCCACAAACATAACATTAAACTATCGAATCCATGATACGCAGAATCGGTGACGTATTGCGTTCGAAAGATGGACCAACAAGTAACTAAGCAGTGGTCATAAAGTTTTGGCTCGTCAGTGTAAATGGCCGTATGTTTTAGTTTCATAAGCTTAAATTTTGCACACCGACAAGAAATCGTAGACCTCAGTACGCGGCATAAATTTCAAGTGAGAAAAATAGTTCTTAAGGGTCGGATAGACCGACAGACAAAGCGAAGGACAACAAAGAGATCTCGAACTTCAAAAAATGCGGATAACAAGTAGTTCTAACCGTGTGACTGGCTGGACTGCCACATTGTCGAAGCGCGCAGTACGAAACACAGCTTGCTTCATTTATACACGACATTTTGCAAACAATAGATGTGAGTAAACTCGTAGACTTCGTCTTCGTAGATTTCCGTAAGGCATTCAGTCCTGTGCCATATCGCGACCAGTAATCAAGATACAACCGCACGGAGTATCATAGCAGATCTTTCATTGGCTCGAGAAATATTTGATTAACAGAAATCGGTACGGTATACTAGACGGCAAACGTTCCACACGAAAGAAATCAATATCGGGTTTGTCCAAAGAAGGCATAATAGGGCTCCCGCTATTCTAAACATACGTAAACGACTTATTAGACAGGATCAGCAGCACTGTAAGACTGTTCGCTGACGATACTGTTGTGTACAGGGAAGTATCGTCACTGGACGATCGTCAGGAGTTGCAGAAAGGCGTGCACAAAATTTCCACTTGGTTCAATGAATGGCTGCTCTCCTTAAATGTGGATAAATGTAAGATAATGCCTATAAGGAATGGAAAGGACCAGATAGTATTCGATTACAAGATTAATGGTGAACTTATTGAGCAGGTTACATCTTGCGAGTATTTAGTAAATCAGTATGAAATAGGACGATCACGTAAAGAATCAACGTAAGGAAAGGCGAATGGAAGACTTAGATTTGCTGGAAGAGTTCTGCAAAATGCTATGCATCTTGAAAGCACCCCCTGCCCAATAACACACTACCGTCTTAGTATTTAAAAATAAGTATGCAAGATAATTCGCTTTTGAATTTAAATGTTGAAGTAAACATTAATAGTTCATAACACCTTCTAGCCTCAAAGCTGTTATGACGTATTTTATTTTCACGGGTAAAATGGTCGTTTAAAAATTAATCTCGAATTAAATTTCATATTCATCTTTCAGCGATGTTCTCCGCAAATAAACGCCGCGTTGTTTACCGATGGATGGCTTGAAATTAATACGAATGGAAACATTTAGTTGGTTCTTAATTGACCTTTATTTTTGTACGCGCCTTGGTCGACTTCGGGAGCATATCCGCACAAAAGTAAGTTAAAATCAAGCAAAGTCACATTTTCAACATAATAGGAGGCCACATTCACAAAAAGTTTTACATTTATACACCAAACGCCAGCGCAAAGAACTAACGGCTATGCAAAGAACTAGGGAACACCCTCTATCTAATGCGAACTAAAAGCTGTAATATGGCACACTTTTTACAAGAATTTATAAATTATGGGTAAGTACCAGAAACTTAGAGATACCGTGTCATTTAGAATATTTTTGTTACATCCAGTTTCTTCACAAATATCAATTTAATTGCTATATATGTTTTGTTGTGTAGAAAAATCAAATGGCTAAAACAGTGACAAGAGTTGTTTGAAGCACTTTTTACAATTTTATGTTCGGAAATTCCGGAAAGGGTACGAATTTTCGTTAGCATATTTCATTTATTTGATTTTACTTCTAATAAACATATTTTTAGAGAAGTCAACTACATTTTCATAACGAAAAGTTACGTATTTAACTAATGCCTAATAAATTGTGGTGTTGAACGATTTAAATACAATCTCATGACAGCGCAAGATTTGATGACATTACCTAAACAAATTAAATGATGGAAAGTTTCAGTGTTTTTGTCGTGTATTTATCTACAAAATTATCTCCTCTCTTATACATCTCCATTTTGACGTGACATTAATAGGATGACCAAATTTGTGGAATATTATTTTTACGTGTTATGACTGGCAGGGATGTTATCATTAACCATAAACAGTAAATAAAATTATTGTTGTTGTATATGCTCCAATGTATCATGCACTTCAACGAAAGACATATATTGTACCTAACAAAACTGAAACGTTATCAAACACTTCAGAACCAGAGGTGGTATCGATGCTCTCCATTTAGTAAGCTGTCCTAAACATTGTTACATTTCTTGTAAAGGAAAACACATGTAACAAGCTAGTACGACCGGTTGTAGAAGATTGTTCCAGTCGTTGGAGCCCTTAGCAAGTAAGAACAACAAAAAACTTGGAACGAATTCAAAGACGTGCTGATGTGATCGTTACAGGGTGGTACAGCTCATATAAGTTTAGCAGAAATTCCCGGGAAACTGAGATGAGAATACTTGGAAGAAATACAACGTAGTCTTCTCTAAACCCTGTTGGGCAAACATTTAGAGACCCTGTATTTACAGACGACTGTGCTACCATCACGCTGTCAACCATCGTATATCTTGCTCAGGGATCGTGAGAACAAAGGCAGTCATTCCTCCCTCGTTCAGTGCACATATGGAACAAGAAATAAAATCGATAACAATAAAACGATGTGCGCTCCAATATGCACTGTACCGTGGCGACTTTCGGAACATACAAGGTGATTCAGCTGTACCTACCTATGGCTTTTAGCAACCTGCAGCGCCTTAAAAAAGCAGCTGTAAGGTTTTCATATTCTCTCGCTCACCAGCCGCAAGCTATTAGCCCTACAGAAAAATAAGCAAGACCGGTTTTTTAAGAAATTTAACTTAGTTATATTTTGTACAGGGATATGTTTGTGCTGGAGGCCATGGTTTTCGAGTTATTCATGAAGAAAAGCTTGTTTGAAGGTCACTTTGTTCTTGAATAACTCGAATAGTTTGCACGTAGTTGGTGAGAGAATAAGAGAATCTCGCACGTGGTTTTTGAAGGTATTGCGTGTTAAATATAACCCATAGACAGGGACAGTTGAATCATACTTTGTATATAGATGCTTTGGATAAAACTGGCTGTTACAGCAGTTCAGCACCAACCTACCTGTGCTGCGGTTGACAGCTGTAGCGGTTTTGAGATGTGCGCTTCTCATCGTTTTGCTATGATCACTTATGACGTCACTTTGACTGCAGCGTAATTATCGGATTTTTGCCACATTCGTCGTTATATACCAAATACATGGATTTTTACTGTGTAGTAAATAACTGTGGCTAGTTCGATGTCAGTGATTTTGGTAAGCTACCACCAAATTTTGTTGTTTGTTGTAAATCGAACAGATGGTGATTCAGTGCACAGCACATGATTTTGCTGACAGTTTAATGCTGCACTTCTGGCAAAAGTGGACTATACTTTGTAGTTTGCTGTAAATCCAACACTTGACATTTCCGTGTATACCCTTTGATTTCTGTCCATTCTGAGTCATCACGCTTCGCTGTAGGTATGTGGTATTGTGATATATTGCAGTAAGTCATGGAAATATCATAAATAAATACTTGTTAAAGTCTTTCAGAACCAATAGAAAGACTGGAACAGAAACAAATCTGAGAATAGTGGAACAGACGGAAGTATTGAGTACCTAGCGCGCTGTAGATAACTTTACACAAATTTAATCAAAGATTAAAAAAGTAACGAGTTAAAATTATGGCAGAGGGGCATCATTCCAGAGATATCAAAAGTGTACGCTCAAGCGTTCTTACAAGCAGAGCTCCAAACGTCCATCAACAATTCAACTTTTGCTCGGCAGTACTTCTTGCTAGCGTATATTTCACCTCATACGTGGCACAACGCAAGCGAACGCATATTTGTCTGTATCAGTCACTGGTTATATGTGTTCTGATGCCTCACCATTTTGCGATAGTTATCACAAATATCTTTTCACACATGATTCTCAAGTTAGATTGCTCGTTTAGTCTGGATTCTAGACAGAATAATTTCTCTGAGGCTTTACACACTAAACTAGATCTTCAGTCATGTTTCTCAAACCTTCAAAATTTCCGCAGAGTTAGTATTTCTTCAGTTTATTCACTGTAGCGCAAGAATTCAATCCGTTAGCATAGTCACCCACGCAAGTATCGCGTCCGTCCCTCTGTATTTTGTTCGCCGCCGCCTTGCTCAATTGTAACGTTTTGCAAAACATTTCTGTCTTTTTTTTTTGGTGTACCTGTCACCAGTCCTCCGCTTCGTCCTCAGTAACTTTATTGGCATTAACAGTTAGCCGTAGCGCTCATCAACGAAGACATTTCTGCGATTAATTTTTATTCTTACACAGCTCATGACAAGTTGCATTTTTTTCATCCGAACCTTTGGTGTTAACTGATAATGTATTCAAGTTCGTTGCTGTTACAGCCAGTACTACAGTCTTCTTCATCTATTAATAATTTCATAGAAATGTAGTCTCTTTCTAAGAGTTGTTGCACAATTGAGGCTATTTTCCCAATAAATGACACGTTGACAGTCATCTCAACTACATAAAAAGATACGAGATATAGAATTCTAATGACAGGTTTCGAATTGACACATTATTTTCAGGTAGCTATACATCTATGAAATCAGTTTGAATTTACAGACATGTCTTGTAACATTTTGTTATCATAGTGCCGTACAGTGAATAATTTTGTTTCGTAATTAAAGTTGGAAATGAAAATGAAGCTCAATGCTCCTCACAAGAAAATATATTACAGTAAATCTATGATTGATGCGCTTCATTATAGCCGTCTTAGGCTTTGCGACTCTCTCTGTTAATGTGTAACACTGACAGGCACTAGGTTTATGCGAATCATTTATTATAACACTTCCCTGCTTCGTGAACACGATCACAAAATGCTTCGGTTTAAATATTAAGCAGATACCACATCGTATAATAAATTAATATCACGACTCAAAAAGAGTCTGCATGTGAGTAATACAATGATGAAACAGTGCAAAGTGCTCACAGTGTTAACTCGAGGTGTGTCAGGTACAGGCAGACGAAGAAGACAATATAACCCATGAAATATGGGTTTTTAAACTCCGCCTTCTGCAAAGCACGATGCGTTTCTTTTTCTATTTACACAAACACGTTTTGATACGTATTTGTGATCTTGCATGTATCTCGATTTATTACTGTAAAAATATAAATGTTTATCGCTGTTTCTTATTTTAGGTCTACACGTGTATTTTTTATTTTGTTATGACTGCTCACCTGGAAGTACACTAACTGCGAAAGTGGAATTGTACAAGTCGACTTGTTTTTATATCTTTTTATGGTTCGATAGCATGCGATTTGCAAAGTAGTCGAAATAAAGTGCTTAGAGAAACATTAATTTTCAAATACTTTTTCGAAAGGGCTACTGTTGCATATCCTGCACTTAAGTTTTCCATTCGTCTGCGTAGCTTTGATGTGTTTTTTTCCTTTTTCTGTCCTAATTACATGCACTAGTTTCACGTTTTCACGCGTCACTTTCGTCTGTCGTCACATCTTTTCTTAGATAAAAACGTGATTTCTACAACTCTGGCTTATGTTTTCTCTTCTCTTGTAATTATATATCTTATTTTTCGCACTTTCTTTGACATCAGTTTGACATGTTGTCACACATTTTTTTACATAGGAACTAGATTTGGGACGACACCTACGTTGTCATACACTTCGAGAGACGCTATGTTATTGTGGCCGCTCATTTGTTCATGGTTTTTCTCCTGTCCAGTGTGACGCTAGTTGTACATGTTTGGTGCGACTTTCTTCAGAGGTTCTGCTGAGGGAAAAATTTATTTGATTTGTATGTGTGTGTGTGTGTGTGTGTGTGTGTGTGTGTGTGTGTGTGTGTGTGTATGTGTGTGTGTATGAGTGAGAGAGAAAGAGAGAGAGAGAGAGAGAGAGAGAGAGAGAGAGAGAGACAGACAGAGAGAGAGAGAGAGAGAGAGAGAGAGAGAGAGGTGGTTGAGAGGCGGGTGTTTTTGGATAATCCACAGTGTTTGATATACCGTATCTCAGTACCACAAGTCAAAGTGGTAATACCACCACCACCTAGACAGAAAAACACATCCCGTTTCAGCGACATTGGTAGCTTAGATCCGAGAACTGTGCTCACTTTGCGCAGAGCATGCCGCATAAGTTTCATTCTTCTGTTTATTTCTTTTCTTGTCCATTCAGTCGTAGTCTTCAACAGCTCTAGTCACAAAAACCCATTAACTATGAGTTATATGGCTTAATTTGTTCGATATTAGTTTCGATATGTAGATTATACTTCACTCTAGTCTTATTGTGTTTTCAAGTCTACTTTCGAACTTGCTTTATAAGTAAAAAGTTCTCGGGCTTACAGATGCGTCAAGTAGCTTAAATGCCACGAACTTTCCACCAAGTACCCCTTCACCATTGTCAGGTGCAGTGACAATGGCCAAAGGGGACTCGGTTTAAAGCGCGCGGCATTTTAGCCACTTGACGCGACTGAAAGCTCGAGAACTTTTTATTGAACGTAACCGCCGCGAGACAGCAGTTCTACTCTGTTCTATTCATCAGTTGTTGACGTTTATCTGCGCTAGTGGCAATCAGTTCACAGTCATTAGCAGAACGAGATTAGGACGCATATTATCCACTTAGGTGTATGCCTTTTTTCTCCCAGATAAAGGGTCTGAAAACTACCTACATGGCCGTTGAGAACTGTTTCGGTAATGTGGAATTCCGATGCCTGATTATTCTCTCAATATTGAATTTCCCTCTACCGTGATCAGTTCTCAGGGAAGCTGTAACATCATCGTGTATTCTCTGTATTACACCACTATAAGTTGAATCTATGCAGGGGATGTACCCGTCACAAATTCTGCTTAATTATCAATATTGATCTCCATATTTGCGATTCCCCCGAAGAAGAACCGGCGACTTTACACCGAATCAACAGATGATGCCATCTTTTTAGCGTGACTGCCTTCAGAGAGCAGGTGACATTAATAACAGTAGTGTATGGATACAGAACACAATACCAGACAAAAAGAGAAAAACATTCAGAAGATAAGGTCGGACGCCGATGTAACTTCGTACATGTACGCATCATTGGTGGGTATGTAAATGATTACAGTATCAGTTCTCTGTGACACGTAGAACAGCCACTCAACTAGTGTCGTCACCAGACCTGGTAGAGTAGGTATATAAGGTGCCCGAACAGGGTCAGATGTTGAGTGATCACTGTTAAGTACACGGAGATGCCGCATACTCGTTTGAGGCAGCGTTATCATCAACTGACAGAGTTTGAAAGGGGACTCATAGTGGTTCATTGCTTTGTAGGCTGATCGAGTCTTACAATACCTAGGTTTGTGGGGTATTGTGGTGCGACAGTGGTCCGATGTTGGACTGCATCGGAACCTGAGGGAAAGCTTACTCGTCGGTAAGTTTCCGGTCGACCAAGTCTGTCCACCGCAAGCGAGGATCAACTTATCGTGCACTAAGTATGAGAAAGAAGATGAAGATTTCTCGTCAGATGAGTATGGGATAATATCGACACCAGCTGGAAATTGTATAACAGGAGAAGGATTCGTTATGAATAGTGATAGGGTTATTCTCATCAGAATCGACAGCAAACCAACATCGACAGTGATAGTTCAGCTATACATGTCGATGTCGCAGGCAGAAGATGAAGAGACAGGGAAAGTGTATGAGGATATTGAAGAGGTAATTCAGTACGTAAATGGAGATGAAAATCTAATAGTTATGGGGGATTTGAATGTGGCTGTAGGGAAAGGAGCAGAAGAATCGGAGAATATGGGCTTGGTAATAGAAATGGGAGAAGAGAGAGACTAATTGAACTCTGCAATAAATTTCAGATGGTAATAGCAAGTATTCTGTTTAAGAATCGCTAGAGGAGGAGTGATACTTGGAAAAGGCGGGAGATTCAGGAAGATTTCAGTTAGATTACGTCATGGTCAGACAGAGATTCCGAAATCAGAGATTGGATTGTAAGGCGTAGCCAGGGGCAGATATGGACACAGATCACAATTTAGTAGCGATGAAGTGTATTCTGAATTTTAAAAGACTAGTCACGAAGAATGAATGGGCAAAGAAGTGGGATACAGAAGTACTAAGGAATGAAGTGGTAAGCTTGAAGTTCTCTGAGGCTTTAGATATTGCAATAATGAACAGCTTAGTAGGCAGTTCAGTTGAAGAGGACTGGACGTCTCTAAAAAGGGCAATCACATAAATTGGAGAGGAAAACGTGGGTACAAGGAAGGTAACTGCGAAGAAACCTCGGGTTAACAGAAGAAATACTTCAGTTGATAGACGAAATAAAGAAGTAAAAAATGTTCAGGGAAATTCAGGAATACAGAAATAAAAGTCGCTTAGGGATGAAATAAATCGGAAGTGTAGAGAAGCTGCATGAAAAATGTGGAGAAATTGAGAAAGAAGTGATTGGCGGAAGGACTTACGCGCATATAAAAAAGTCAAAACGACCTTGGGTGATATTAAATGCAAGGGTGGTAATGTTAAGAGTGCAATGGGAATTTCACTGTTAAATGCAGAGGAGAAAGCGGATAGGTGGAAAGAATACAGTGAAGGCCTCAATGAGGGGGAAGATTTGCCTGATGACGTGACAGAAGAGGGAACAGGAGTCGATAGGGAAGAGTTAGGGGATATAGTATTAGAATCAGAATTTGGAAGAGGTTTATAAGACTTAAAATCAAATAAGGCAGAAGGGATAGATAACATTCCATCGGAATTTCTAAAATCATTAAGTGAAGTGGCAACAATCAGTTATCCACACTGGTGTGTAGAGCGTATGCGACTGACGCTATACCATCAGACTCTCGGAAAAACATCATCCACACAATTCCCAAGATTGCAAGAGCCAACGAGTGCGAGAATTATCGCAAAATCACCTTAACAGCTCATGCACACAAGTCTCAGAATATATACAGAAGAATGGGAAAGAAATTGAGGATCTGTTATATAACGATCCGTTTGGCTTTGGAAAAGATAAAGGCACCAGTGAGGCAGTTGTGACGTTGCGGTTGATAATGGAAGCAAGACTGAAGAAAAATCGAGATACGTTCATAGGATTTGTCGACCTGCAAAAAGCATTCGACAAGATTAAATGGTGCAAAATGTTCGAAATTCTGAGAAAAATAGGGGTAAGCTATAGGAAAAGATGGGTAATATACAATATGTACAAGAGCCAAGAGCGAGTAACAAGATTGGACGACCAAGAATGAAGTGCACGGATTAAGAAGGGTTTCAGACACGGATGTAGTCTTTCGCCTCTACTGTTCAGTCCGTACATCGAAGAAGCAGTGATGTAAATTAAAGAAAGGTTCATGAGTGGGACTGAAATTCAAGGAGAAGGAATATCAGTGATATGATTCGCTGATGACGTTGCTATCCTGAGTAAAAGTGAAGAATAATTACAAGAACTGCTGAACGGAATGAACAGTCTGAGTACAGAAAGACGAAAGTAATGAGAAGTAGCAGAGATCAGGACAGTGAGAAACTTAACATCATAATTGGTGGTCACGAAGTACATGAATTTAAGGAGTTTTGCTACCTAGGCACAAAATAAACCTTGATGGACGGAGCAATTAGGTCTTAAAAATACACTCCTGGAAATTGAAATAAGAACACCGTGAATTCATTGTCCCAGGAAGGGGAAACTTTATTGACACATTCCTGGGGTCAGATACATCACATGATCACACTGACAGAACCACAGGCACATAGACACAGGCAACAGAGCATGCACAATGTCGGCACTAGTACAGTGTATATCCACCTTTCGCAGCAATGCAGGCTGCTATTCTCCCATGGAGACGATCGTAGAGATGCTGGATGTAGTCCTGTGGAACGGCTTGCCATGCCATTTCCACCTGGCGCCTCAGTTGGACCAGCGTTCATGCTGGACGTGCAGACCGGGTGAGACGACGCTTCATCCAGTCCCAAACATGCTCAATGGGGGACAGATCCGGAGATCTTGCTGGCCAGGGTAGTTGACTTACACCTTCTAGAGCACGTTGGGTGGCACGGGATACATGCGGACGTGCATTGTCCTGTTGGAACAGCAAGTTCCCTTGCCGGTCTAGGAATGGTAGAACGATGGGTTCGATGACGGTTTGGATGTACCGTGCACTATTCAGTGTCCCCTCGACGATCACCAGTGGTGTACGGCCAGTGTAGGAGATCGCTCCCCACACCATGATGCCGGGTGTTGGCCCTGTGTGCCTCGATCGTATGCAGTCCTGATTGTGGCGCTCACCTGCACTGCGCCAAACACGCATACGACCATCATTGGCACCAAGGCAGAAGCGACTCTCATCGCTGAAGACGACACGTCTCCATTCGTCCCTCCATTCACGCCTGTCGCGACACCACTGGAGGCGGGCTGCACGATGTTGGGGCGTGAGCGGAAGACGGCCTAACGGTGTGCGGGACCAGAGCCCAGCTTCATGGAGACGGTGGCGAATGGTCCTCGCCGATACCCCAGGAGCAACAGTGTCCCTAATTTGCTGGGAAGTGGCGGTGCGGTCCCCTGCGGCACTGCGTAGGATCCTACGGTCTTGGCATGCATCCGTGCGTCGCTGCGGTCCGGTCCCAGATCGACGGGCACGTGCACCTTCCGCCGACCACTGGCGACAACATCGATGTACTGTGGAGACCTCACGCCCCACGTGTTGAGCAATTCGGCGGTACGTCCACCCGGCCTCCCGCATGCCCACTATACGCCCTCGCTCAAAGTCCGTCAACTGCACATACTGTTCACGTCCACGCTGTCGCGGCATGCTACCAGTGTTAAAGACTGCGATGGAGCTCCGTATGCCATGGCAAACTGGCTGACACTGACGGCGGCGGTGCACAAATGCTGCGCAGCTAGCGCCATTCGACGGCCAACACCGCGGTTCCTGGTGTGTCGGCTGTGCCGTGCGTGTGATCATTGCTTGTACAGCCCTCTCGCAGTGTCCGGAGCAAGTATGGTGGGTCTGACACACCGGTGTCAATGTGTTCTTTTTTCCATTTCCAGGAGTGTAGATTACCACTGGCAGAAAGGGCATTCCTTGCCAAGAGATGTCTACTAGTATCAAATATAGGTCTTAATTTGACGAAGAAATTTCTGAGAATATACGTGTGGAGCACAGCATTATATGGCAGTGAGACATGGACTGTGGGGAAACTGGAACAGGAGAGCATAGAAGCCATTTGAGGTGTGGTGGTACAGAAGAATGTTGAAAATAGGTGGGCTGATAAAGTAAAGAATAAGGAAATACTTCGCAGAATCGGTAATGGGTAAAACTGACAAGAAGAAGGGACGGGATGATAGGATATCTGTTAACACATCACGGAATAATTTCCATTGTACTAGAGAGAGCTTTAGAGGGTTGATACTGTAGAGGAAGACAGAGATTGGGACACATTCAGCAAATAATTGAGGACGTAGGTTGTAAGTGCTGCTCCGAGATGAAAAGATTTGCATAATAGTGGGATTCGTGGCGGGCCGCACCAAACCAATAAAAAGCCTGTTGACTCAAAAAAAGCTCTTCACATCTGGGCCTGCTACCTGAGAACCATTAATGGACTCCTTGCAACGTACGGTGTCATCCCGCGCCTTTGGTTGGACACTAGTAGCAGTCGGACTAAGGAATTACCTCACATGCGTAAATTGCCATTAACACTACAGCGCAAACAGCTACATCTGGAGTGGTACCGGGAAGCATGGGCTGCTATTGAATGGTGGCGCATTGTGTTAGCGATGAATAACCTTTCTGCACCATCTCGGAGGACCATCGTCGGTGAGTACATCGGCGACCTGGGGAGGGCTCCCATTCTTCCTACGTTATGGAGAGGCACAGCGATGCTGGTCATGGTGTGGACAGTCAACAGGTCGCGGCTGGCAGTGGTTGAGAGAAGTCTGATGGCATAGCGGTACATCACTGGCAGCCTGCGTACTCATGCGACGGTATCACTGTGCTACTCGTGATTATCAACGGGACAGTGCTCATCCACGCATGACACATGTCTCCAAAAACAGTCTGCGTGCTGATGAGGTACTCCCGGGCCACCAAGGTCCCCAGATCTGCTCCCCCGATAGAACGCGTGTGGGACAAGCTAGGAAATCAATTACATCCAGGATATCAAGGGCTACTTACAGTAGCTGTGGGTCAGCTTGCCTCAGGAGATGACACAATGGTCTTAGGGAACAATTCCCAAACTAATCAGTGCATGCATTTAGCCCAGCGGTGGCGTAACGTCATAGTTCAAAAATGGTTCAAATGGCTCTGAGCACTATGTGACTCAACTGCTGTGGTCATCAGTCCCCTAGAACTTAGAACTACTTAAACCTAACTAACCTAAGGACATCACACACACCCATGCCCGAGGAAGGATTCGAACCTGCGACCGTAGCAGCAGCGCGGCTCCGGACTGGAGCGCCTAGAATCGCACGGCCACCGCGGCCGGCTAACGTCATAGTGATGAGTGCGTCCACACTGCTGAGTTCTAGGTAATTTGACTCGAATTTTGTAACCACTGCAATAACATTACATACTTGCTCAACCCGTGAAGTTTCATTTCGTTTCGTCCTCCTCCTCCTCCTCCTCCTCCTCCTCTTCCTCTTCTGGTTGCTTCACTGTTACGGTCGGGCAGTGCAGTCCTCCAGAGACGTGTGTTCGTCTGTGCTCGCGCTCTCGTACATCCGCGGCTGGCTGCTTCTAATTACTTCCGGCTAGTTCGTGCAGGTAATCCACAACGCCTGCTGTAAATGGACAGCACCTTCAAGTCATAACTGAGAATCTCTGATCGCCTGATACCCTGACACGGCAGGCGACAACCGTGTCATTCTGTACGCCTGTCGTCGAAATAATTTTCAAATACGCAACAATAAATACAGAAAAGATATTGTTAGTTCATACATTGAAGTGCCAAAGAAACTGGTAAAGGCATACGGCGCTGCGGTCGACAACGCCTATATAAGACAAAAAGTGTCTGGTGGAGTTGTTAAATCGGTTACTGCTGCTACAATGGCAGGTTATAAGGATTTAAGTGGGCTGGAACGTGCTGTTACACTCGGAGCACCAGCGATGGGACACAGCATCTACAAGGCAGCGATGAAGTGGGGATTTTCCCGTACGACAATTTCACGAGCGTGTACAGCTCGCCGCTCGTGGTCTCGCGGTAGCGTTCTCGCTTCCCAAACACAGGGTCCCTCTAACCACCAATGTAATGTCGAAGCAGCTCCATATTAATCCAATCAGCTCATATGTCTTCCTGTGAAGATGGTCGCTACGGCCGAAGCCGGTATAAAATACAGAATAAATTTATGCAGCTGATGGCAAACATTCAGTTCTTCAAATTTATGACAGCTGTATCGAGCCACCCCACTCAACTGTTAGTAAAGATAAAAGCTTTGTAAAGATAAAGATCATTCATTATAAAGTAGTCCATTGGTTACGGTATTTTACTAGCGTTCGAGAGGAGCAGGGTTTAATCCCTTTGCGTCATTGTCTGTATTTCGGTGTTAAAGTTTTTATTTCTGATATCTATTTCGGAACGGAGGCTTCCTCGTCAGAATTTCCTTTATCGGGTCGTGACGAAAAACCTCTAGTGAATCTTGGAAATCGTGATGACCTTTGCATCAAAATACGCATCGGAAATAAACTAAGAAACCGAAGTACAATCAACGGATTTTTATTCACAAAATATATCTTTTACCCTTTGGATGCCACGTGAAACCATTGTGAGTTCATAATTTTTTCTTTGTTGTTTTAGTGAATGGATCCATTGAAAGATGTCTCCAGTTTTCCGGCGCCCTTTTGCACATTCTAAGCTTAATTTCCGTATCTAGTCACCTCGTCATCGACTGGCAGTTGCCGGCCGCGGTGGTCTAGCGGTTCTGGGCGAGCAGTCCGGAACCGCGCGACTGCTACGGTCGCAGGTTCGAATCCTGCCTCGGGCATGGATGTGTGTGATGTCCTTAGGTTAGTTAGGTTTCAGTAGTTCTAAGTTCTAGGGGACTGATGACCACAGTAGTTAAGTCCCATAGTGCTCAGAGCCATTTGACTGGCAGTTAAACCGATATCGTCTTTCTCCATTTATTCCACCGAAATGCGGATGAGATATTCGACGCAATAAAACAGCACGAATTCGTCAGCACAATCGTCATGGATATTTCGGTCA
This sequence comes from Schistocerca serialis cubense, assembly GCF_023864345.2. Lineage (NCBI taxonomy): Eukaryota > Metazoa > Arthropoda > Insecta > Orthoptera > Acrididae > Schistocerca > Schistocerca serialis. The sequence continues at coordinate 451,728,063 of NC_064639.1, read as the reverse complement.
TGCTCGACACTGTCTTACACCGCCTCCAAAAAAAGTTCAAATGTGTGTGAAATCTTATGGGACTTAACTACTAAAGTAATCAGTCCCTAAGCTTACACACTAATTAACCTAAATTATCCTAAGGACAAACACACACACCCATGCCCGAGGGAGGACTCGAACCTCCGCCGGGACCAGCTGCACAGTCCAGGACTGCAGCGCCCTAGACCGCTCGGCTAATCACGCGCGGCGCACCGCCTCCGTTACAAACTTTTTACATAGGTGTGTGTATCAATCAGCATGTCTTATGTTCTACGTTAGGGTACAGGGCGATGGGCTAAGAGAGTGACGCGTGTACGTGAGTGTACCGAAGGGTCAGTATAGTGTCTTGATGCTTTACATTCCGAATGCCGTCGATGTCGCAGTGACAGGGCGTAGCTTACACTGTACATGGATGACACCGCTGTGATTAATTCCCGACATTTTGGCCGAGGAGGCATCGTTCCTCGGCATCACGCAGAACTCTCGGCTGGCGTGATGCGACCCGACAGAGCAATGAGGGGCGAAGCGCTTGGCCGGTTCAAAGCGTTCTGCCTCATTTCCTATCCGAGTTCATTTCTGCAACCGCACCTAGGCGTTACCCAGCACACACAGCTTTTCCGTCCGGCACTAGAGAACGGTGCCGCCGCATGGGGTATTTGCGTCCGTGACACATCTCAATGCACACCAGCAAGCGCAGAACTGCACACTACATGTGTCTCCCCAATTTCACAAGTAAATTTCCCTCACATCTAATTCCAGACGTAGCAAAGGCTGAACCACTTCGCGATCAGTAAAATGAGCCAGAAGTTCCCTCCTCTAGAAGTTGCGTCAGTCTTCGTACTGGAAGATGCAATCGCTTTCCCAGAAGACACACTGCAGCTTCAATACGAGATACTCGGTTTGCTGAGAAGATAAGTAGCTAGACTAAGTATAAACAGTTGAGGAAGTGACAAAGAAAAACAAAAAACAAGTCGACAGTTAAAACTGAAGAAAACTCTGAAGACAGTTCCTGAAGGTTGGTGAATTCTAATACGCGACAGAGACAATGGTGAAACGTTACATGTGCTGGCTCCAAGGGTATCTCAGAGCACAGTTGGATCCAGACAGCCATCACATTATTCTCAACACCTGACGAAAATGATTAGGTGAGTCGTTGACTCACTTGTACAGGTACGTCTACACTCTGTAAAGTGTACGGCAAAGAGTATTTCCTATTTTATCACTTGACAGGGTTCCTTCCTGCTCCATTCGCGTATGAGGTGTGGGAAGAACGCTGAAATGCTTTTGTGCGTGCTGTAATTAGTGTAATTCTGCCTTCACGGCCCATACGGGAGCAACAAGCAGAGGTAGGAAGAACATCTTTAGATTCTTCACTAAATATTGGTTCTTAAAATTTTGTAAATAGCCTTTCGCAAGATAATTAGCATCTGTCTTCGAGGTCTGACAATTCAGACCTTACAACATTCCCGCAACGATTTCCTGTGAGTCGAACAAACCTGTGACCATTTGCGGCGCCATTCCTCTCATAAGTGCAGTACACCTGTTTCTCGTATCGAGCACCTGAGCACTGTTCTAGAACGGGCCGCACCGAGACGGTTTCATAAACGATCTCTTTGGTAGACTGATAGCATCTTCCCAGAATCCTAACAATGGATCGAAGTCTACATCGCCGGCCGGTGTGGCCGAGCGGTTCTAGGCGCTTCAGTCTGGAACCGCGCGACCGCTACGGTCACAGGTTCGAATCCTGCCTCGGGCATGGATGTGTGTGATATCCTTAGGTTAGTTAGGTTTAAATAGTTTTAAGTTCTAGGGGACCGATGACCTCAGATGTTAAGTCCCATAGTGCTCAGAGCCATTTGAACCATTTGGATCCTAGGATACTATGTTTTTTTTTTTCATTTTGTTAAGTCGACAATTCTTCCAGGTCATTAATATACAGCATAAACAGCAAGGATCACAGCACACTTCCTTGGGGAAGGTCCTAACATAATAATGCTGCGTCCTTCCTACCAAGAGATCCTCAATCATCTACCAGATTTTGTTTGATAGCCCATACGATGGCACTTTCTTTGATAAGCGTTGGTGTGGTACTGAGCCGAATACTTTTCGTAAGTCAAGAAACATTGCATCTATCTGTCTTGGTCAACGGCTCTCAGAATCTCATATGAGAATCGAGTGATTTGGGTTTCGTACGACAGTATTTCCGAACACCATGCTGATTGGGATGGAGGAAGTGATTCTGTTCGCGATACCTAATTAGCTCAGAATATGCTCTACGACTGACAAAAGTACGGAATCGTCAGCCAATATAGACACCAGAAAACGTCAACTACATTGATAGGCCAGAACAATATCACAGTCTGCATAACAGCCTGTAACTCCTCCTATGACGCGGATAACAGCGCCGATGCGCCGTCGTATGGAAGCAATTAGGCCTTAATAGGTTGCTGGAGGGAGCTGGCAGCACATCTGAACGCAAAAGTCACCTAATTCCCATTAATTCCGAGAAGGGGGATGATGAGCTCTGACGCTACATTTAATCATATCCCAGATGTGTTCGATGAGTTTCAGATCTGGCGAGTTGGGATGCCCGCATATCACTTTTAACTCGTCGCTTTGTTCCTCGAACCATTCTATCACACTCCTGGCCTTGTGACATGGCGAGTTATTTAGTTGAAAAATGACACTGCCGTCGGGGAAAATGGCCGTCATGAAAGGATGTACGTGGTCTGCAACCAGTTTACATACTCCTTGTCCGTCACGGTGCCTTGCACGATCTTCACAAGACTCATGGATGCCCACGCGAATGTTCCCCATAACGTAATGGAGCCGCCACCAGCTTGTCTCCGTATCGCCATAAAGTTGTCAAGGAGTTGTTCTCCCGACAACGAATTCGCGTCCTCCCCTCGGCATGACGAAGGTATCAGACCATGCAACCCTGCCACTGCGGCAACGTCCCGTACCGATACTCACGCGCCCATTTTAGCGTAGATGCCCATGTCGTGGTGTTAACATTGGCACGTGCATGGGTCATCGGCTGCGAAGGCCCATCGTTAGGAGTGTTCGGTGCGCTCTGTGTTTAGACACACTTGTACTCTTCCCAGCATTCAAGTATGATGTCAGTTACGCCACAGTCGCCGCCTGTCTTGCTTTACCAACCTGCCGATCCTACGACGTCCGACATATGTAAGGAGAGGTGGCCGCTCAGCTCCACGACGCCAGGACGTGGTTTCTCCTTGGCGTCGTCACGTGTTGAAGATACTCGATAAGTCGTGCAGTTTCCGAAATGCTGGTGCCGAGCCTCGGGGCCATCACAATCTTCGCTCAGTCAGATTCAGACAGATCCCGCGCCTTCGTCATTCTACACACGGATAGCATGCTCACTGATGCTACATGCACAGTGCTTATGTCTGACTAGCAGTCATTCCTCGCCAGGCGACGCTGCTAAAGCCTGGACGAGTTTATATCGAGAGTAGGTCGGTGGTCATAATGTTCTAGCTGACCAGTGTATACCCAGGCAATGTGCATCTCACTGACTACCATTTCTTTGTTAGTTTACGTTCTGCAAAGTAAGAAATGAATAAAGGAACGATTACTGAATTGGACAACTGTCTGCCTGGCAGAAAAAATTTCCCAAGAGGGACAGAAAGAAGAGTAGCGGTTAGAGGTTTTTAATTACCACCTCAAAAATGTTACGTAATTATTTTGTTCGTTTGTTTGCCCAAACATTTCTGCAGTCCTGGTGCACATTGAAATCACTGCGCCACAGTGCCGTGACACACTGGAAGGGGAGCTAAAAGAAAAGGCCACAACCCACTGACACAATGTAGAAGTGCTGCACCGTTCTTGATGACTTTAATTATGTAGGCATTAGTTGTGGTCTAAGACATGTTCCGTGTTTCGTCTCCTAATACTGTAGGATGTCTCCAGCATTAGGAGAAGCAGCGTTCAGCACGGCAACATGCCTTAGGCCACAGCCTAACGGCCACATAAGGAAAATCAGCTAGAAAAATCAAATGTGTGTGAAATCTTATGGCACTTAACTGCTAAGGTCATCAGTCCCTAAGCTTACACACTACTTAACCTAAATTATCCTAAGGACAAACACACAGCCGTGCCCGAGGGAGGACTCGAACCTCCGCCGGGACCAGCCGCACAGTCCATGACTGCAGCGCCTGAGACCGCTCGGCTAATCCCGCGCGGCAAAATCAGCAAGAACTGGTCCTGAAGGCCAGCACTGTATAAACTGCACATTTTGTTTTGGCATCTCTGGCGGCTTGTTCTGGCACTGTACTGCGGTAATTTAGTGCATGGGGTAATTTTAATTAAACTTTCCCTATTTGAGCCAGTGTAAATGGAAAAGTATTTACCATATGGGTACCCAAGTTTGTAGGAATGATTGTCACACTGTGATTGCAGGATTTGCGTTGCTAGTGGCGATATCATCATGGTTTGTCGATACATGCCGTCACTGATACGACGACGAAGGGTTGGAACAAAAGCATGTGTGCATTACAGTTGCAGACAGTCAACACGGATCTGGACCAGGTGAGCGGGACTTTACTAGTAAAGCTATTTTATCAAAACAACAGCAATAGTGTCTCTGACCTTCACGAGTATCGAGGCATTACCGGAATTCGGAGAGGCCATACCGGAGTTGAAGATCATAATTGGGAACTTCGAATTACGTAACTGGCGAATTCGGAATTGCTCCTGGGTGCGATCACCCGATTTGAAGCTGAGTAATTTGTGGCTTTGGGGTTACCTGAAGAACAGGCTTTATCGACAGGACGCCAACATACGGTGGAGTTAAACATGAGTATAGCGAGGAAGGTAGCCAACGTGTCACCTGAGATGTTTCAGGCAGCTCCAGGCTGTCGTGGATACAGATGGTGGCCACACTCAGAAACTTTTGTAACCTAGAACGTAAACAATGGTTAACAAATACACTACGGAAAAACGTCGCAACACCACGATGGGGTTGTGCGACGTAAACAAAGTTGGTCGGAGTGTTTCTGCATCTAAAAGATGATGTATACTCCAGTTTCAGGCCAGTCGCATAAGAGAGGCGCTAGTAGTGCCATAATGAGGATGCAAATCAGGTTTTGGTTTAAATACATCTACATCTACATCCATACTCCACAAGTCATCGTATGGTGTGTGACGGAGGGTATCCTCTGCAGCTATTACTGATTTCCTTTCCTGTTCCACTCGCAAATTGAGCGAGCGAAAAACGACTATGTGTATGCCTCCGTATGAGCCCCTCATTTCTCAGACTCTATCTTCGTGGTCCTTTGGCGCAATGTATATTGGCGGCAGTAGAATAGTTTGACAGTCAGCTCCAAATGCCGGTTTCTCTAAATTTCCTCAACAGTGTTTCTCGAAAAGAACGTCGCCTTCCCTCCAAGGATTCGCATTTGAATTCCCGAAGCATCTCCGTAGCACTTTCGTGTTGTTCGAACCTACCAGTAACAAATCTAGCAGCTCGCCTCTGAATTGCTTTGACGTCTTCCTTTACTCCGATCTGTTATGTATCCCAAACACTCTAGCAGTACTCAAGAATAGGTCGCACCAGCGTCCTATAAGCGGTCTTCTTTGCAGGTGCACCACTCTTAACTACAATTCTCCCAATAAACCGAAGTTGATCTTTCGCCTTCTCTACCACAGTTCTCAGATGCTCGTTCCATTTCATATGGCTTGTAGTGAAATTGCGTGCTTACGGAATATCGTCTCAGTTACGTGACTGGATTTGTGATTTCCTGTCAGAGAGGTCACAGTTCGTAGTAATTGACGGAAAGTCATCGAGTAAAACAAAAGTGATTCCTGGCGTTCCCCAAGGTAATGTTATAGGCCCTTTGCTGTTCCTTATCTGTACAAACGATTTGGGAGACAATCTGAGCAGCTGTCTTAGGTTGTTTGCACATGACGCTATCGTTTATCGACTAATAAAGTCATCAGAAGATCAAAACAAATTGCAAAACGATTTAGAAAAGATGTCTGAATGGTGCTAAAATTGGCAGTTGACCCTAAATAACGAAAAGTGTGAGGACATCCACATGAGTGCTAAAAGGAACTCGTTAAATTTCGGTTACACGATAAATCAGTCTAATCTAAAAGGCGTAAATTCAACTAAATACCTAGGTATTACAATCACGAACAACTTAAGTTCGAAGGAACACATAGAAAATGTTGTGGGGATGGCTATCAAATACTGCGTTTTGTTGGCAGGACACTTAGAAAATGTACAGATCTACTAAGAAGACTAGCTACACTACGCTTGTCCGTACTCTTTTAGAATACTGCTGCGTGGTGTGGGGTCCTTACCAGATAGGACTGACGGAGTACATCGAAAAAGTTCAAAGAAGGGCAACACGTTTTGTATTATCGCGAAATACGGGAGAGAGTGTCACAGAAATAATACAGGATTTTGGCTGGAGAACATTAAAAGAAAGGCGTTTTTCGTTGCGACGGAATCTTCTCACGAAATTTCAATGACCAGCTTTCTCCTCCAAATTCGAAAATATTTTGTTGACACCGACCTACACAGGGAGGAACGACCACCACGATAAAATAAGGGAAATCAGCGCTCGTACAGAAAGATATTGGTGTTCATTCTTTCCGCGCGCTATATGAGATTGGAATAATAAAGAATTGTGAAGATGGTTCGATGACCCTTTGCCAGGAACTTAAATGTGATTTGCAGAGTGTCCATGTGGAAGTAGATGTAGATCGTTTTGTAACGTTACGCTGAGATATTTAAACGAGTGTCAAGAAGAACACTAGTAATACTGTGACAGAACATTACAGGTTTGTTCTTCCTACGCATCGTCATTAACTTATATTTTTCCGCAGAGCTAGTTGCCATTCATCACACCAATTTAAAATATTGTCTAAGTCGTATTGTATCTTCCTACAGTCACTCAACTTGACACTTTACCACACACAATGGCATCATCAGCAAACAACCACAGACTGCTGCCTACCCCGTTCGTCAAATCATTTATGTATGCAGAGAACAACGGCGGTCCTATCGGTCTTCCCTGGGGCATTCCTGACGATGCCCTTGTCTCTGATGAACATTCGCCCCTCAGAAAATGTTCAAATGTATGAGAATTCCTAAGGGACCAAACTGCTGAGGTCATCGGTCCCTAGACTTACACGCTACTTAAAGTAACTTATGTTAAGAAGAACACACACAGCCATGCCCGAGGGAGGACACGAACCTCCGGCGGGAGGGTCGCCGTGGAGGACAGCATACTGGGTTCTATTATTTAAAAAAAAGTCTTCGAGCCACTGAAATATCTCTGGAGTTATTCCATACGCTCATATCTTCGTTAACAGCCTGAAATGGGCCACTATATCAAATGCTTCCTGGAAATCTAGAAATATGAAATCTATTTGTTGCCCTTCATCCCTAGTTCGCAGTATATTAGGAGAGTAAGGGGCAAGCCGAGTTTCGCAAGAGTGATGCTTTCCAAAACCAAGCTGATTCATGGAAATAAGCTTCACGGTCTCGAGGACTAAGAATATGCTGAAGGATTCTGCAGCAAACCGAAGTTTGCGGATCCATTCTTTTACCCTCCTTATATACTGGAGTCACCTGCGCTTTTTTCCACTCACTGGGGACTTTGTGCTGGGGGAGAGAATGCCGATAAATGCATCTTAGGTAAGGGACCAATGTCGTAGAGTACTCTTTCTAAAATCGAACTGGGGTTCCATCCGGATCTAGTGATTTATTTGCCTTCAAATCTTTTAGTTGTTTCTCTGCGACAGAGATACTTATTATTATGTCGTCCATACGCGCTGTAACGGACGTGGTGAGTTAATGTTAGTGAAGAATGCCTGTAAGGGGACAAAGACGCCATTATCAGCACCTGACTGAACGAGGGCTACGACAAGCTGGATGTTCCTTCTGCGATGCTGTAAAAAGACTTGACAGGAATGTAGCTGGCAGCAGTGGTCACGAAAATACGTGGTCGCAAGAAGGTCAGACTTCGGACGAAATGTGGCACTACCGAGAGGAAAGACCGTCTGGCTCATCGTACTGCATTTGCAGCAGCTTTCTGGGCAACAGTTGGGACCACAGTGGCACAACGAACTGTTACAAATAGGTTTCCTGAAGGACATCTCCGAGCCAGACGCATTGTAACGTTTATTCCACCAACCCCACACCACCGCCATTTGCGAGCTCTGTGGTTTCAAGCCAGTGTCCTTTGGTGCGCAGGGTGGAGGTCTATGTTTTTTTCTGATGAAAGCTGTTTCTGCCTCTGTTCAAGTGATGGTCGTGTGTTGGTCAGAAAGAGGCCAGCTGAGGGCCCGCAAGGAACCTGTCCGCGTGCCACACACACTGGACCCTACATTTTGAGTTATGGCCTGTGGCGCGATTTCGTATGACAGCAGAAGCACACTCTTGGTTATCCCACGTACCCTGACTGCAAATTTGTACGTCAGTCTGGTGATTCGACGTGTTGTGCTGCCATTCATGAACAGCATTCCAGGGGGTGTTTTCCAATAGGATAACGCTCGCCCACATACCGCTGTTGTAACCGAACATGACCTACAGAGTGTGGATATGTTGCCTTGGCCTGCTCGATCACCAGATCTGTCTTCAATCGAGCACATGTGGGACCGCCGGGCGACAACTGCAATGTCATCCACAAACAGTATTAACCGTCCCTATACTGACAGACCAAGTGCAACATCTACATCTACATCTACATCTACATGGATACTCTGCAAATCACATTTAAGTGCCTGGCAGAGGGTTCATCGAACCACCTTCACAATTCTCTGTTATTCCAACACCTATGTCTTTCCGTACGAGCGCCGATTTCCCTTATTTTATCGTGGTGGTCGTTCCTCCCTGTGTAGGTCGGTGTCAACAAAATATTTTCGAATTTGGAGGATAAAGTTGGTGATTGGAATTTCGTGAGAAGATTCCGTCACAACGAAAAACACCTTCTTTTAATGATGTCCAGCCCGAATCCTGTATCATTTCTGTGACACTCTCTCTCATATTTCGCGATAATACGAAACGTGCTGCCCTTCTTTGAACTTATCCGATGTACTCTGTCAGTCCTACCTGGTAAGGATCCCACACTGCGCAGCAGTATTCTAAAAGAGGACGGACAAGCGTAATGAAGGCAATCTCCTTAGTATATCCGTTACATTTCCCAAGTGCCTGCCAATAAAAGGCAAAAGAACAGGTAGCGAACTCCATCCCACAAACTGACATCCAGCACCTGTACAACACAATGCATGCACGTTTGCATTCAACGCCGTGGTGGTTACACTGAAATACGTTTCTTTCAATAACCATTCGATATTTGTCTTCCGCACGTCCTTACAAATGGTTCCACAAAGTATCGTTGTCCTACGATCACACGTTTTTCATGGGGGCCCTTTCAAGATGCCAAAATTTCATAAAAAGCACCCTGTATACTAAGAGTGCAGATGTTTATCTGCAAACAAACAAAGAATTAATTATGTAACTTTTCTTCGAAGTTGTAATCAAATCTTGTCTTTCCCTCGTATATACTCCACCTTATCAGTGGCAACGCCAGTTTGCTTGGGCTCCAGTAGCGGCATGTTCTAGAACTGTGAGGCAGCGATTAGAATGTGTACCAGCGTTGCAAACATGTACTTAGGAATAAACAAAAAATTAATTACGTAATTTTATTTTTTCGTGGTGATAATTAAAATTTTATGAGTACCCCTAGCATTAATTTGCCAGTTGGAAACGTATAACAGACGGTCCCATAAAACATCACTCATCACTTTATTTTAGTTGCTCCACAAATGCGGCACAAAGTGCCTAACTGTCTCGCTGTCCGACCCGCATATAAGACACAGAACTCGGGCTCTGTGGCAAGAACATCTTATGAAGAGCGATCGCCAGCCCCCGGGTGGTGACAAAAAGCCCCGCCTCTATCCACTTCCGGCGGTCATTTCGGTGCTCGGTCTGGCCGTAGCGTGGGAGTAGCCGTGCGAACAGCGGGCCGGAGGGGTCAGAGGTCGCGGCTGATGAGTGGAGATGGCGCGGCTAATTGTAAGGCAGCCACGGTCCCACATGGCCCCCGGTAATTGGGCTCTGGCGGCCCCCACTCTGCAGAAAGCAGGAGCCACGCGACGCGCTGCTAGGTGCGAAGAAGAAGGCGCGCTACGGCTTAACCACCCCCGGAAACACGGCTCGTTAGAAACAACGGGCACTGGATCAATTGGAGGGCAGTCATAAGAAAATGGCTCGCCCTCGCCTCACTGGGCTGGAAATGAAGACAAAACATAAATTAGGCTGGCTGGACAGGTGTTTGAATCCGCTACTCCAGACTACTAGATTAAGCCGTCGGCACACCGGACGATGCAGCTAACGTTGACGTGTACACAGACGGGCTGTCCAACGTCACGAGAAACAGAGCCTTCGGCACAGGGGACGAGCTGGTTAATGTGATGCTACGCTCTCAGCGCTCTCCAGCTGCAGTTGTCGGCTTTATTTGCCTCACAAACCACACACTTTGTTCACGAAAATGGTCGCGCGTAGAATTCTTACGTTAGCTTTATAAGAACGCACATTTCCTCCCTTGTCCATATATAGTCCTGTTGTTCCGCCGGTGGTATACGTAAATAAAAACTTCAATATCTGTGAACATGTAACAAGACAGAAAGTAAAGGTACATGGCCATTTCCTAAGCACGCCAGCTTAAAAAGTTCACCAAATCGAACATTCTCACTTCTGACAGAGAACACTCTTAAGTTTACTTAGCACCAATTATTACAGAAATTATTTCTATTAATTTCTTTCTGTTAATTTCGTAAGAAAGTCCCACAACGTTTTCGAAAACGTGAAGCTGAAAAAAAAGAGAATTAGTTACACCAGGACTCGAACTCTATCCCGATCTAATGTCTGCTCTGCGACTTAGTACTTCTGCTCACACTAAACCTTTTTTTTTTTTTTTAATCTACTCGAACTCGAGATGTTATAGCTACATCGCGCGAGACTTATCACTTTTTTCCGCCTAAGTATCTACTTGTCTAACTGAGTTTAACCTTTTTTAAAAACTGAAACAAATATCAAGAAAGCTCTACTTGCCATCGCCACTTCCACCCTTAAAAAATACTAGTCTCTTCAGGCGTTGCCTTCAGTTGTTCCCAAACATTCACTCAAGGCGATAGCATCCACGTTTTCAGTATACATATATACACTGAAGCTCCAAAGAAACAGGTGTAGGTATGCGTATTGAATTGTAGAGATATTCAAAATGGTTCAAACGGCTCTGAGCACTATGGGACTTAACATCTATGGTCATCAGTCCCCTAGAACTTAGAACTACTTAAACCTAACTAACCTAAGGACATCACACAACACCCAGTCATCACGAGGCAGAGAAAATCCCTGACCCCGCCGGGAATCGTACCCGGGAACCCGGGAGAGATATTCAAACAGGCAGAATACGGCGCTGCAGTCGGCAACGCCTATACACAACAACAAGTTGTTAGATCGGTTAGTGCTGCTAAAATGGCAGGTTATCAAAACTTAAGTGAATCTGAACGTGGCGTTATAGTCGCACGAGCGATGGGACGCAGCATCTCCGAGGTAGCGACGAAGTGGCGATTTTCCCGTACGATCATTTCACGAGTGTACCATGAACGTCAGGAATCTGGTAAAAAATCAAATCTCCGACATCGCTGCGGCCTGAGAAAGATTCTGGAAGAACGGGACCAACGATGACTGAAGAGAATCGTTCAACGTGACGGAAGTGCAATCCTTCCGCGAATTGCTGCAGATTTCAATGGTGGGCCATCAACAAGTGTCAGCGTGCGAACCATTCAACGAAACATTTCTTGTACCGTTGATGACTGAACGACAGAAATCTTTATGCCTCACCTGGGCCCGTCAACATCGACATTGGACTATTGATGACAAGGAGCATGTAGCACGGTCGGACGAGTCTCGTTTCAAATTGTATCGAGCGGGTGGACGTGTACGGCTATGGAGAAACTTCGTGAATAGATGGACGCTGCATATCAGCAGGGGACTGTTAAAACTGGTGGAGGCTCTGTAATGGTATGGGGCGTGTGCAGTTGGGGTGATATGGGACCTCTGATACGTGTAGATACGACTCTGACAGGTGACATGTACGTAAGCATCCTGGCTGATCACCTACGTCCATTCATGTCCATTGAACATTCCGACGGACTTGGACAATTCCAGCAGGACAATGCGACACCCACACGTCCAGAATTGCTAGAGAGTGGCTCCAGGAGCACTCTTCTGAGTTTAAACTCTTCCACTTGCCACCAAATTCCCCACAAATGAACATTATTGAGCATATCTGGGATGCCTTGCGACGTGCTGTTCAGAAGAGATCTCCGCCTCCTCGTACTCTTACGGCTCTATGGACAGCCCTACAGTATTCATGGTGTCAGTTCCGTCCAGCACTACTTCAGACATTAATCGAGTCCATGCCTCATCATGTTGCGGCACTTCTGCGTGCTCACGGGGGCCCTGGCCCTACACAATATGAGGCCGGTGTACCAGTTTGTTTGGCTCTTCAGTGTATATATATGCCCCCCCCCCCTCCCCCCATGAACCACGGACCTTGGCGTTGGTGAGGCTTGCGTGCCTCAGCGATACAGATAGCCGTACCGTAGGTGCGATCACAACGGAGCGGTATCTGCTGAGAGGTCACACAAACGTGTGGTTCTTGAAGAGGGGCAGCAGCCTTTACAGTAGTTGCAGGGCCAACAGTCTGGATGATTGACTGATCTGGCCTTGTAACACTAACCATAACGGCCTTGCTGTATATATATTACATTATTATAATTAGTAAAAGTGTACAATTGAAAATCCTGTAAAATATTACAAAAAAATTATTCAAGGATAAACAAAAATAACATTTGTATCTTACTTATGCAACTTCAGCTAAAAGAATATTTCTTCAGGAAATGGTGCAACTGGATTTTTCTTGTCCACTCCCATTGGCGTTTTCTACCACCAACAATATCGTGTGAAGATGTCTACAACAAACTAATTCTGCTTTGCTAATGCCTCAAACGAACACAGCATTCCATGAATCAGCCAATATCCTCACGCTTGTTCCTATTGGTTCTACTTTACGAGACACTTCGCCGAAATATCACAGAGCTCATATTGTGCTTCACATGACGGAACGGCTCCTCAACCTGAAATAGCAGGAAGTGACGTCAGAGAAGCCGTAGAGCACCACGTCAACGTTAGTTAACTCGTCACTTGTGCCGAAGGCTTTAGTCTCCTCATTCCTTCTTCTGTGTTGGGGGGTGGGACGAAAAAAGAAAGAATAGCGTGCAGCATTCCGTCGGTGACGAGCTCGTTAGAGACGGAGCACGAGCTGCGTTTGCGTATAGCCAGGTTAGGAAATCGGCCGTGCCGCCCGAGCCGAGCCACGCGCGCTCATAGCGCATCTTGGCGTGTGTTGTTGCCGGCTAGGACTTGTCTGGTGGGTTCACAGTGCAGTCCAGAAAACAGCGTTCTTCGCAGCCAACAATTCACAGGAGTTGCTACGGAAATCGCATTGCTACCTGCCATATTTCTGTAATGAAGTATCAACAGTGATGAGGAAAACATTATGACCAGTGGTCGCCACGATACTGAATGCAGTTGCCATCACGTGACGTGCTAAGAAAAATCATCGGCGGAGCAGAAATGAATGGCGAATCATTCTATCGGCGATACGGGCGTCACGTGGGGAAATCCACTGGGTAAGCGACTTTGACAAAGGGCAATGAGCTGATCGACTATTTGCTCGCTAATGTCATGACGATCTATGAGAAGTGAAGGACGGTGAAGCCACAAGGAGACCACAAGGCGTTGGACGTCCACGCATCACGGAACGTGCGCCTGGGCACCTAGTACCACACAACTCTTGAACCTTACTAAGTATTTATCGAATCCGTGTCACGCAAAATCTCTGTTGATTGCGTCCCACAGGTGGAATGTCACGCTATTAAGCAAGTGACTAAAATTTTTGGCTTATCAGTTTATCAGGATAAATGTATCTTACGCAGGAGAACGGTGAATATGCTACGAAATGGACACACTGAACAAATTAATGCACTCATTAGTATGAGACTTCTGGACTCCATAACACTCACAATCACACACACACACACACACACACACACACATACACACACAGAGTCTGGAACCGCGCGACCGCTACGGTCGCAGGTTCGAATCCTGCCTCGGGCATGGATGTGTGTGATGTCCGTAGGTTAGTTAGACTTAAGTTCTAAGTTCTAAGGGACTGATAACCTCAGATGTTAAGTCCCATAGAGCTCAGAGCCGTTTGAACCAATTGAACACACACGCACCAAAGAAGGCAGCCACGTTCCCAAGTCGCCCCTCTAATTGGACTCTGGCGATCCCCACTCTGCAGAAAGCAGGCGCCAAGCTGCGAAGTGGTATGTGTTGCCATTAGCAACAATAAAAAAATGTGTTAAGGTACGTCACTGTCTAAATACAAAGTTAAAGAATAGATTTGCTGAAAAAAATGGAAATTTACCCTCATATTAAGAAAGAAAAGGAAGGTACAGTTTATACGAGGAGCTTTAAAAGGAAGAGGCAAATACTTTCCTTGCATCTTTTAGTGTCTAAAGGCAAGCAGTTATCGAACGATGTTTTGGTTTCATCATTACAGTGCTTAAATACGTTTCTGCCTGTTGGAGATGGTACGCCGTTAGCTTTCTCCGACCAGCGACCAGTGCACTTGTCATTTGTATCGCTGCTGCATGTCACACCTCGAATGAAAACGCCTGGACGTCGATCCACATTTGGTCCGTAGACTCGTTCTTGTTGTTATATGTGACCTCCCTTCCGACAACTTTTTGTTCAAATGGTTCAAATGGCTCTGAGCACTATGAGACTTAACTTCTGAGGTCATCAGTCCCCTAGAACTTAGAACTACTTAAACCTAACTAACCTAAGGACATCACACAGATCCATGCCCGAGGCAGGATTCGAACCTGCGACCGTAGCGGTCGCGCGGTTCCAGACCGGAGCGCCTAGAACCGCTCGGCCACTCAGGCCGGCTCAACGTTTTGTGTATGGTAAAATTAGCTACACCACTATATGCATTCGACGTTAAACAACAAGTCTCCCCCTCTCCCCACCCCACTTCTCCCCCCCCCCACCATACACACATACACACACACACACACATCAAAGTAAGGAAAGCTGGCTACGTCAACCGCTCTGAGTTCTGAGAACCGCAAATAAAGCAGTACTGTATATAGCACCCTTTTGGTTACAGTATGTTTTCATCATAAAAGTGTAAAACTTTTATGTGGAAATTACATTGCCTAATTTTTGAGTGTGTGCGTGAAAGGACTCTTTTTTAGTAACTGTGCACTTAAGACTTTTGAAGGTTCTTTCTTGCGCAAAATACAATTTCTTATTTTTTATCTTCATCCACGTATGTTTCGACGACGTTACGCTGCCATTAGTGGGTTTTACTCAATTTTACCTAACATTGGCATGAACAACAATATGTGCTATTAGAGAAAGTAAAGTGAACCAAGCTGATTATAGTGTCACCAGAAGTTGAAGGCTATGAGTGAAGAAAAAAGATAAAGTGTTCAAAATGCATTTACGGTTAAAGCAAACACAAAAATAAGTAGTGTGATTCCCCAAATAAAAATCACCTTCAGCGAGCGATGTTATACGTAAATTTTTGAACTGTGATGAGCTAAATATCATATAGCAAAAATACCACAGTCAAAATTATGTGAAAATTTACTAACGATGTTTTAGATCCCAGTTGGTCCGAGAGCGCAAAAAGTAAAACACCTTTCGCCAAAAGTGAAAGCCTCATCATCCAGCTGTAACATAACAAAAATTTTAGATTTTTTTTATTAATGTGGTTCATGAACGAGCCACATTTATTATCTTATTTGAAAATGTCCTCCTGTTCTTGACATTTCACACCATCTGTTGGCAAAGCCGCAGTGTCGAGGATCTGCAAGCGCTCGTCGTGACATCCGACTGTTGCAAAAGGACACATAGCTGCTCTAATGAGTGCAGTGCCATTTATTCTGTCTCTCGTAATAGAATTTCGCCCGTCGAATGAGAGAATGAAGAAAAATGGGTGCTTTCATAGGAAATCGATAAGGGGCTCAGGTATACAAAGTGCTCTGAACACCAGTGGGTTCTGTTGATGCAGACCGCATCCTATGTGTACAGGCCAGTTCGTGTATAAAAGCTACGGTCTGTCTGTCTTGAATACACACTCATTATAACTATATTTACAAGGTCATGAAGAAATTATAGGAACAGAGCTGAAATTTGTGCTATCCACCATAAATAAATAACTTGTTTCTGAAATTGAAGCAACACAAAATCAATGCACTAAAGAGCTTCCTCGACTGTTAAAAGAGCTATTCACCACGGCCTCCAATGTAAGAGATCTTGGTTACCGATGTTGTTTCCGAGGGCTGGAGTACATTGATACCTGAGAAAGCCTTATTACGACAGTAGGAAGGTTAGGAAAGAAGGTATGGTGTTTTACAGTGGAATACACATACAGGGCAGAATGCTGTAGTCTTCCATGTAGGGCTGTGGGCGTCCTTCGATAAGTCCAGTAAAATTTCTACGACGTGAAAGCCTTATTTTTGGAAAGCTTGATTCTTAGAGCGGTTGTAAGCAAAGTTTGAAGCAGATACGTCAGTCTTAAGTAGTCGTTGTAGGAAAGGTAGTCGTTCTGTTATTACATACTCTTAAAAAAGTGCATATAGAGTCTTCGCTGCTACATGATCACAAGCAGTCAGCACTGGAACGTAATGGCGCGGATTTTTCAATGTGAGTAACCAAAACATCTTCGCTTTAACAATTTGTTTTAATCATTTAAAATCGTTGTGAGGTACAATTACAGTTAAAAATACATTGTCTCACATTTTGTTTTGGTTGTAGGGCACCACCACACCACGGAAATTTCATCATTTGGGAAAATAGAGAGTGAAAGCTAATGTGTAGCCGTCTGAAGATGAACCTATCGGTTCAAAACTGGTAACGGTGCTATTTAAATAAATAAATAGCATTGTAAAAAGTGGCTGGTCGCTGTTATATTCTTTGTACGAGTCTTATTCGAGTGGCTGACAGCCCTGCTGGAGAGATCGAAACCATTTACTTTGAATGAGTTTCAACGTGGCACAGAAGCGCTAAATGTGAAAAGCACCGTGGCTGCTTAGATGAGACGCCAAACTAGAGACCGTTGAAAAAAAAATTCACGATATTTTAATGAAAGATTGCTGAGAAAGTTCACTGGATATCTGACAGTGGAAGCATCTCAACGAATGAGACGCAATATCTCACAAAAGCCCTGCGACTGTAACCCTGAGTGTGAGATGAGAGCGGCGATTTCTGACTATTCCTGACTATTGGCGAAAACGTTACCGGAATAAAGTTTCACTGTAATTTTCACTCGCAGTAACTCTAATGTTTAACAGCGATGCATTTCTAGGTATGCAATCTGGATCCATCATTAAAAGCCATAGTTAAAATAGAAGTCAAAACAATGCACAAAGGCCTGTCATAGTGTACCGAAAAAGATAAACGCCGTTTTTCATCATCGAATAAGGTGAGTTTTTGGTATTCCCAGAGCATAAACCGTATAATTACTTGGAAAGGGCCATTCGTCTCCTTCACTGGATCAAACGAAACATGAGTTGAACAACGAAGATGATGCAGTGACGCGAACTGCTACAGTCACAGCGGCAGCAGTGCATGAACAGGGCTTAAAATTGGTTCCTCATCCACGATATTCTTCAGATTTAGCTCCTAGTGACTTTTTCGTGCTCCAAAACTTGAAAATTTAGCTTGTTTGGAAGAAATTTGCGTCACATGAGAAAGCTATCGTTCCGTCGGTGAGTATCCACCAGAGAATTACAAAAGCTGTTTTTCTAAAGAAACGAAAAAAACTGCAAATTTGTTGGTTCAAAAGTGTAGCTATAAAAAGGAATTACATGTGAAACAAAGTAATTTTTTGAGCTATAAATGTTTACCCGATTTTTTATCACACAACCTGCATGGGGAACGATATAAATTTTCATTGATTAATTCTAATATCCCACCTCTCCACCTAAATGGAGATAGAGAGTTGGCAGCGATATTTTCTGTATAGCAGACAGTTCAGCATTTGGCGGCAACGACTTCAGGTGTCGCGGCGAACACGTCACATGCATCGCTCTCTATACAGGGTGTTACAAAAAGGTACGGCCAAACTTTCAGGAAACATTCCTCACACACAAAGAAAGAAAATATGTTATGTGGACATGTGTCAGGAAACGCTTACTTTCCAGGTTCGAGCTCATTTTATTACTTCTCTTCAAATCACATTAATCATGGATTGGAAACACACAGCAACAGAACGTATCAGCGTGACTTCAAACACTTTGTTACAGGAAATGTTCAAAATATCCTCAGTTAGCGAGGATACATGCATCCACCCTCCGTCGCATGGAATCATTGATGCGCTGATGCAGCCCTGGAGAATGGCGTATTGTATCACAGCCGTCCACAATACGAGCACGAAGAGTCTCTACATTTGGTACCGGGGTTTCGTAGACAAGAGCTTTCAAATGCCCCCATAAATGAAAGCCAAGAGGGTTGAGGTCAGGAGAGCGTGGAGGCCATGGAATTGGTCCGCCTCTACCAATCCATCGGTCACCGAATCTGTTGTTGAGAAGCGTACGAACACTTCGACTGAAATGTGCAGGAGCTCCATTGTGCATGAACCACATGTTGTGTCGTACTTGTAAAGGCACATGTTCTAGCAGCACAGGTAGAGTATCCCGTATGAAATCATAATAACGTGTTCCATTGAGCGTAGGTGGAAGAAACTAAAATGAGCTCTAACATGGAAATTAAGAGTTTCTGCACACATGTCTACATAACATATTTTCTTTATTTGTGTGTGAGGAATGTTTCCTGAAAGTTTGGCCGTACCTTTTTGTAACACCCTGTATAGAGCTTTAGCCAAATGGTGTTGGCCTTGCCTCGTTACAACAAATAAATGCCCGGTCCGGCAGCTGAATGAGCAGAATACTGAGCAACATTTAGCGCAACTATCAGTCACCAAATCAGCCAGAGGAAATCCATCTGATTTTACATGAAAATAAATTCCCCATAATCTCATAAATTCAGTTTGTTAAGAACCACCAATTCGCTCCATAAAAGACCAAAGATGATACAGAATTATCTCTTACAATCTTTTTGTTAGTATGATTCTTAAAGAGCTTCCTTGTTAAAGTTAAATTTTCAGAATTAGGGTATGATTTAGTTCGCCAAACTGAAGAGAACAAAGGTTAGCCGATGATCGGAGGTACTCTGGTATGTGCAATACGAACCCGAATAGTGAAGCTGGAAGCTCTCGTAGCGAAGACGTGAACCGGTGTTGACGGTGTGGGAGGCTCGTCCGCAGCATCCAACATTCGTGTTAAGCCTGTAACGTCGTAACTGAAGCCTGGATGACAGATTAATAAAGTACGTAGTTGATATATTTTCATTTGAGTCTTATCAGCGAACTTTTATTTGAATCCTTTCTCTTGCCAACTTATTTTCCATTCAATTAACATGTGTTTCAACTGACTTTTTATATCTCGTTAACAACGTTCTCCACAACGTTTTCGTACTGGCTGGATACGAAGCCAAAAACTCACAGTTACATACGTAGGTATCTCAAAATACTCTCCATCAAGTAATAATCAGTACACAGAGTGCATATCACATTCACGACATAATACATGTATAATCGTTTGTCAATCAAAGGCGCACTACCATTATAAAAAATGGTTCAAATGGCTCTGAGCACTTTGGGACTTAACATCTATGGTCACCAGTCCCCTAGAACTTAGAACTACTTAAACCTAACTAACCTAAGGACATCACACAACACCCAGTCATCACGAGGCAGAGAAAATCCCTGACCCCGCCGGGAATCGAACCCGGGAACCCGGGCGCGGGAAGTGAGAACGCTACCGCACGACCACGAGCTGCGGACGCACTACCATTATACTTAACTACCACTGTTAATGGTCTGACACAGACACACTGAACTGTCAGATTAGGCAAGAAAAGGTGATACTATAACCCTCACATGACACTCTAGGCACTGACATACATTTACAAATTACGAAAACTATAGCTCTATGCACGAATCATATCGCCTCATTTTTATTATGAACTACAGGATGTTTAGAAACAGTATGAAAAGCTTTAGAGGGTGTTACAGGATAGGTTGTGCTGATAAATAATTATTCAGAAAAAAAATTCGAGATGTTGCGCCGTTTCCGAGTTAATCATCATTAAAGATCCAATAAAGCCGTTGCGCGCTCAAATTCAAGCCGCCCGCCAGATGCAATTAGCGTCAGTTGCTCTCCTACCATAGATGACAGCGCACGAGACTGCTCAGGCTGTGGCTCGTGTTCGATCCTTACTAGCGGCCCATGTCCAGTTTTTATAACGCTCTTTCGTCGGTTTTAGAAAAACAAACGAAGAACATGTTTGACGACACCGTCTCTGGCAAGTCGCTTGAATTTGCATGCGGAATGACCTGACTGGGTAATTGCAATGCCCAGTAACTCGGAAATGGCGAGACGTATCGAATCAACACCCTCACGAACTTCTCAGACAGCTTCGGACCACAATCAGAAGTCACATGGGCACAATTCCCTGTGGAGCCTCTGTTGTTAATATGACAATTACGCTTGCGGATCGGCAGTTCGTATCTCGTTGCTGAAATCTCCTTACTCCGATCGTCAAGTACAGTAGTTACTTCGTTTCCTGGACCAGTACATTCAATTGAAATTCTGAATTTTAAGAGTTACGTTTTAAGATGGTTTTTGACATTGTTCATTGCTACTGATTTGAGGATATGCAACTTGTAGCATTCTTGGATGTCCGCACAGGTCAGCATAAGTTCTTCACAATATTTCAACAGACAGACTTGTTAACATCTTCAGGTGCTTCCTGATAACTTCTGTTCTGCCTGTATCGTCGTCCTACATACGTTGGCCGTTATCCCCTCCACTCCTGTCGCTCTCCGTGCATTCAGTTTGTCGGCGATCCAGAAAAGTCAGCAGTGTCTAGGAACAACACAATTTCTGATGCGTATTTTACCCAACTCATAATAGCTTGACACTACTAGATGCAATCCGCCCCGATAGCCGAGTGGTCAGCGTGACGGATAGCTGTCCTACGGGCCCGGATTAGATTCCCGGCTGGGTCGGGGATTTTCCCCGCTCAGGGTCTGGGTGTTGTGCTGTCTTCATCATCATTTCATCTCCATCCGGCGCGCAGGTCGCCCAATGTGGCGTCGACTGTAATAAGACCTGCACCAAGGCAGCTGGGCCTGCCCCGCAAGGGGCCTCCCGGCCAATGACGCCAAACGCACATTTTCATTACCACTACTAGATACAATAAAAGACAATCTAGAATTGTTGAACATTTGATTTAGAGATGTAGTTGCATTGCGATTTGCGACACAACAACGTCACATCCCGCTCACAACTGACTGGTCGAATGCAAACCTATTGTTTACAGTTGTTAGTTCAAGCTGCCACCGCAGTTACTGAGCTGACATCGCTAGCGCGCCAGGAATAAAACTAGTCTCCGAACGTTTATAGACGGACGGTGTATAGTGATACGAGACAATTTTCTTCCGTCGAGCTAAGGCTGCTAAAGAAACTTCTTTCAGCGTTTGAGATCTCTGGTAACACATTCAAGAATTGATAATTTTACCGGCCGTTGTGACCGACCGGTTCTAGGCGCTTCAGTCCGGAATCGCGCGACTGTTACGGTGGCAGGTTCGAATCCTGCCTCGGTATGGATGTGTGTAATGTCTTTAGGTTAGTTAGGTTTAAGTAGTTCTAAGTTCTAGGCGACTGATGACCTCTGATGTTAAGTCCCGTAGTGCTCAGAGCCATTTGAACCATTTGAATTGATAATTTTCGGTCCGAAATCACAGTTATCTTGGTCTATATCATAAGAAATAAGAGAAACTTATAAAAAAATGGTTCAAAAGGCTCTGAGCACTATGGGACTTAACATCTATGGTCATCAGTCCCCTAGAACCTAGAACTACTTCAGCCTAACTAAGGACAGCACACAACACCCAGTCATCACGAGGCAGAGAAAATCCGAAACTTATCCACAGAGGCGGATATAGGGTCCGATTCGGAGAGGGGGCACAGTTTGTCACTGTGACCGTCTCTTAAATAAAAGCCTTTCCACGAAACAAAAATTCCCATAACTTTTTGAATACAACTCGTATGTACAAACATATATATACTTCTATAAAAAATAAATTTGAATAGGGAGGCTATGACCTCCATGATACCCCCTCTCCCTCACCCCTTGGATCCACATCTTTTCTCTGACAGCTCCTGTAGCTGGCGAAACGTTGGAATTCGAAAGTAGACTAAGTGGCGTACAGACCAACTAGTGGACGCACCTTCAGAAAACGTCCAATTGAGCAGCCGCTTCTACTGACTGACCCCTTGATATTTACACTATAGCAATAGCAGTTTGTGATTTTGACTGTTTTCTCTAAACCATAAGACACTGAATTTCAGTTTCCATGGTTTCTTTTTTTCCTTTTGTTATCTGGCGCACATGTTCTGTATAAGTTTTACAAACTTTGTGTGGGACTTACAGTTTATTTTGCTCGCCAAGGCATACGGCAAAAGTATCCATGATTTCGCTTTTTCACGCAATGAAAATTTTTCTTTTTCACCAAACACCTGTTGTTGTTGTTGTTGTGGTCTTCAGTCCTGAGACTGGTTTGATGCAGCTCTCCATGCTACTCTATCCTGTGCAAGCTTTTTCATCTCCCAGTACCTACTGCAACCTACATCCTTCTGAATCTGCTTAGTGTATTCATCTCTTGGTCTCCCTCTACGATTTTTACCCTCCACGCTGCCCTCCAATACTAAATTGGTGATCCCTTGATGCCTCAGAACATGTCCCACCAACCGATCCCTTCTTCTGGTCAAGTTGTGCCACAAACTTCTCTTCTCCCCAATCCTATTCAATACTTCCTCATTAGTTATGTGATCTACCCATCTAATCTTCAGCATTCTTCTGTAGCACCACATTTCGAAAGCTTCTATTCTCTTCTTGTCCAAACTATTTATCGTCCATGTTTCACTTCCATACATGGCTACACTCCATACGAATACTTTCAGAAATGACTTCCTGACACTTAAATCAATACTGGATGTTAACAAATTTCTCTTCTTCAGAAACGCTTTCCTTGCCATTGCCAGCCTACATTTTATATCCTCTCTACTTCGACCATCATCAGTTATTTTGCTCCCCAAATAACAAAACTCCTTTACTACTTTAAGAGCCTCATTTTCTAATCTAATTCCCTCAGCATCACCCGACTTAATTAGACTACATTCCATTATCCTTGTTTTGCTTTTGTTGATGTTCATCTTATATCCTCCTTTCAAGACACTGTCCATTCCATTCAACTGCTCTTCCAAGTCCTTTGCTGTCTCTGACAGAATTACAATGTCATCGGCGAACCTCAAAGTTTTTATTTCTTCTCCATGAATTTTAATACCTACTCCGAATTTTTCTTTTGTTTCCTTTACTGCTTGCTCAATATACAGATTGAACAACATCGGGGAGAGGCTACAACCCTGTCTTACTCCCTTCCCAACCACTGCCTCCCTTTCATGTCCCTCGACTCTTATAACTGCCATCTGGCTTCTGTACAAATTGTAAATAGCCTTTCGCTCTCTGTATTTTACCCCTACCACCTTTAGAATTTGAAAGAGAGTATTCCAGTCAACATTGTCAAAAGCTTTCTCTAAGTCTACAAATGCTAGAAACGTAGGTTTGCCTTTCCTTAATCTTTCTTCTAAGATAAGTCGTAAGGTCAGTATTGCCTCACGTGTTCCAGTGTTTTTACGGAATCCAAACTGATCTTCCCCGAGGTTGGCTTCTACTAGTTTTTCCATTCGTCTGTAAAGAATTCGTGTTAGTATTTTGCAGCTGTGACTTATTAAGCTGATAGTTCGGTAATTTTCACATCTGTCAACACCTGCTTTCTTTGGGATTGGAATTATTATATTCTTCTTGAAGTCTGAGGGTATTTCGCCTGTTTCATACATCTTGCTCACCAGATGGTAGAGTTTTGTCAGGACTGGCTCTCCCACGGCCGTCAGTAGTTCCAATGGAATATTGTCTACTCCGGGGGCCTTGTTTCGACTCAGGTCTTTCAGTGCTCTGTCAAACTCTTCACGCAGTATCATATCTCCCATTTCATCTTCATCTACATCCTCTTCCATTTCCATAATATTGTCCTCAAGTACATCGCCCTTGTATAGACCCTCTATATACTCCTTCCACCTTTCTGCTTTTCCTTCTTTGCTTAGAACTGGGTTTCCATCTGAGCTCTTGATATTCATACAAGTCGTTCTCTTATCTCCAAAGGTCTCTTTAATTTTCCTGTAGGCGGTATCTATCTTACCCCTAGTGAGATAGGCCTCTACATCCTTACATTTGTCCTCTAGCCATCCCTGCTTAGCCATTTTGCACTTCCTGTCAATCTCATTTCTGAGACGTTTGTATTCCTTTTTGCCTGTTTCACTTACTGCATTTTTATATTTTCTCCTTTCATCAATTAAATTCAATATTTCTTCTGTTACCCAAGGATTTCTACTAGCCCTTGTCTTTTTACCTACTTGATCCTCTGCTGCCTTCACTACTTCATCCCTGAAAGCTACCCATTCTTTTTCTACTGTATTTATTTCCCCCATTCCTGTCAATTGCTCCCTTATGCTCTCCCTGAATCTCTGTACAACCTCTGGTTCCTTTAGTTTATCCAGGTCCCATCTTCTTAAATTCCCACCTTTTTGCAGTTTCTTCAGTTTTAATCTACAGGTCATAACCAATAGATTGTGGTCAGAGTCCACATCTGCCCCTGGAAATGTCTTACAATTTAAAACCTGGTTCCTAAATCTCTGTCTTACCATTATATAATCTATCTGATACCTTTTAGTATCTCCAGGGTTCTTCCATGTATACAACCTTCTTTCATGATTCTTAAACCAAGTGTTAGTTATGATTATGTTGTGCTCTGTGCAAAATTCTACCAGGCGGCTTCCTCTTTCATTTCTGTCCCCCAATCCATATTCACCTACTATGTTTCCTTCTCTCCCTTTTCCTACACTCGAATTCCAGTCACACATGACTATTAAATTTTCGTCTCCCTTCACAATCTGAATAATTTCTTTTATTTCATCATACATTTCTTCAATTTCTTCGTCATCTGCAGAGCTAGTTGGCATATAAACTTGCACTACTGTAGTAGGCGTGGGCTTCGTATCTATCTTGGCCACAATAATGCGTTCACTATGCTGTTTGTTGTAGCTTACCCGCATTCCTATTTTCCTATTCATTATTAAACCTACTCCTGCATTACCCCTATTTGATTTTGTGTTTATAACCCTGTAGTCACCTGACCAGAAGTCTTGTTCCTCCTGCCACCGAACTTCACTAATTCCCACTATATCTAACTTCAACCTATCCATTTCCCTTTTTAAATTTTCTAACCTACCTGCCCGATTAAGGGATCTGACATTCCACGCTCCGATCCGTAGAACGCCAGTTTTCTTTCTCCTGATAACGACATCCTCTTGAGTAGTCCCCGCCCGGAGATCCGAATGGGGGACTATTTCACCTCCGGAATATTTTACCCAAGAGGACGCCATCATCATTTAATCATACAGTAAAGCTGCATGCCCTCGGGAAAAATTACGGCTGTAGTTTCCCCTTGCTTTCAGCCGTTCGCAGTACCAGCACAGCAAGGCCGTTTTGGTTATTGTTACAAGGCCAGATCAGTCAATCATCCAGACTGTTGCCCTTGCAACTACTGAAAAGGCTGCTGCCCCTCTTCAGGAACCACACGTTTGTCTGGCCTCTCAACAGATACCCCTCCGTTGTGGTTGCACCTACGGTACGGCTATCTGTATCGCTGAGGCACGCAAGCCTCCCCACCAACGGCAAGGTCCATGGTTCATGGGGGTTACAAAATACATCAAGATGATTAATAGAGCTTCTTCGAATGCAACAATATCTTTCTTTGCAACAGCCCCCAAAAAACAGACATGGTAGTTTGCTTTAGAACCTGGTGTTACGTGCTTATTGCTCACAAAATATCAAGGGGAATTTACGAGGAACTGACATATGTTAGCCTTTACTGATCTTAATAACAAGTCTATAGGGTTTAAAATGAAGCGTTGCTTAAATATCTCAATAAGTGTACCTCTACAGAAAAACTGTTTCTCATATTTATACCGAGCGAGGTGGCGCAGTGGTTAGCACACTGGACTCGCATTCGGGAGGACGACGGTTCAATCTCGCGTCCAGCCATCCTGATATAGGTTTTCCGCGATTTCCCTAAATTGCTCCAGGCAAATTCCGGGATGGTTCCTTTGAAAGGGCACGGGCGACTTCCTTCCCCGTCTTTCCCTAATGAGACCGATGACCTCGGTGTTTGATCTCTTCCCCCAAACAACCTACCATCTCATATTTATAATGAGCACCACATAAATGCACGCACCGAAAAAAATCGCAACAAAAAAAATAATTGATGTATAGTACTGAAATTTCGGGAACACCTCTGCCTAGGTTACATATTTAAGTGATTAACTTTACAAGATCATAGCTTAATATAGGAGCGAAAATACATTGCAAATGTGAAATGATGGTAGATTAATAACGTGTATAACCATCAAAATGTTGAATGCAAGCACGCAAGCGTTCATCTGTTGTGTTGCACAGATGCTGGATGTCAGTTTGTGAGGCGGAGTTCCACGCCCGTTGCACGTAGTCGGACAATACAGGGACGGTTGACGCTGGTTGTGGATGACACTGGGGTCATCGTCTGATGATGTTGGACATGTGCTCGATTGGATACAGATCTCGTGATCGAGCAGGCCAAGGCAACATATCGACACTCTGTAGGTCATGTTCGGTTACAACAGCGGTATGTGGACGATCGTTATCCTATTGGAATGCTGTTCATGAATGGCAGCACAACACGTCGAATCACCAGACTGACGTACAAATTTGCAGTCAGGGTACGTGGGATAACCAAGAGTGTGCTTCTGCTGTCATACGAAATCGCGCCACAGGCCATAACTCAAAATGTAGGGTCCAGTGTGTGTAGCACGCAGGTTTCTTGCGGGCCCTCAGTTGGTCTCCTCCTGACCAACACACGGCCATCACTGGCACCGGGGCAGAACCAACTTTCATCAGAAAACACAACAGACCTCAACCCTGCCCTCCAATGAGCTCTCGCTTGACACCACCGAAGTCGCAAATGGCGTTGGTGTAATGCACGCTACGTGGCGTCCCTCTCGGAGCTGTCCTTGAAAGTAACCGATTTGTAACAGTTCCTTATGTCACTGTGATGCCAACTGCTGCTCAGATTGTGCTGCAGGTGCAGTACGATGCGCCAGAGCCATACGCTGAAACCATAGTCGTACCCCTAGGTAGTGGCATGTTGTTGTTTCGAGCCCGATTTTCTCGCCACCACTGCTAGCAATCATGCACAGTGGATACAGTCCTCCGAAGATTTTCTACAGTATCGCAAAAGCAACATCCAGCTTCTCGTAGCCCTGCTTCACGGCTTCGCTCGAACTCGGTGAGATGTTGTTAATGGTGTCTTTGTCGCCTTCAAGGCATTCTGGACTAACATCAACTCACCATGTCCAATCTCAAAGATACATCTACATCTACATTTATACCCAACGGTGTGTGGCGGAGGGCACTTTACGTGCCACTGTCGTTACCTCCCTTTTCTGCTCCAGTCGCGTACGGTTCGCGGGAAGAACGACTGTCTGAAGGCCTCCGTGCGCGCTCGAATCTCTCTAATTTTAAATTCGTGATCTCCTCGGGAGGTATAAGTAGGGGGAAGCAATATATTCGCTACCTCACCCAGAAACGCACCCTCTCGAAACCTTGCGAGCAAGCTACACCGTGATGCATAGCGCCTCTCTTGCAGAGTCTGCCACTTGAGTTTGCTAAACATCTCCGTAACGCTATCACGGTTACCAAATAACCCTGTGACGAAACGCGCCGCGCTTCTTTGGATCTTCTCTATCTCCTCCGTCAACCCGATCTGGTACGGATCCCACACTGATGAGCAATACTCAAGTATAGGTCGAACGAGTGTTTTGTAGGCTCCTTTGTTGATGGACTACATTTTCTAAGGACTCTCCCAATGAATCTCAACCTGGTACCCGCTTTACCAACAATTAATTTTATATGATCATTCCACTTCAAATCGTTCCGCACGCATACTCCCAGATATTTTACAGAAGTAACTGCTACCAGTGTTTGTTCCGCTATCATGTAATCATACAATAAAGGATCCTTCTTTCTATGTATTCGCAATACATTACATTCGTCTATGTTAAAGGTCATTTGCCACTCCCTGCACCAAGTGCCTATCCGCTGCAGATCTTCCTGCATTTCGCTACAATTTTCTAATGCTGCAACTTCTCTGTATACTACAGCATCATCCGCGAAAAGCCGCATGGAACTTCCGACACTATCTACTAGGTCATTTATATATATTGTGAAAAGCAATGGTCCCATAACACTCCCCTGTGGCACGCCAGAGGTTACTTTAACGTCTGTAGACGTCTCTCCATTGATAACAACATGCTGGGTTCTGTTTGCTAAAAATTCTTCAATCCAGCCACACAGCTGGTCTGATGTTCCGTAGGCTCTTACTTTGTTTATCAGGCGACAGTGCGGAAGTCAAGGAAAATAGCATCTACCTGGGAGCCTGTATCTAATATTTTCTGGGTCTCATGAACAAATAAAGCGAGTTGGGTCTCACACGATCGCTGTTTCCGGAATCCATGTTGATTCCTACAGAGTCGATTCTGGGTTTCCAAAAACGACATGATAGTCGAGCAAAAAACATGTCCTAAAATTCTACAGCAGATCGACGTCAGAGATATAGGTCTATAGTTTTGCGCATCTGCTCGACGACCCTTCTTGAAGACTGGGACTACCTGTGCTCTTTTCCAATCATTTGGAACCTTCCGTTCCTCTAGAGACTTGCGGTACACGGCTGTTAGAAGGGGGGCAAGTTCTTTCGCGTACTCTGTATGGAATCGAATTGGTATCCCGTCAGGTCCAGTGGACTTTCCTCTGTTGATTGATTCCAGTTGCTTTTCTATTCCTTGGACACTTATTTCGATGTCAGCCATTTTTTCGTTTGTGCGAGGATTTAGAGAAGGAACTGCAGTGCGGTCTTCCTCTGTGAAACAGATTTGGAAATAGGTGTTTAGTATTTCAGCTTTACGCGTGTCATCCTCTGTTTCAATGCCATCATCATCCCGGAGTGTCTGGATTTGCTGTTTAGAGCCACTTACTGATTTAACGTAAGACCAGAACTTCCTAGGATTTTCTGTCAAGTCGGTACATAGAATTTTACTTTCGAATTCACTGAACGCTTCACGCATAGCCCTCCTTACGCTAACTTTGACATCGTTTAGCTTCTATTTGTCTGAGAGGTTTTGGCTGCGTTTAAACTTGCAGTGAAGCTCTCTTTGCTTTCGAAGTAGTTTCCTAACTTTGCTGTTGAACCACGGTGGGTTTTTCCCGTCCCTCACAGTTTTACTCGGCACGTACTTGACTAAAACGCATTTTACGATTGCCTTGAACTTCTTCCATAAACACTCAACATTGTCAGTGACGGAACAGAAATATCCAACGCTCACGACCGTTACAGCGCATATTTATAGGAAACATGATTTGCATCTTCCTACTGGCGCTACTAGCATCTTTGAGATGTGGAAACATGCCTGCCAACTTTCGTTTATGTCACACAACTTCTTCTTTGTTTTACGATACTTTTTTTTCTGTCAGAGTAGTTCAAATCGGCTGATAATTACGGGTTAAGATAAGTGCCTATGAGATCAACAATTGACCGTTGTTAATAATCAGTATAAACACCGATACTGTCGTGAGAAACTATATATTCATAGTCGAACGACGTGTTTTGGGTGTGAAGCGCTCATGCTCAGGTGAACGAATGAGGTGGCGCAGTAGATACGGTAGTGCACTGGCAGTTGGGGCGGGGACTGTAGTTCAGATTCCCGCCTAGTCATCCAAATTTAGGTTTTCTGTGGTTTTCACTCTGCTACGGTTCCTTGAAAAGGGTACGACCGACTTCCTAGCTAAATCCCAGGTTGCTCTTCGTTACTAATGACGCCTTCGTCAGTAGGATGTTAGAGTCAAATGTTGCAACCTTATCTTTCTTCTAGTGCATGATGATTTTTTTCTGCTCACTGTTGTAGACAGTGTTTGTAGTCTTCCTGCCAGGAACATACACCGGTATGTGCATTTCCTCGAAATTATTTTGGGCTGTAGACCGCGTAGTGTTGTAACAAGTAGTAAGAACGTTTCCAGCAGTGCTGTAAGTAGCCTTCATCAGGTGTGTACTACACTGCACGAATGCAACCTTAACTACTTTCTTCACTCCTGCCCTTTGTAGAGTAGCGTTTACAGCATTACTACCTTAAGCTCACCAGTCTTGAGCTTAGATTTTATGGATGAAAATTTTATATTGGTGGTTAATACATTGTAATACTAAAATTAAAGGCGCGGAGTGATCCACCTAACTTTTGGGCCATCTTTTAAGTGAATACTATTTACGTTAAAAATAACTGAAAAATGTACAGTACACACAAAATGTACAATACACCTAAATAGTATGAAAACAAAGACACTGTAATGTGAAAGTATAGGTCGTTGCCGAATGAAGACGCAACGCTACACCGAATAAAAGTATCTATATTGTCTTGAACAAATAAAGAATCACCTATTTGATAGCGTAGGATATATTAGCATTTTAAATTATATTCTAAAAACATTCTAGTCAAAATTACTAAAAAACAAACAGAAATTAACCTTTATTTCTCGAAGATATGCGGACACTGCCATAAACACTTCTTACTTGAAGCTGATGCTGCTACACGCTGAGAACATGCAGAAACGAAAACTAGTCATGCGCGGAAAGCATATGTTGTCAAGTATACGCCACAATCAGGCACGGTGAGCTTAGTTTATTTCCTGAATTAGAAAAAAAAAAAATGTTGGACGTAGCATATATGCTACCTAAGCACTGAGAAGGTTAAAGTAAGCGTAAATTAAAATCGTCATATGACTTGCTGTCGGAAGTGGAGGGGACAGGATTTGATGTTCTTCATTGTTTCTAATTTAAAATGGAACTTTGTTGGCCCTCGTTAACGAATCGGGGGGAAGCTGCTTTCGTGACGTGTCGCTGCCCCCGCTGTGTCTGGTCTGGTGGCGGTTAGGACGGGCCCCTACGTCGTGAGCCTACCCTTCCGTGGAAGGGTTCGCGACCGTCCGTGGAGGGACAGCCTCACGAGAACTGTCTGTCCGTACCGCTGACAGCCAAGGCGGCGGAAGCCATTGTCACGGTTCACACTGGTGGAGCGCTATACTGTCTGGACCGCCTCCCTTATCGTCCTTTTGGAGGTAAGTATCTGACTACCTTATACGTGATCCTCCTCGAATTGACATGTCTACCACGCTCATCATGCTGGTCTGCCATCGAGGATTTATCAGTTTGTCCGAGCCCCACGTGACGCTGGTGCTCTTTGTGGTTTTCTGATAGATCGTCGTATCTCTCCGATATTAGCTACTCTGCACCCCTACCTAACCTCATAAACTCACGACTTGAAAGAAATCTTTGGTGCTCACGTTGGGTCTCTATTTTTTGTTGTTCTTCCGATACATCGGTTTAACGTCCACTCAGTGAAGAATTTTCCACACGTTGGATGACTCGTACAATATCGCGGCGTATTGTTCCATCTTCCTCGTCTCTGGCGCTCTTGTTCCTTGTGGGCACGCTGTTGTTGGTGTTCTCTTCGTTGCACTGATAAGCTCTGACAGCGCAATGCAGCTTATGCAGCTGCAGCTTTACGGTAGGTCCCCTAACTCCTCTTGATCAGCGTAACTTATGCCTTTTTATTTTTTTTATTTACACATCAAGTTCCGTAGGACCAACTTGAGGGGCAAATCTCCAAGGTCATGGAACGTGTCAGCACATGAAATTACAACATAAAAGTAACAACAGATAAAAATAAGATTTTTAAGAACCCAAAAAAAATCAAGCCATAAGTAAACGCAATCAACAATATAACACAAGAATCAGCTTAAGTTTTCAAGGAACTTCTCAACATAATGGAAGGAGTGATCCATGAGGAAACTCTTCAGTTTCGATTTGAAAGAGCGTGGATTACTGCTGAGATTTTTGAATTCTTGTGGTAGCTTATTGAAAATGGATGCAGCAGTATAGTGCACATCTTTCTGCACAATAGTTACGGAAGTCCGATCCAAATGCAGGTTGGATTTCTGCCAAGTATTAACTGAGTGAAAGCTGCTTATTCTTGGGAATAAGCTGATATTGTTAACAAGGAAGGACAGTAAAGAATATATATATATATTGAGGGGCCAATATCAAAATACCCAGACTATTGAACAGGCCTCGACAGGAGGTTCGTGAACTTACGCCACTAAGCCCGAACCGCCCGTTTCTGAGCCAAAAATACCCTTTTAGAATGGGAAGAGTGACCCCAAAATATAATACCATTCGACATAAGCGAATGAAAATAAGCAAAGTAGACTAATTTTCGTGTCGAACGATCACTGACTTCAGATACCGTTTGAATAATAAAAATGACAGCATTAAGTCTCTGAACAAGATCCTGAATCTGGGCTTTCCACTACAGTTTACTTTCTACCTGAACACCTAGAAATTTGAACTCTTCAGCTTCACTAACCATATGTCCATTCTGTGAAATTAAAACGTCGGGTTTTGTTGAATTGTGTGTTAGGAACTGTAAAAACTGAGTCTTACTCCGATTTAGCGTTAGTTTATTTTCTACAAGCCATGAACTTAGGTTATGAACTGCACTATTTGCAACTGGGCCGAAGTTGCTCACAACATCCTTTACTACGAAGCTAGTGTCATCAGCAGACAGAAATATTTTAGATTTACCCATAATACTAAAGGGCATATCATTTATACAAATAAGGAACAGGAGTGGCCGCAACACTGATCCCTGGGGCACCTCCCATTTGGCCGTACCGCACTCAGACCGCACATCACAGCCTTTCTCAATACTGTGACTAATGACCTTTTGCTGCTGTTGTTAAAGTAAGAGGTGAACCACCTGTGAGCTGCTCCCCATATTCCGTAGTGGTCCAACTTCTAGAGCAATATTATGTGATCAACACAATCAAATGCCTTAGTTAAATCAGAAAATATACCTAGCGTTCGAAACCTTTGGTTTAACCTACCCAGTATCTCACAGAGAAAACAGAGTATAGCATTTTCAGTTGTTAAACGACTTCTAAAGCCAAACTGTACATTTAATAGCAATTTATGTGATGTAAAATGAGCAATTATCCTTACATACACAGCCTTCTCAATAATTTAGCAAACACCGATGGCGTAGAAATGGATCTAAAATTGTCTAAATTATCCCTGTCTCCCTTTTTATAAAGCGGCTTTACTACTGAGTACTTTAATCGTTCAGGAAACTGACTATTCCTAAAGGAAAAATTACAAACATGGCTAAGTACAGGGCTAACATGTGCAGCACAGTACTTTAATATTCTGCTAGGCATTCCATCATATCCATGAGAGTCCTCAGTCTTCAGTGATTTAACTATTGACTCAATCTCCGCCTTGTCTGTATCACATATGAGAATTTCAGACATCAATCTCGGAAAGGCATTTGCCAATATGATTCCCTGTAGAAACTAAAGTTTTATTTAATTCACCAGCAATGTGTAGAAAATGTTTGTTAAGTACTTTACATATATCTGACTTAGCAGCAACAGAAATATTGTTACTACGAACTGACTTTATATCGTCAAATATGTGCTGGTGACCAGACACTTTCTTCACAACTGACCAAATGGTTTCAATTTTATCCTGTGAATTAGCTATTCTATTTGCGTACCACATACTCTTTGCCTTCCTAATAACATTTTAAGCACCTTACATTACTGTTAGTTATGGGCTACTGTAGTCTGATTGTGACTACTTCTAGCATTTCTACATGATATCCTTACCCCACTAGTCAGCCACCCAGGCTACCTTTTACTGCTGGTACCCCGTTTAGAACGTTCTAATGGAAAGCAACTCTCAAAGAGCATGAGAAATATGTTAAGGAAAGCATTACATTTGTCATCAATGTTATCGGCACTATAAACATCCCGCCACTCTTGTTCCTTGACAAGGTTTGAAAAACTGTCTATTGCCGTTGAATTAGATTTCCTGCGTAGTTTCTAGTTACATGTGACATTTGTTTGAGTACAAAAGCCTTTTAGTGTTAAAATTTGTTCGTCATGGTCTGAAAGGCCATTCATCCTTTTACTAACAGAATGCCCATCTAATAATGAAGAATGAATAAAAATATTGTCTATGGCTGTGATACTGTTCCCCTCCACCCTAGCTGGAAAAAACACAGTCGGCATCAGATCATACGAATTTTGGAGATCTACCAACATCCTTTCGCTTGCACAATCATATACAAAATTAATATTGAAGTCACCACATGTAACTAATTTCTTTTACTTCCTATAACATGAATCAAGAGCCCTCTCTAGCTTGAGCAGAAATGCTCTGAAAGAGTTAGGGGACCTATAAACAACAAAAATTTGAAGTTTAGTTTCATTCAATTCAACTGCCGCTGCACAATGTTCAAATATCTGTTCACTCAAACGGAATACTGTTTCTTACTTACATGGCCACTCCCCCACTCCGCAAGGAACTCCTTGAAAAACAGCGAGTTAATCTGTATCCTGGTAAAGGAAGCCTCTGAATCTTCAAATTATTTAAGTGGTGCTCCGATAGAGAGTCAAGGTCTATAAGCAGTTCACAACTTTATCTCTAATACCTCTTATATTTTGATGAAATATGCTAATTCCTTCTCTACTTGGAAACATGACATCCTCTGAGGGTGATTCCTTAGATAGAGAGAATTCCTTTAAGCAGGCATACCTATCAGCTGATTTCAATCTATAAAAAGGTGCAGCTCTAACATCAACTATTAAGGAATTTTTCCATGAGTGATTTCCCATACCTATTGAGGTGCAGGCTATGCCTAGTGAACCTGATTTACTGATAGACTCAACTGGCACCACTGCAAGTGACCCGTGCCCTCTGCCATCAATGCGTCCTCCAGCCCCATGTTAACACGCCTAACAGCCGCATCAAGATGAGGCCGATTATGACACTGAAACAGTTGCATGAAATGCACATTAATACCACCAGTTTGAGTTGCTATTTTACCAGGTCACCACATACATCATATTCCCCGTGCCTATCAAGACTATTCCCTGCTCCACCCCCTATCACTATCTGATCCTCCTTCGTAAAATCCCTACATAGCTCCCTTGTGCTGTCAGTCACTTGAGCCAGTCCTGCACTAGGCTTCACAATACTGCTGACCTGGTACT
This sequence comes from Schistocerca serialis cubense, assembly GCF_023864345.2. Taxonomy (NCBI): domain Eukaryota; kingdom Metazoa; phylum Arthropoda; class Insecta; order Orthoptera; family Acrididae; genus Schistocerca; species Schistocerca serialis. The sequence goes on along the minus strand of NC_064639.1, from coordinate 451,692,485 downwards.
CACCGCCAACACTTCCTGCAACTGCTGGCCCACACCTCTACCGTGTGAACTACATAGCAACAGAACTTTTCTGTTAGACTTTGCAGCTGACTTAGGCCTCCTAAGTACAGAGAACTATTATATGTTTCCTACACCTACAACTACAAGAGGCTCCTCTCCACTCATCTCTGACAGTTGGTCAAATCAATTGCATACACGCAAAGTACAACTGTTTGAATACATCCTCCTTCTAGCTGTCTTCTTGCCAACTACCATTTCCCATTCTCCAGCACCGTTCCCACTCCTCAACCTATCTAATTCCTTCTTTGCATATTGTTATTGCACCTGAAGGGCACAGGTCTTACGCTCCTGCTCCTCTAACAAACTCTACTACATAGCGTTATTCTGCTGATGGTACATCATTTAATAGCAAGGTGGTAGCTAAAGCGCAGAATAAATTTATGAAATTTACTCCGCTCGCGAAAGCCTACGAACTTACAATATAAGTGTGGGTAGCCGCCATTCTTGAGGAAACACTACAATTCACACAGAAGCAATCAAAAAGGCTTGCCCTAGATTATAGCTCACAGCACCAACCACGTCATCTATCCTACTGGGAGGTATTGGCGCTCCAGTGTGTGACATCTTCTTTGGAAATCCTTCGCGGAGACGCGCATTCCATTCATTCACAAGGCAACTGCCACTGTGCAGCTGTACGCCCCGTCCGCCGCAAGGCTAAGATACGAGAGGCGCTCAATAAATAATCCAAAATATTTTTTTCTGATAGCAGGTTCCTTTTGTTGAGGATTTCAATGCAGCATTTTAATCCCCATTCTTTTGGCTACAAAACTCTATTTTTCAATATAAATTCCGTTCAATGTGATGGCCTTACGCCACCTTACTGGCAGGGCCTGTATGCCCTGATGGTACCAAACAACTGGGTGACGTCGAGCCAATGTCTTGCTGCATCAAGAACCTTCCCACCATCCACGTGCTGCTTCCTGCGGAGTGTATCCATCAATGGGCTAGACAGTTGGCGCTCGGAAGGTGCGAGATCCGGGCTGCAGGGTGGGTGAGGAAGAACAGTCCAATGAAGTTTTGTGAGATCCTCTCGGGTGCGCAGGCTTGTTTGAGGCCTTAAATTGCTACAGAGAAGGAGAAGTTCGTTTGAATTGTCGTGGCGAAGAACACGCTGAAGTTGTTTCTTCAATTTCCAGAAGATAACACAATACCCTTCCCAGTTGATCGTTGCACCATGAGGGAGGATATCAAACAGAATAACATCTACATCTATTTAGCAGTCCATCTTACGGCCCGTATCACTACTAGTTATTTCCTTTTTTGTTCCCCGCGCCAATAGAACGAGGGAAGAACTACTCTCTAAGAGCCTCCGTATGAACCTAATTTTTCGTATCTTATCTTCGTGGTCGTTACGCGCAATATATGTTGGAGGCAACAGAAGCGTTCTGCAGCCGGCTTCAAATGCCTGTTCTCTACATTTTCTCAATAATGTTCCACGAATGGAATATCGCCTTTCCTCCAAGGATTCCCATTTGAGTTCCCGAAGTTATCTCTGTAACACCTGCGTATTGTTCAAATCTACCAGTAACCACATTAGCAGCCCGCCTCTAAATTGCTTCGATGGCTTCCTTTAATACGACCTGGTACGGATCCCAAACACTTGAGAAGTACTCAAGAATAGGTCGTACTAGTGTCCTATTTGCAGTCTTCTTAACAGATGAACCACACTTTCCTAGAGTTCTCCCAATAAACCGAAGTCGACCATTGGCATTTCCTACTACAATCCTCATATGCTCGTTCCATTTCATATCGTTTTGCAACGCCCAGATATTTAAACATCGTGTTAAGCAGGACATTACTAACACTGTATCCGAACATTACAGATTGGATTTTCCTACCAAGGTTTTTCTACATTCAGAGACTGTGACGGTACAAACCCCCGTTACTAGATGAATATTTCTAGTATGCCAGGATTGCTTTGTGGAAAGCGAGTGAGCTACATGGTGTGCGATTCGCGGAAGCGTGTGGCGCGCCCGCGCGAGATTTGCAACGGTCGGTGGGATGGTCTCCACCGCCGGGCGGTCACGTGGCCCGCAGCTTGGGACATTTTTTGGTTTTTCGCGCATTACGCGAGAACTGTGTAACTTACGGTGAAGAGCGATGCGGCAGTGGATTGTGGTCAGCAATATTCACCTTCTGAAAGATTGATCTTTATTTCAAGTCACGAGACGCAAAAATTATAGTAACCTCAAAATCGGTTAATGTCACCGATCCGTCTGAAGAAGATTTATTGTATTTGCACTGAGAATTTATTTAAGGATTCTGCTGCAAATCTGTTACAGATATCGATCTGTAGTTTTGTGGGTCCGTCTTTTGCCCTTCTTATACACAGCAGTCACCTGCGCTTTTTTCCAGTCGCTTGGGACTTTGCGCTCCAGGGTCCCAGAAGACTGGCGCCATGTTTTTATCGACTGAGGGTCCAGCTTTGAACTTTTTGAAATGACACAATTTCAGTGTCTTTACTGGTCTCATACAGATATGGTTTTATGTATATAGACTGAAGCGGCGATTGAAAATTTGTACCAAGGTCGGGAACCGAACCCAGGTCTCTTGCTTATTAGGCAGGTGCGTTAGCCACTAAGCCACTTTAGCACAGTGGTTCGCACAACCGCACGGATTACCGTAACACACATACCTCCCCGATCCAAGTTCTCGCTGCCGCCCCAGTCTACTTTAAGTTCCCCCATTACTCATGAACAGAATTGCCAAGGTTCTCCATGTTCTGGAACAGCACCTCACCACCGAACGTATGCAGGAGAACCGGGTTCGATTCCCGGCCTTGGTACATATTTTTCTCGCTGCCCGAGTCTATATACATAACACTTAACTTTTTCTTTAGAGGAGAGGTGATGTGGACCCCAACTGTTGGACGAATATGTGAGCACTACCAACAGAGACGTATAATTGAGCAGCAAAGTGTTTGATAGCGATCCGTCGATTACCTTGAATGAGAGTGTCTGCACGTTCCGACATTGCAGAAGTCGCAGCTGTGTGTGATGGTCAGGTTTACGTGACCTTGTTGCGACGATGACAGGCGCCTCGCCCGACGATTCACCGCGCTTTTGCTCACTGCCAGGTCCCCGCAGACATTTTGCAAGTGCCTCTGAATATATGCGAAGGTCTGGTTTTCCGCCAAAATTGTGTCAATGACAGCTCTCTGCTTGGAATGCACCTCCGTCACAGATGCCAGTTTGCAGGCAATGTATAGCCCCGCCACCGGTATAAACTTCATGAAACTGTAGTGGCTGAAGCGGGAATATTCCACAATGTCCCATAACAAATTACTCATGTTCTCAGCCGAGATTGTCTGAGAAAAAATATGTTTCATTATTCACTCAACGCTCCTCGTACATGTCTGCAGGACCATGTGTGTGTGAGCATAAACTTGCTATGGTACTTGCATGAACTGTATATCTAAAGGTGAGCGTTATTGTCGTGTGCTCGTCTGCAAACCATCTGTTCATGTATGGTGAAGCGTACTTCGTGTACCATTGTCATTTCCCCTCTTTTCTATCCCAGTCGCAAATGGTCTGCGAGGAGAACGATTATTAATAAGCTTTCTTGTGAGTTCAGCTCTCTCTAATTTTATCTGCATCGCCTTTTCGTGAGATGCATATAGGAGAGAGCGATATACTGGTTGACTCATCTGGGAACGCACTCTCTCGGAAATCTGACGGTAAGATACACCGCGATGCAGAACGCCTCTCTTGTTGCGTCTGACAATGGAATTGGCTGAGCACCTCTGTGGCGTTTTGCGCTTACTAAATGAAACTATATTTCTTCCATGAGTCCTATCTGGCACGGATCCCAGACTGATGAGTAATATTCAAATACTGATCAAAGAAGGGTTCTGGAAGCTACCTGCGTGGTATTCATTTTTCTGCAGTCGTTCCAATGAATCTCACTCTGACATCTGCCTTATCTGCGATTAATTTTATACGTTCCTCTCATTCCTCTCATTCCGTTCCTCTCGCTCCGTACGCATTCACCTCGATGTTTAATGTGTGCCTGCATCCACTAATTGTTCTTCAATACATTCTTTTAGCAATCGAAGCGGTCACGTCTCGATTTAGTCCCACTAATAATCATTCGCGTGCAAAATTCAAATTTTTTAAACTTTCTTTATCGCACCTGGTGTTAGATTACGAGCAGAGACTGCCTGCCGCTCGTCAGATAGTAACTGTGACTCCTAGTACTCGCTATTGCCGATGCTGAGTGTTAGCGACGTAGGAAATTGCCGTAGCAGCACTGTTTCTCAGCTGGCACACAAGTGGAATGGCACAGAGCCAGATGGCGATGTTCCCCCTCCAGTGAATCCGCAATCACTTAACCCTCCACCAAAGCTACAGATCCCGTGTTCGCGTTAATCGCTTGTGGCAAGCATCCGAGGAGCTCCTTAGCACATTCTTCAGTCCGTACACATCACGTGAACTGGCAGATTTTGCAGTGGTCTTGGATTCTGGGAACAAAGATGAATGGTAATACAAGTCTTTAGAGATACTGTAATGTACATTACTGCAGGGAGAGAAGAGAGAGGAAGTGTCAATGATAATTCCCAGTGAAATGTCTGTAGTGCTGCAGGGTAAACACCTTAACTCTCATTCAGTAAACTGTATTCACAAGATGTGAATCTTCAGGTTTTCGCGGCGCAAAGACTGCTCCATTAAGTTTCGGGAATGCAGCCGCATAAATTCTGCTTCTTCTTCTAATATTTGGGCTGTATATCTTTCAGCCATCTTCAGAGAGAGCCGTACGACTGACGCTCCAGCGCTCGCTCCATCCTTTTAAATTTGCGGACCGCGCCACTGCGCATGCGGCCACAGATGAACAAGGCGCCAGTGATGTTGATCGGCGGCAAAGACGTAACATATGCATGAGTTACGTCTGTGGCTGCGCATTCGATCCATGCTGGGAGATCGATGTATTACTGGGAGCTGAACTGTAGCGACGTCTTTGTAAGTTCAATATTGAAAGTGCCGGATTCCATGATTTATCTAGCTTTGTTTCACCATGTGATGACCTCCACATACTTTTAATTAATAACGACTTTTTTGAACAGACTGACGGTGTTGCCATGGGTAGTCCTTTGTCACCCTTGGTGGCCAATTTATTTATGGAGGATTTCGAGGAGAAGGCCCTGGAGTCTGCTAGTTTGAAGCCTACAGTTTTTTGGAGGTACGTTGACGACACCTTTGTACTGTGGCCCCATGGCGAGGACAAATTGCAGGACTTCTTAAACCATCTGAATTCCATCCATGGACAAATTCAGTTTACAATGGAAGTGGAAAAGGAGGGATGTCTTCCATTTTTGGATGTCTTGGTTCGGCGCAAAGAAGATGGCACTCTGGGTCATGCAGTATATCGGAAACCGACCCATACGGACTTATATTTACATGCAAATAGCTGTCACCATCCTTCGCAGACGAGTAGTGTTCTAAGAACTTTGGTACACCGAGCACACGTCATATCTGATGAAAGTAGTTTAAAAGACGAACTTTTACATCTGAAGAGAGTTTTTGAGGACAACGGGTATTCTCCACAACAGATACGTAAGGCACTACAAATAAAACCTAAGGTGTCCGTAAGGAATGCAGAAGATGACGAGGAAACATTTAAATCCATGGCTGTCCTGCCGTATGTGGGAAGCCTTTTATCCAAAATAGGACGGATCCTCACTAAACATAAAGTAAAAGTGATTTTTCGTCCACCGGCGAAGACGGCTGCACTCCTGGGTTCCGTTAAAGATGACTTACTACTCCGCAAGCCTGGAGTTTACAAGATACCATGTGAATGTGGCCTTTCATATATCGGACAAACGAATCGTACAGTCCAAGAGAGGTGTACGGAACATCGCAGGTACACTCGGCTCTTACAACCCAGTAAATCGGCTGTGGCAGAGCATTGTATTGATTCTGGTCACTCTATGGTATATGAAAATGTCGAAATTCTGACTTCTGTTTCATTTTTCTGGGACTCCGTAGTAAAAGAGGCCATTGAAATCCGCTTGGCGAAGAATTTAATTAATAGAGACAGCGGTTTCACGTTAGATAAATCATGGAATCCGGCACTTTCAATATTGAACTTACAAAGACGTCGCTACAGTTCAGCTCCCAGTAATACATCGATCTCCCAGCATGGATCGAATGCGCAGCCACAGACGTAACTCATGCATATGTTACGTCTTTGCCGCCGATCAACATCACTGGCGCCTTGTTCATCTGTGGCCGCATGCGCAGTGGCGCGGTCCGCAAATTTAAAAGGATGGAGCGAGCGCTGGAGCGTCAGTCGTACGGCTCTCTCTGAAGATGGCTGAAAGATATACAGCCGAAATATTAGAAGAAGAAGCAGAATTTATGCGGCTGCATTCCCGAAACTTAATGGAGCTGTATTCACAAGGTTTTAACGTCGGTGATAGTAACTGAACTACATAGAATAATTTCTTGGACACATTTACTAGAGCTGATAGTTTTCTGTATCTTAACATGTTTCAGACAGAGGTGTAAGGGAGACTGGAAGCGAACCCGTACACCACCGATGAACTACCGTTTTTCATCGTTCAGATTGGCTGGTTCGCAGATGATTTCTTTCCCCATATCCATGGACACGAGCGCTAGACTGATGCCTCTCCCCGCCACAGATGCGTGGATAAAACAAGGAAAAACTTCGAATGTTGAGAACGATGTGAGGAAAAATAGTGGTAAGCAGAAAGAATGCAGCATCAAATCATGAAGGTGCATTTATTGCTCGATGAACACGAGGACGCAGGGAAATATATTATATAGAGGTACCTCAGAAAGTTAGTAGCCACTGGATTAAAAAAAAGAAAAAAAGCAGTTCCCATATTCGAATACAAACTGAATGGATTGGATTCTCAGATGAAGAGCTTTAAGCTATTAAAATGGTTCAAATGGCTCTCAGTACTATGGGACTTAACATTTGAGGTCATCAGTCCCCTAGACGTAGAACTACTTAAACCTAACTAACCTAAGGACATTACACACATCCATGCCCGAGGCAGGATTCGAACCTGCGACCGTAGTAGTCGCGCGGTTGCGGACTGTAGCGCCTAGAACCGCTCGGCCACCGCGGCCGGCTTTAAGCTATTAAAATATCACTTAAAATTCAGGGATGCCTACAGGAGACACAACTTATAACTGGTGATATCCATTTGCCAAGCTTCAACTTCCACTACAGGAATGGGGTCGAAGGTCGGAATTCTGTGGCAGTTGTTACAGCCTTCAAGAACTGACCCACAAACGACTTCCACAACAGTACTTTACAAGTAATGGCTGTCGTTACTTGCGCATCACAGTTTTTCATTGGGTTTTTGACATTTGGCGTTCTTCAAATTGGTCTCTTGCTGCTATATTCCGATAGATCCTCCGAATATCAGTGTTGTTAAATTTTAACGTAGGTAACATGCTGTGAGTCTCTACGTGCACCTGCTTAATTGATCGAGTTACAGACGACTTCTCATTGTCAGCAGATACGTGTTCAAAACGATCGAGGAAGCGACGCAATCACTGCAGCCATTCGGCACTTGTCCACCATCGATATTCGTATTTCTTGTATACTTGTCGCTGTGACTGACACAGTTAAGTTGGAGACTACTTCCTATCTTCATTCAGGTACTGACTGCCATTCTGTCTGCAACTTATCGCCTCCAAGGATAGAAAATGGGAAGTAGCTGAAAAGAAAAGACCGGGTGGTAGGAGTCCAAATCAAGATAAAAAGTTCTTGCCTTGCACAAAAATGGAGCTGAAGTGGATGATATTTTGTTTTTGTTGCGTTGGAATGTATTGTGTAGTAAGTAAACTGGACTAAGATATCTTGTTTGAAGAGTTTATTATCAATAGAATTTCATCAGAATTTGTAATCTCACAAGAAGAAAGTTGCTTCATTTTCAACAGTAAAGGATAGGTACGTTGCCGTACTTTTGTTGAAGATGATACGTGGGACAGTTATCCCATAACTGCAAAGACAAATGGAAACGAAGAGAGGATAAACGATATGGTATTGCACTATCGACGGATAAAGATGTATAGTTTAGCAACGGCCAAGATTTGTCAGTAAGAATACAATTTTTTTTAAAAAGCGAACATTTTAGGTTAGACTTTACCGTGACTGTCACTGATATCGAATGAAGCAACAAGTTTACTGTTACCAGTCACTGATTTACTTATATCTACAACGCGTTTCGAAGATTTAGACCTCCATCATCAGGTAGATTTACATGTGTTAGTGTGCCATATGTGTGTGTTGCGTTACAGTGCCACAAGTTACCCCAGAACCGTAACACAAGACAAATATATCATACTAACGCGTGTAAATCCACCTGATGATGGAGGTCTAAACCTTCCAAATGCGTTGTAGAAATAAATAAATCAGTGACTGTTATAAGTGAATTTGTTTTCATTAGAAGAATACAGTATGTTTTATATGAAGAGTTAACTATGACAAACATTTCGAAAGTTAGTTGCACACTTGTTGAATGCTACCCAAACGCAAATGTAAACATCCAAGGCTCTGCAAAATTTACAGCTTTTTAAGAAGAATAAAAAAATGAAAAGCCTTGACAGTTTAAAAGGGTGTGCCAGACCGAGATTGGAACTTGGAAACTATGCATTTCGCTGGCAAGTGTCCTACCAACTGTTTTCCATTTTCCTCATCGTCGTTATCGGTATGGGGTCGGCGCTGACGTCACATGATACCGCTTCAAGTTCATCGTTTATTATTTATTTATTACAGAGGGCAATCACCCCTCAGTTCGAACATGTTGAACTACCGTTTCGGCAACTGAGCTACCAAAGCGCTACTCACAACCCTTCCTCACAGATTTACACTACTGGCCATTAAAATTACTACACCACGAAGATGATGTTCTACAGACACGAAATTTAACCGACCTGAAGAAGATGCTGTGATATGCAAATGATTAGCTTTTCAGAGCATTCATACAAGGTAACGCGCCGGTGGCGACACCTACAACGTGCTGACATGAGGAAAGTTTCCAACCGATTTCTCATACACAAACAGCAGTTGACCGGCGTTGCCTGGTGAAACGTTGTTGTGATTCCGCGTGTAAGAAGGAGAAATGCGTACCATCTCGTTTCCGACTTTGACAAAGGTCGGATTGAAGCCTATCGCGATTCCGATTTATCGTATCGCGACATTGCTGCTCCCTAGTCACTACTCTTGATGAACTGTGGTATCGTGTTGAAGCTGCATGGGCAGCTGTACCTGTACATGCCATCCAAGCTCTGTTTGACTCAATGCCCTGGCGTACCAAGGCCGTTATTACGGCCAGGGGTGGTTGTTCTGGGTACTGATTTCTCAGGAGAGCCAAAGACAGTTAGCAGAATATGGAATCGGTGGGTTCAGGAGGGTAATACGGAAGGCCGTACTGGATCCCAACGGCGTCGTATCACTAGCAGTCGAGATGACAGGCATCTTATCCGCGTGGCTGTAACGGATCGTGCAACCACGTCTCGATCCCTGAGTCAACAGATGGGGACGTTTGCAAGACAACAACCATGTGCACGAACAGTTCGACGACGTTTGCAGCAGCACGGACTATCAGCTCGGAGACCATGGCTGCGGTTACCCTTGACCCTGCATAATAGGCAGGAGCGCCTGCGATGGTGTACTCAACGGCGAACTTGGATGCACGAATGGCAAAACGTCATTTTTTCGGATGAATCCAGGTTCTGTTTACAGCATCATGCTGGTCGCATCCGTGTTGGACGACATCGTGGTGAACGCACATTGGAAGCGTGTATTCGTCATCGCCATATTGGCAAATCACCCGGCGTGATGGTATGGGGTGCCATTGGTTACACGTCTCGGTCGCCTCTTGTTCGCATTGACGGCACTTTGAACAGTGGTCGTTACATTTCAGATGTGTTACGACCCGTGGTTCTACCTTTCATTCGATCCCTGCGAAACCCTACATTTCAGCAGGATAATGCACGAGCGCATGTTGCAGGTCCTGTACGGGCCTTTCTGGATACAGAAAATGTTCGACTGCTGCCCTGGGCAGCACATTCTTCAGATCTCTCACCAATTGGAAACGTCTGGTCAATGGTGGCCCAGCAACTGGCTCGTCACAATACGCCAGTCACTACTCTTGATGAACTGTGGTATCGTGTTGAAGCTGCATGGGCAGCTGTATCTGTACACGCCATCCAAGCTCTATTTGACTCAATACCCAGGCGTATCAAGGCCGTTATTACGGCCAGAGGTGGTTGCTCTGGGTACTGATTTCTCAGGATCTATGCACCCAAATTGCGCGAAAATGTAATTACATGTCAGTTCTAGTACAATATACTCGTATTTGTCCAATGAATACCCGTTTATCATCTGCATTTTGTCTTGGTGTAGCAATTTTAATGGCCAGTAGTCTACTTCCGCCAGTACCTCATCTTCCAAACTTTACAGAAGCCCTCCCGTGAAACTTGCAAGACTAGCAATTCTGGATAAAAGTCGACTACGGAGACACGGCTTAGCGACAGCCTGGTGGATTTTTTCGGAATGAGAGTCTCACTGTGCAGCGAATTATGCCCTAAAATGAAACTTCCTGGGAGATTAAAACTGTGTGCAGTATCGAGACTCAATTCGCGGCCTTTGCCTTTCGCGGGCAAGTTCTCGTATCACCACGCATTCCGCTGCAGAGTTAAAATCTCATTCTCAGAATAAAAAAATGTTTTTATTGCTGTTTGTACTGTGGGTCACACGTGGTCCATGTACCGGGTGATCAAAAAGTCAGTATAAATTTGAAAACTGAATAAATCACGGAATAATGTAGATAGAGAGGTACAAATTGACACACATGTTTGGAATGACATGGGGTTTTATTAGAACCAAAAAAATACAAAAGTTCAAAAAATGTCCGACAGATGGCGCTTCATCTGATCAGAATAGCAATAATTAGCATAACAAAGTAAGACAAAGCAGAGATGATGTTCTTTACAGGAAATGCTCAATATGTCCACCATCATTCCTCAACTGTAGCTGTATTCGAGGAATAATGTTGTGAACAGCACTGTAAAGCATGTCCGGAGTTATGCTGAGACACTGGCGTCGGATGTTGTCTTTCAGCATCCCTAGAGATGTCGGTCGATCACGATACACTTGCGACTTCAGGTAACCCCAAGGCCAATACTCGCACTGACTGAGGTCTGGGGACCTGGGAGGCCAAGCATGACGAAAGTGGCGGCTGAGCACACGATCGTCACCAAACGACGCGCGCAAGAGATCTTTCACGCGTCTAATAATACTTTTTTTGTTCTAATAAATAAATAATATTTATTCTGCAGTGAAATTGGTATTGTGAGGCCGAAAGTGCACGAGGTCATGTCCATATGTAGGAGGATAAGAGTGGAGAAACTTCAGGATAAGGAAATCAGGCACAAGTACATAACAGTGAGCTCAGAAAGGTACCAGTTAGTTGAATGTAGTCAATTACAGTCATTGGAAAAGAAATGGACAAGGTACAGGGACACAGTACTAGAGGTGGCTAAAGAATGTCTTGGAACAGTAGTGTGTAAAGGTAGGATAAAGCAAACAGCTTGGTGGAATGACACAGTCAAGGCAGCCTGTAAAAGGAAAAAGATGGCGTATTAAAAATGGCTACAAACTAGAACTCAGGTAGACAGAGAAAGTTATGTTGAAGAAAGGAACAAAGCCAAACAGATAATTGCAGCATCCAAGAAGAAATCTTGGGAAGACTTTGGAAACAGGTTGGAGACTTTGGGTCAAGCTGCTGGAAAACCATTCTAGAATGTAATTAGCAGTCTTCGAAAGGGAGGTAAGAAGGAAATGACAAGTATTATGGACAGGTCAGGAAAACTGCTGGTGAATCCTGTTGATGCCTTGGGCAGATGGAGGGAATATTTTGAAGAGGTGCTCAATGTAGGTGAAAATACGATCAGTAATGTTTCAGATTTCGATGTACAATGGGATAGGAATGATGATGGAAATAGGATCACATTTGAGGAAGTGGAGAAAATGGTCAATATATTGCAATGCAATAAAGCGGCTGGGGTGGATGAAATTAAGTCGGAACTCATCAAATACAGTGGAATGTCAGGTCTTAAATGGCTACACAGGATAATTGAAATTGCTTGGGAGTCGGGACAGGTTCAATCAGACTGGACGAAAGCAGTAATCACACCAATCTTTAAACATGGAAACAGAAAAGATGGTAACAACTACAGAGGTATCTCTTTAATCAGCGTTGTGGGTAAGATCTTCTCAGGTATTGTTGAAAGGAAAGTACGAGTATTAGTTGAGGACAAATTGGATGAAAATCAGTGTGGGTTTAGGCGTCTTAGAGGTTGTCAGGACCAGATCTTTAGCTTACGGCAAATAATGGAGAAGTGTTACGAGTGGAACAGGGAATTGTATCTATGCTTTATAGATCTAGAAAAGGCATATGACCGGGTTCCTAGAAGGAAGTTATTGTCTGTTCTACGAGATTATGGAATAGGAGGCAAACTTTTCCAAGCAATTAAAGGTCTTTACATAGATAGTCAGGCAGCAGTTAGAGTTGACGGTAAATTGAGTTCATGGTTCAGAGTAGTTTCAGGGGTAAGACAAGGCTGCAACCTGTCTCCACTGTTGTTCATATTATTTATGGATCATATGTTGAAAGCAATAGACTGGCTGGGTGAGATTAAGATATGTGAACACAAAATAAGCAGTCTCGCATATGCGGATGACTTAGTTGTGATGGCAGATTCGATTGAAAGTTTGCAAAGTAATATTTCAGAGCTAGATCAGAAATGTAAGGACTATGGTATGAAGATGAATATCTCCAAAACGAAAGTAATGGCAGTGGGAAAGAGATATAAACGCATTGAGTGCCAAATAGGAGGAACAAAGTTAGAACAGGTGGACAGTTTCAAGTACTTAGGATGTATATTCTCACAGGATGGCAACATAGTGAAAGAACTGGAAGCAAGGTGTAGAAAGCTAATGAAGTGAGCGCTCAGCTACGATCTACTCTCTTCTGCAAGAAGGAAGTCAGTACCAAGACTGAGTTATCTGTGCACCATTCAATCTTCCGACCGACTTTGTTGTATGGGAGCGAAAGCTTGGTGGATTCAGGTTACCTTATCAATAAGGTTGAGGTTACGGATATGAAAGTTGCTAGGATGATTGCAGGTACTAGTAGATGGGAACAATGGCGGGAGGGTGTCCACAATGAGGAAATGAAAGAAAAACTGGGAATGAACTCTATAGATGTAGCAGTCAGGTCGAACAGGCTTAGATGGTGGTGGCATGTTACACGCATGGGAGAAGCAAGGTTACCCAAAGTCTCATGGGTTCAGCAGTAGAGGGTAGGAGGAGTCGGGGTAGACCAAGGAGAAGGTACCTGGTTTCGGTTAAGAATGATTTTGAAGTAATTGGCTTAACATCAGAAGAGACATCAATGTTAGCACTGAATAGGGGATCATGGAGGAATTTTATAAGGGGGACTATGCTCCAGACTGAACGCTGAAAGGCATAATCAGTCTTAAATGATGATGATGATGATGATAAAACCCCATGTCATTCCAAGCATGTGTGTCAATTTTTACCTCTGTATCTACATTATTCCGTGGTTTATTAAGTTTTCAAATTTATACTGACTTTTTGATCACCCTGTATATTGCATCTCCCGACTTTCGTCCTATTCGGATAATTTCTTCGCGGTGAGTCTTTTTTTGTCTTAGAGTGTGTACTCGACTACACTATTACCGGCCTACGAGCTGCACTCGATGGTTAGATACGCAGTTCAGGTTTAAAAATGAAAATTGTGCGTCGTATGGGCTGCGCAGTGAAGCGTGAAAACGAAGTAAAAGTTGCAGTCGTGCCGGTTGTGTGATACGAGCCAGCGTGCTACCATCAGATAGGAATGCTAAGAGACATAAAAAAGGCAGGAAAAGAGAGGAGACGGCCAGTTTGGCTTCCGGGGAAACGGGAAGCGCGCGGCTGGTACTTCCGCGTCACGGGGATGGACGTGGCCGTGGCGCGCTTCCTGCCCACAGCGGGGTGCGGAGTGCGTGCGCGCCGCGCCGGCTGCGGAAGTCCGCGACGGGCGTGCGTTTTGCCCCGGTTTCACGCGAGGCCACCGAGGAGCGCTTCTCTGCAACTCGCCGACCCTCCTCCACACGACGCAACGCGGCGCAGAGCTGCTGGAGAGAGAAGTGGCTCCACTGTCGTCGCGCTGCGTTCTGCCGCTGTCGCGCGCCTTCCGGTTCCGTCGTGGAGTGTGATGAGGTGGATGCCTCTCTTTTACTTCTCTGAAGGCCTCTGTAAACGGTCGAACAATCTGTCAAACTTCCAATAGTTTTGTCAAATATTTGGCAGTCTGCAGCTTTGTTTGCCGTGTTTGTTAAACGCGAGCCCCGTTTGACGTGTTTGAGAGAAATTTTAATGACGGCAAATTTGACAAGATGGCGGACGTTCTTTGTGTTGGTGTTTCGCCGAAGATGGCTGCCAAAAAAGAGTTTTATTACTATCTCACTGTATCGTGAAATTCCACATGTGTGGAAACTACGATGAAGATTAAAAACAATACACAAACTGGCCAATTGGGAATAGGACTCGCGCTCTCTGGGTTCCGTACAGAGTTAATTGTTTATACAGATAGTTCATTCATCCCAGGACTCGAGATTCTCGACGATTTTGCCTCGTTTCGATGTATGTACTGGCAATAATTCGGCCCTGGGGATTATAATACTTTCGGGAATGTTTTAGTTTTAAGTTTCAGGTCTAAATTTTTGTGTTATTTTGTATTTGTTATTGTATTTTTTCGTTTATTTTTATTAATTCTGGGGGAGTCGCTGCTACAACCGTGATACTGGCTAAAATGGGGGTGGGATGCGAAAATAAGAACTGAACAAGAAAGTTCTCTTAGCCTCTCTCACCTCAATTCTCCACAGTCTTGCCTATACGTGGTGCCCCTGCTAAGCTGAGCAACTCAGTGGAAGGTTGGGTAACCAAGCCCAGCGGAAAACTGGGTCAGCGAGCCGACAGGATGTGGAGGACACTGAAAGGCAACGGGAAGCCACCACTGGAATTACTTCTCTCGACGTTCATGGGATGGACCTCTTTGTACAATATTTCGGAGGCAAAGCTTCCCCTCAATCGGATCTCCAGGAGGGGAATACAACGAGGACTCCAGAGATTAGGGCAAATGGTAAAGGAAGGGAGGAGAAGAAGAAGGAAGACTTATTGAGGATTGGGACTTGGAATGTTTTGACCGTTCTCCATGAAGAGAAATTAGAAAACGCCCAACATAAAATGACAAGAAACAAATTGGATGTGCTCGGAATGTGTGAGGTGAGATGGGATGGTTGTGGAGAACTAGAAAGTGCCGACTTCCGATTATACTATTCAGGTGAAGATAAAAATGGACTGTATGGGGTTGGAATTTTGGCAGCTAAAAGACTGAATGAAGAACAAGGTTATCAAGGTTGAATATGTTAGTGGAAGAATAATGATGATGAGACTGAAAGGGAAAAAGAAAAACTTAGTTATCATCCAGGTCTATATGCCAACAAGTAGTCACTCAGATGAAGAGGTAGAAGAATGTTATGAGAAGATAGAAAACTTAGCAGAACGAGAGAAAAAAATGCATGTATTGTCATAATGGGTTATTAGAAGGCGATAATTGGTGAAGGACCAGAAGGAAAAGCTCTGGGAAAATTTGGACTGGCAAAAAGAAATGAAAGAGGGCAAAGATTGTTGGAAAACTGCAATGAAAATTTCATGGTAGTTGAAAATACTCTATTTGATAACCACAAAAAACGACAGTGTACTTTGATACCTCGATTTGACAGCAAAAATTATCAAACTGAGTACATAATGATACAACAAAGATACCGAAATTGCATAAAGGGTGTCAAAAGTTATCCAGGGGCAGATATTTATTCAGATCACATATTAGTAGTAGCTGAGGTTCTAGTTAAATAGAAAAGAACCTGGAAAGGACAGAAGAGAGATCACATTAACTTTGAGCAACTGAAAGACAAAGGTAATTGTGAGAAATTGTGAAATCGTGGTGCAAGGACAAGAAACGGATTGCACAGAAGGAAGATTGAATCGTTTTAAAAATGGGATCAAAAAGGCAGCTAAGGAAACGCTCGGAGTCAAGGAGAGGAAAAAAGTAAAGAAAGAATGCGTAACTCCAGATATGATAACCAAGATGGATGACCGCAGGAAATGTAAAACTGTAAACACAGAAGAAGGGAAGGCAACTACAGGAGGTTAAATAATGAATTAAGAAGGGAGACAGAAAAAGCAAAGGAGAAATGGCTGACAGATAAGTGTGACGAGATAGGGAAATTAGAGAAAGAAGGAAAATATGCTTTGATGTATAAAGAAGCAATGGATTTGACATTCAGGGAAAAATGAAACAACAATAAACTTAAGGAAGTAGACGCAGCTGACGGTAAAATGTTGATTGAACCCCAAGAAATAATGAGAATATGGGGAGACTATATAGAATGGCTATACATTGCAGACAGCCGACCAAGTGAAGAAGAGCTTGGGATAGAAGAAGAAGATAAAGCTGTAGATGATGACAAACGAAAGGCAATACTAACTAACGAGATTGAATCATCTATGAAGGAGATGAAAAATGGAAAGGCAATGGGAATTTATGAGATTCCTGGGGAACTGTTAAAGTCATTGGAGAAAGAAGGGAAAAGGGTGTGGTTCAAATGGCTCTCGGCACTATGGGACTTAACTTCTGAGGTCATCAGTCGCCTAGAACTTAGAACTACTTAAACCTAACTAACCTAAGGACATCACACACATCCATTCCCGAGGCAAAATTCGAACCTGCGACCGTTGCGGTCGCGCGGTTCCAGACTGTAGGAAAAGGATTGAATTGTATAATCAAATATAAATGACAAGAAAATGGCCAAAGGACTTTACAGAAAGTATCTTAATACCCATAGAAAAGAAAAACAACAGCAAACAGTGTGAGGGACATAGGACAGTGAGCCTTATATCGCATGCGGCCAACGTCTTGCCGAGGACGCTCAACAGAAGGCTATCTGGAAAGCAGAATTGCGTAATAGGAGATGAACAATTTGGTTTCAGGCGAGGAGTGGGAACTAGAGATGACATTGGGCTACTGAGAGTGATAGGGGAGAAGTACATGGAGAAGAAAAGGAAGGTGTATGTTGTGTTCATTGATCTTGAGAAGGCTTTTGACTGTGTCAGATGGGACAAACTGGTGGAAATCCTAAGGAAACGTGGAGTTGACTGGAGGGACAGACGGCTAATTAGAAATTTATATTTGAACCAGAGAGCAAGAGTAAGAATAGGAGGTGTGATGAGTGAAGAAACTGAACTGGGAAGAGGTGTGAGACAAGGCTGTTGTTTATCACCAAGGCTGTTCAATATCTATCTGGAGGAAATTATTAATGAAAGTTTTAATGGAAGGAGATGAATTAGCATACGGGGTCGAAGAGTGGAGTGTATAAGATTTGCAAACGACATGGTTTTGATGGCAGAGAGTGCAAGAGAGATGTAACAAATGTTAGATGATCTAAACGCAAAATTAGAAGAATGTGGAATGAAAATTAACTAGAAGAAAACGAAAAGCATGGTAATTGGGGGAGAGGGGAGAAAATGCCGTATGAAAATAGGGGCAGAGGAAATAGAGCAAGTGAATAACTTCAGTTACTTGGGAAGTGTAATAACGGGTGATATGTATAGTTCAGCAGAAATTAGAAAAAGAATTGCAATGGCAAAAGAAGAATTCAAGAGGAAACAGAAATTACTTTGTGGACCACTAAACAAAGATCTGGGGAAAAGACTTGCCAAATGTTAGATCTGGAGCGTTACACTGGTGCGGAGACTGGATATTGAGGAAGGAAGATGAAAGAAGATTGGAGGCACTAGAGGTATGGACAAGAATGGAAAAAGTGAAATGGGAAGTGTGGTGTCACCGCAAGGCACCACACTTGCTAGGCTGTAGGCTTCAAATCGGCCGCGGTCCGTCAGTACACATCGGACCCGCGAGTAGCCACAGTCGACGCTAGCAGACAGAGCGCCGCCACTCGGCTGGTCTTACGAGACAAGCTAGCGCACTGGACAGTTCTACAGCCGACTTTAATAGGAATGGTTCACTTGTTATAGCTTCAGATATCTCATTTGCAGAGACGCTAGTTAGCATAGCCTTCAGCTAAGTCAATAGCTACGACCTAGCCAGGCACCACATACAGTATATGCATTGACAATTGATCTATATGTGTGAACAATCAGAAATGTAAATAAGTATTCGCAGTTCAGTCTATAACTGCACTTGTAAATATTATTGAACAAAGTCAAGATCGACGTTCACCACTGATGCTGAATTAAAGCTGAGTATTTAATTGTATTCCTGTCTACTAACTTTCTAATCACCTAAGATGTTCCAGATACATCCAGTCAAGTATAGTTCACTGATCCTCACGTCAGCCTACGTGATCAACGCGTGCATTTAATGACCACACCTCGTGATCAGACTAAGAGTCAAACTGCGTGACTCAGCCGGGTCACCCTTTTTCCATGAGGCCCATAGTTCCGCCTCATGCATAACGGGAAGACCGAGTAATGAATGAAGAAGTATTAAGAAGAGTTGGAGAAGAAAGAAACATGCTGAAAGTCATCAGAAAGAGAAAACGGTACTGGACTGGAAATTGTTTGAGGAGGCACTGTTTATTGAAAGAAGGAATACTACTAGTACTACTATTAATTCTGAAGTTATGTTAACATACTACGGTAGTTAGCAACACCAATTATTTAAACTTTTTTAAAACTTAGTTATACAATGATGTTTTGGTTAGCTGAATAAAAGTTTAAAGATAAGTGAGCGCAGTTTTTAGCGATCGTATGTGCTTAAGCGTCATCCAAGTTTTTAAATTATAATTATAGAAGTAATATAATTAAATAGAGATTGATTAATAGATACTGACATCTGATACTTCACTTCAAATGACAGGGAATTTCGAAATTTAGTTCATGGACTTAAATTCCCATCGAATTTAGAAATATATATTTTACTAGGAAATATTCCCCCCCCCCCCTTCTTCACACAAAAAAGAGGTTCCGAAACGCATAGCTAGAACTTTGGTATCTTTAAGGTGAGAGTGATAAGGCATTTACAAGACCGGAGCGCCTTCGGTGTTCTGTTCACTCATAATCAGGAGAGATTGTGGTCAAACGTGCTGACTCAGGAGCTTAAATTTTTTACACCACCAAGGGAGCATAGACCATAGTATGTGACATGAATTTCAACTTGACACGCTAACCACTTTCTGAGAAAAGACTTCTTAGACGGACAGACAGTCGGCTACCATATGACAATTTTTTTTCATGTGACATAATTACGGATTAACAATATTCGGATTTTTTCCCTTACGTGTACTGAAAAACGTTGCTTCCTGCCAAATTCCGCAATTGTATGTCAGCGGAAAGTACCCCATAGATTTTGATGGGTGAATTTTTCAGTATCAAAATATGTGAGATAAATGGTCGTCTCTTTTAATTTCATTGACTTAGAAGCTGAAACGTTTTGCACCACCAAGGAACCGTAGACAATCGTATGTGACATAAATTTCAACTCGATACGTCAACCTGTTCAAGAGAAAAAGGGTTTTAACAGTCGGACACACAGACAGACGGATGGACGGATGGACGGACACCAAGTGATCCTACAAAGGTTCCGTTGTTACCGAGGTACGGCACCCTAAAAAGCACTCGCAATTATCAAAACGGTAGAGGTGTTGCGTCTTTCCCAACCATATATTACGCAGGAAGACGTACAATCAATATTCTGCGTACAATATACAAGCGGGGATGCAGTGAAATAAAAAAATTGAAGTTCTCTGATCCTTACATGGTTCATATATATCTTCTCACGTTGTGGTGTTTCATTAAAATTTCATTAGAGGATAGAATAGAAGATAATAAATTTTTGCATACTTATATCATATTTTTTAAAGTGTGTGCGAAGAAATGGCAACAAGTTATTTAAAGTTTGACTGCCCATTCGGAGAAAGTTGATATAATTATCAATGTCATATTTTATTAAAGCAGTTTTCCATGGTATAATTGTCCGGGAGTTTGAACCATTCCCTGAACCAGCGTCTTGTTTTCTTTTTCTTCTTTATACACAGCGTTAAATTCAATGCAAAAAATACTTTATCTGCATTGGTAACCATTCCCATTATGTCAAAATATTTCGCGATTTGATGCACACGGCGTCACAGCTGCTTCAAATGGTTCGAATGGCTCTAAGCACTAAGGCAGCTGAGGTCATCAGTCCTCTAGAACTTAGAACTACTTAAACCTAACTAACCCAAGGACATCACACACATCCATGCTCGAGGTAGGATTCGAACCTGCGACCGTAGCAGTCGCGCGGTTCCGGACTGAAGCGCCTAGAACCGCTCGGCCACAGCGGCTGGGGCTGCTTCAAAAGTGAGGTTAAATTTCACAAATTTTGTAGGTACATCTGCGCAATGAGAAAACCGAGTAAGGGGTCAGCGAATTTGAGAATAAGTTTGATCGTTACCAGGCGGCCTTTACAGAATAAGGAAACCAAAAAGACGACATTTAAAAGTAAACGTTGCGTACTACCATTTGTAGAAGGAAGGATAGTTCAAGATTTATTAAACAGGCAACTAATTTTCGCAATTGCGAGGCGGCTATAAAAGGTAAAAAAATTTTCAGGGAGCCAGTTGACTGTGGTTTGCTTTATTATAACAACAAAAACTTTTTCTTTGTGTTATTGCAGTCGATGTATAATTTCCGGTACAGATTCATGTTCATTGACGTTCGTGCAAATGAAAGATCGTCAGATGCATATGTGTACAAGAATTAATTGCTTCATAAGAAATTATTTGAGAACTAAATTTCATCAAAGCAGGGAGTTGTATGAAGACTCTGGTTACTTTCCTTTCGTAATCGTTGATGTTTCAGGTTTCGGTGTGTCCTCTTTCTTACTGCCTTCATACAGAGGCAATTTCATATTGATTGTCTTTTCCTGTTTTCCTAAAGTCCATCATTCACTTCCACAGCATACAGTACTCCAGGCGCCCATTCTCAGACATTCATTCTTCGAATTGAAGCCGATATTTGGTACTAGTAGACTTCCTTTAGCAAGGAATGCTCTCTTTGCTTGTAAACGACACGAAAACAGTCGGCTCATCACTGCAATTGGAGGCCGACTGACAGCGCCTGCCGTACTCTGCAACAGACCGTGCTATGCAGTGGGCAGGCACGTTTGCCAGATTACGCAGACTACTTCGTCTCTACTTCACTTTCGGACGGCAGTGACTGTATGAGTTTTCGAGAGGAGGCGACTGTAATGCTGCTGCGGAGAAGCCACAGATTTTGAAAAATAATACGAAATGCCGCCACTCACTTGTCAGAGTGTTGCAAGCGGTTCCGTCATCGCTCTATGAAGAAGCAGAAGGAGGTTTTAAAAAGTGAAATGTCTCTGTCGTGTGTTTTGCTCTAACGTGTCATGTCATCAGTTTTAAAAAATGACTCACAAAACCGTGCCGAGGAGCAGTAATAAAGCATGTTACAGGATTTGTGTACTTCAGACAACAGTAAAACTATTTTTTTTAACTTAGAGGCTCCGAGCCGTACAGTGACTAGGCGCACACGCACGCCACGTACTGATCCAAACCTAAAATTAGTCCCAAGCCTCCGCTGTGACCAATTTGCACGAGTATGGTACTAAGATCATACCGGCATAGTGAGGTAGGGTCCGTCTCCTTTCCTCTGCGTAACATGTCGAGTTCATAACCGTATTGCGCGGACAGTGTGTATTGCTTGGTTTGATGTTACGGATGATTATGTAAACGAAAGAAATTTGAAATAACTGATGATTACGTATCATCATTTAGAACAATAAGCACAAAAATGTATGCACCTGGAAACGTGAAGACAAATAACTTCTCTTAGGCGTTGTCATGAGGTAACGACTAGCAAACGCGTTCCACAGGTCTGTGACGAGGCAGCTGCTACACCGTTGCATCAGTTTATGGTGTTACGCGCACCGGACACTGAAAAGAGGGCTTCCGTAGCGCGTTGGGAGCAGCGTAATTGCAAGTGGGCCGGCAAAGGCAAGCCGACGGTACAAGGTGACTCAGAGTGCGGTGTAGGCTGCCACGATGGCCCTCAAGTGCAGTTTGACCACTGTTGCATTCGCCTTAGACTTTTAGAGATAGAGATGTCGAGTCCGACCAAGCTCTACCTCAACTAAAGAAGAGTGGAAGAAACGGATCGGATATGAACTTAAGGAAGTATATTTAATGAACTGTTTATGGAAACGATTGGCAACTTAAGGCGTTATGGTTGGACGGAGATTTAAGGTTCACTCTAGCTGAATAGCAGTTGTGCTGGTACACGACTGGTGTAAAGCAGCTGTCACTTATTGTTTTAATTTGTATTTGTCGCAGTTTTTACGTAATATCTGAAATGACGATGTAGGGTGTAAACACTGTGGAAGCAGGTGTAGATGTGCTGAGTGTTAGAAAGAGTTTGTTCGCTGGCCAGCTGGTCTGAGTTGAGCAAGCGTGACTGCTGTGGTACTGAGGCGGTATGAGCACAGAGTCGAGCGACTGTTAATGCGTTACCTGCCCGCGGAGTGTGCAAGGCTTGAGCGACCGGCAACACGATACCTTACTGGACAGAAACGTGAGACACGCCTGGATAGAATTGGCGTGGCCAATTAACAACCGTTGCTTTGATACATAGGTCATGAGTCTGATTTTTAGGCGATGTCACGCGCTCATATAGACAAATGCTGGACTGATTTTTGTGAATAAACCGTTTAGGTCGCAAAATAAATATCTTTATTACGCAGTTATGGCTACTGCCATCTTCAGATATCCGCAATTAAGGTTAACGGAACATAAAGAGCGATAGGCGTTTGTTAAATAATATCAAGCTACAAAAGATTAAAAATTAAATTTATTTTTTAAAATTCTTTAACTTTTAATTTTTAACCTTTTCTCGCTTATTGTGTTGCTTTAATCCCAACTGCAGATATCTGAGGATGCCAGTAGCCGAAACGGCGCAATAAAGAAATTTATCAACGGATCTAGATACTTAATACACAAAATTACTTAAAATAATTCCGGACCCATACTGGAAATTCATTCAAGCCAAGTGTGTGATCATAAGTACTAATTTTTCTCCACAACCAAGTCCTGCCACACACTCGCGGTTTTCCTGGTAGATAACCGTGGTTTCTCATCGAAAATAAGGACGTTTAGTAAAGGTGGATGTGCGTAGCTGCCGAAAATGTGTGTGGAGATGGAATCTGTCCCCGTCTAAGACACTGTCTTCTTATGAGCAAACAAGAACGCTTCAAAACGTTTTGATTTGTGGAGCGTGCGGTGAGTAACAGGGACTGCGAGTACGGCAGAATGTTCTAGATATTTTAGGAATGTTCTGAAATCGTAAACTGTAGAAACTATGACAAAAAAAGAAGTACAACTCTCGAGGATGTATAAGGCAAAGTAAGTGTGCAAGTAAGGCAGAATGTTCCATAAAGCGTTAACAATTTTTACATCGTTGTTGAAACGCCAGATCAACTAGTAGAACCGGACATCGCCGAAAATTACATAGACTCAGAAAGGCTGTATGAACGAGCGATGCTAGCGACGAAAAATGAAATTTTGACATTACCACTGTCAGAGACAAGGTTTTTGCCGAACAGAGATTTTACGTTTCATTGACACCATGATCAATGAAATCAAAGTGTAAACTTTCCTAAGTTAATTTTTTCATTCGTTGAATGTGTCAGGAATGTCATTACACAAGTCATTTTTCTGAGGAATTTATATTCTCCGAAATTCAGCGTTGGCACAACATTCTGTATCAGATATTGGCGTAAGGAGGTCATCAAGCACATTATAATGAAGGGCAAAGAAAGACGAAAATAGTATTTATACCGCGAATACTTTTAATTTCGATCGAATCGCCCCAATTCTGAGTGAATTTTGTGACCATTAACAAATCGCAAAGCCAAACGCTTCATATTTTGGCGTGAACTTGCAGATATCGAGCTTTTCATGCGGCTAGTTACTCGTCGGTTACTGAGTAGGTGCTGGCCCGAAAATACATTGCCAAACGAAAACATTGTGACCATTTTATATACGGTGTTCTCTCGGACACCACTGATTCGATCAGAAGCTGTATGCAGTGCACGACAAAAGAAACATTTGACATTTAGAAGCACTGGGACGTTGAGCGAACCCAACGGTGACAAATAAAAATTTGTGCCCGACTGGAAGTCGAACCTAGATTTCCCACTTTAGCGAGCGGTCGCCTTAACCGCTTTTTTTTTTAATCTAATTTTGTTCGTCATTGTTCGTTGCATTTGTTGGGGGCGGATGTCCCATAACAGCCGTTGAAGTTCATCGTTGATCCAGTCACACAGCTCTGCCCTACACGCTGAGTTACCGTGCCGGCACCGCCTCGGCTATCCGAGCTCGCCCTTCGGCCGACCCAAATCGCCATATCCTGCACGCTACAGAGTAGCGCCTCCTATCCATTAATTTACTTGCACGCAGCCTAACTATATTCCTGCAAGACTTCGGATACTGTTATGCATCCGCGGTGAAAGATCGTAACGCCGTCTGGCGTATATACATTAATGTTCAGAAAAAAAAAAACAGAACAACTTGAATGAGTAGGGATAGGACGTTCACATTCACAGGACTTCTACAACAGTATGTTCTGCAGGAATGATTAGCATTTCAGTCACCTCGGTTCAGCAAGTGTCGTGCTACTTAGCAGGCACAGGATCCGCTATGGGCCCTGACACCTGGTTCCACGTGTGATGGTAAAGAAGCGTATGAGGCGCGAATGGCATCCTGCGATGTAGCCTGTGACGTAGCCATCTATGATGGATTTACCTGGTTCCAAAGTCCATCTTTGGTGATTGGCGTTGAGTCACAGCACTGTACCCATCGTTTCACCATATTCCACACATTTTCGTTTGGCGACAAGTCTGATGATCTGGCAGCCAGGGCAAAATAGTAACATCCTGTGACACCAAGAAGGCACGTGCTCGTGCAGCAACATGTGGTAGTACATTTTCATGCTGAAAAATGACGTCTGGAGTGTTGTGTAGAAAGGTTATGGCTACCGGTCGCAGCATGTAATTCACGTAGATCACACTGCCTTGGACGCGCACCAACTATGATTGGTGGTTGTAGCCAACAGCACACGACAATGTAAGGCTTTGAGGCGGCGCTGTATGTCTTGTGCGAAGCCGGCCGCTGTGGCCGAGCGGTTCTAGGCGCTTTAGTCCTCAACCGCGCTGCTGCTACGGTCGCAGGTTCGAATCCTTCCTCGCGCATGGATGTATGTGTTATCCTTAGGTTAGTTAGGTTTAAGTAGTTCTAAGTCTATGGGACTGATGACCAAGGATGTTTAGTCCCACAGTGCTTAGAGCCATTTGAACCATCTTGTGCGAATGCAGTCACTGTGATGCCGCTCCACTCATTTGCGGTGAACGAAAATGCGGCCATCATTTTCAAACAAACAGAACCTGTATTCGCCTGAAAACACTATGTGATGCAACTCCTGTGCCCGGTGACGCCGTTCCATACACCACAACCATCTAGCATGTTTCTGCATATTTGTCAAAGGTAGGTGGAGAAGTGGACGACGTGCACGTAACTCCGGCGACGAACTGTCACCCCTGATAGTATACGATGTGTTCCACTGTTCCACAGTTGCTCCAGAGCCGAGGAGGACGCACAGCTGTGCTGCAATTTCATTCGAGTGAAGGGGGTGGGTGGTGGTTTGTGTGATGCGACCTGACCCATCTCGTCGTCTTCTACGGCCTTCCGTGAACCACGCTGCACACACCAGTTGCAGTGACGAAACACTTGGTCCCATACGAGCAACAATTTTCCGGGTGGACGTATCACATTTCTCAAGACAATAATGCACCCTCTTTCAGACTCATTCATTGGACCGAACGGTTTGTTCATACGTCTGCGAATCATCCTAGATGTCTGCTCAAATCACACTCATCGATTATCTTCGGTTTCTAGTGTCAACGAGTGCCGCAAGCATATTTTACCGCCGCGCGGGATTAGCCGAGCGGTCTAAGGCGCTGCAGTCATGGACTGTGCGGCTGATCCCGGCGGAGGTTCGTGTCCACCTTCGGGCATGGGTGTCTGTGTTTGCTCTTAAGATAATTTAGGTTAAGTAGTGTGTAAGCTTAGGGACTGATGACCTTAGCAGTTAACTCCCATAAGATTTCACACACATTTGAACATTTTTGAACATATTTTACCGGTAGATGGTGTTGCGCCGCGATATCGATGTTCACCTTGTACCCGGAAGCCGACATAGTTCAAATGCTAATCATTCATGCAGAACATACTAATACACATACCCTGTGAATATGAACGTCCTATCTCTGGTCATTCAAAAAAATGGTTCAAATGGTCCTGAGCACTATGGGACTTAACAGATATGGTCATCAGTCCCCTAGAATTTAGAACTACTTAAACCTAACTAACCTAAGGACAGCACACAACACCCAGTCATCACGAGGTAGAGAAAATCCCTGACCCCGCCGGGAACCTGGTCATTCAAGGTGTTCTGTTTTTTCTGAACATGAGTGTATACCGTACACGGATGGTGTCTGTTCTTTCGGATATGTATGCTCGGATAGCCAGGCGGCTAAGGTGATCGCTCGAATAAAGCTGGAAATCAGGGTTCGACTTCCGGTTCCGGCCCAAATTTCCATCTGTCGCCGCTGGGTTCACTCATTTTCGCATTACAGCTACAGGGTGGATATTTCCTTCATCACCAAGACTACTGAATGCTGCTGGTAGCGTCGCGGGCACGTCACTTGGTGATGGTAGTATACAGCGTCATTCAGGTAAGCAGTTCATCTCAGATAGTTCCTCAACCGTTTAAGAAATCGAATTCTGTTTACACCCAAATGAACTGTGGAAGAGTCCTCATTGGATGACGTTTAAGCTCTTTTCATTACTACATGAATTTTAGGGATATCTGTGTCAATTTCGTCATTTCAAATATAACTATAGTAATTTCTGCTTTGGAACGTGGCTGATTGCTGTCTTATGCGGACGTTCATGCTGTCCTGCGGAACCGTCGCGTCAGACAGATGGAGTGCTCCAGCTTCCAATCTGACACGGCTAAGAGAGTCTGCTTACAAAAGCGGAACGGAGGAGGAAAGCTTAATTGGTTCAAATGGCTCTGAGCACTATGGGACTTAAGATCGGAGGTCATCAGTCTCCTAGAACTTAGAACTACTTAAACCTAACTAACCTAAGGACATCACACACATCCATGCCCGAGGCAGTATTCGAACCTTCGACCGTAGCAGTCGCGCGGTTCCGGACTGAAGCGCCTAGAACCCCTTGGCCACCGCGGCCGGCAAAGCTTAATTAAACTGATACTAGTCACACTTGCAGCCGTGGTGGCCTACCGTGTAGAGTACTGGGCTACGAGCACGGAGGTTCAAAATGGTTCAAATGGCTCTGAGCACTATGGGACTCAACTGCTGAGGTCATTAGTCCCCTAGAACTTAGAACTAGTTAAACCTAACTAACCTAAGGACATCACAAACATCCATGCCCGAGGCAGGATTCGAACCTGCGACCGTAGCGGTCTTGCGGTTCCAGACTGCAGCGCCTTTAACCGCGCGGCCACTTCGGTCGGCGAGCACGGAGGTCTCAGGATCAAAGCCAGATAGGAGCGGGGCTCTTTCTTTGTTCCCGTCTCTCCAGGACGGCTCTAGGTCCACTCAGCCTATTGTGACATGAGTACCGGGGATCGTCCCCGAGAGGCAAATGCGGCCAGTGTGGCCCTCCTACCGTCGCGGCGAAGAAAAGCTGCACCCCTCCTGCAGTCGGGCCAATAGCTGGGTCAAGGGCTTGCGCCACAGACTTTAGTTTTACTTTTCACTTATCACACTTGGCTACCCGTCATTGGGCCGACACATCAGCTGGAAGGCAAAGGACATGGAACCTACGGCGGTTCATCAGTTAAATACGGCAACAGTTCTGCTCTTGTTCGTGCCAGAACCTAGAAAGAAAGGTACACGTCGAAAATTAAATGGATTGTAAAAGAAGCAGTTTAGGTATAGCGATTGTAAATTATAGCTTCACGATCTCAATTTAGTGTCAAGATACACACTTACATTGCAAAATAACATCAACAGCAGTAACAAAAAGGAAATCACAGAATAATTTGGTCATAAACACATCCCTGAAACTCCATTTATGTCGTCAAGTGTTGGAAATGCCCACTGTCTGTGGCAATACGCATTTCCCGTCGCTGGTACAAGTACTTTTAGACGCACTGAAGAAATTCCTTCGCTATCCAGCGACCAGGAGAGAACTAGATGAGTGCCTACTTAACCAGAAGCGAGAGATGAACCGGGCACCCATCGTGCTGGTACCGCATACAGCCATGTATTTAAGATGGTAATTCCTCTAGGTGAGCCAGTAGTACTTCGTTAAGAAACTGTGCGTATACTTTACCCGTTGAGGTTTCTTCAGTGAAGTAAGGGCCAATCACACAACCACAAATAATCCCGCAGTAAATGTCCACACTCCACTGTCTCTGATATTCAGTCCGTGCGGCTTCCCCCCCGTCGGAGGTTCGAGTCCTCCCTCGAGCATGGGTGAGTGTGTTGTCCATAGTGTAAGTTAGTTTAAGTTAGATTAAGAAGTGTTTAGGGTTAGGGACCGATGACCTCTGCCGTATGGTCCCACAAGACCTTACCACAAATTTCGAATTTTCATATGTTCAGCCTCCCTCTGCCAGTACGGATTCTCAGCGGCCCAATAAAGTCTGTTTATTACTGTGAACTTTTCACGATTGTGAAGGTAACACCGTCGGCAGAGAAAATTCTTTGAAGAAAGAACATATTGTCCCGATGTCGCAGCAGAATCGAGCGACAGAATTCCACGCGTCTCCTGCAATCCCGTTGGTTAATCTGCTGGCCAAGTATCACATGATACGGACGGCTGCTGTTTACATTCGACTCGCAGTAGAATGTAGGCAGACTTATTCCAGAGGCTGTCGCAATTCCTCTACAAATGGATTACGAGCAACAGGAACCACAACATCCATTTCGTTCGCTCCGCTCGATCCTGGTTGCTCTTTTTCCCCTGTGCGGTGTACCAGTGGCCTTTCCAATAACAATTTTTTTGGACGAAACGGCATTTTTGTTTCATCCTCGGGATACCTTTGTGTGTACAACTCATCTGTTCCCTTCGCACTTCCTTTTGCATTCCCCGTAACGTTTCTGGCTCTGAGCACTATGGGACTCAACTGCTGAGGTCATTAGTCCCCTAGAACTTAGAACTAGTTAAACCTAACTAACCTAAGGACATCACAAACATCCATGCCCGAGGCAGGATTCGAACCTGCGACCGTAGCGGTCTTGCGGTTCCAGACTGCAGCGCCTTTAACCGCACGGCCACTTCGGCCGGCTAGTAACGTTTCTCTTGATTTGTGAAAGGCGTGTGTTTTCTTCAAACCAGCCAGCACTCGACACTCGTTAAAGGGATGAACAGAATGAAAGATACGTTTTTCTGCCTCTCGTTTATACGGATACTGCGGCGGTGCAGCACTCTGTTTCGTTTTTATCCGACGTGATTTATTTCCTCGTGTGGGTATGAAATCGCGACCTTCCGCATCAGAGACTAGGTACTTTCATGTTCGAAACGGATAAATTCTTATTTCTAGATAATTTTAATTTGTCCAAAACTACTAACTGGAGTTTGCAGGGTCAATGTCATTGAATTAGTGCTTCTATAACTACGATACTAGTAGTAGAAATTACTATAGCTTCACTTTAAAAAAGCGAAGTTGTTACCGATATATCTGTAATTAATATTGCTATAGACACAGACTATACTTTACTCAGTGAAGACCTTCACACAATTCATTTTGATGGAAACAGAATTAAACGGTCCAGGAAACATCTAAGATGAATGTACCTGCATAAACTGAGCAGAGATGAATGGGGAATAACTGAATAAGAGAGAGGACCCGAATATACCTCGCTGAAAAAGAAGTCGAAGAAGACAGTCTGGAAGCCAACACTATAGAGGAAGTGTCAGGGTGTATCTAACGTCTAGCAAACAGGAAAGCGACGGGACACGACAACGTCTACACGTACATGCTAAAAATGAGCTGCTAGAAAATGTCCTCCTGTACCCACATTGCATTCATCTTCAACAACAACCCGCATCAGAAAGTCTACCCTCTAATATTGAAGTACACCATCCTCATTCCAGTGTCAAAGACAGGGAAGAATCGGACGCACCCGAGTATTATAGATCTATCAGCTCTCTTTCGACTCCGGACAGTCTCCTACTAATAAAAATAGCAAAATATCTCCCACAACGGGGCATAATACCAATGGAAAAATTTGCATCTACAGGCCGCTCAAATCCCCAACAATTTCTCAAGCATAATGTGGGATCACCCTGCTCGATGCGTCACGAGCATTCGGCAGCGCATGGCATAGAAAGTTGATCTACAAACAGAACATGCTTCTGGCTAGCTAACTACACTCATGCTCATAAATTAAAGATAACGCTGATACTTGGTGAAACAACGCTCTGGTGGGCGGCTTGCGAGTTTAGATCACCTCGGGGTACGACCATGCGGTGCATTTGACCTGCGGTCGTCGCACGGTGGCGCTAGCAGCAATCCACATACACAAAGGAGTGTTGGTGCATGTCAGAGTACGGTGCAGCGAGTAAGTGTGCAACGTTTTCAGACGTGCTAATGGTGACTGTGTGTTTTGGAAATGGCTCAAAGAACACATATTGATGATGTTATGAGGGGTAGAATACTAGGTCAAACACAGCAGGATTATGGCAACGATTTCAGTAGACAGCAAACGTGTCGAGGCGCTACAGTACGGGACGTCTACAGTGTACAACACCACAAGAAGACCGATATCTCACCATCAGTGCCCGCAGACGGCCACGGAGTACTGCAGGTAGCCTTGCTCGGGACCTTAGCGCAGCCACTGGAACAGTTGTCTCCAGACACACAGTCTAAAAACGACTGAACAGACATGGTTCATTCGCCCGGAGACATGCAAGGTGCATTCCACTGACCCCTGGTCTCAGGAGAGCCCGTAAAGCCTGGTGTCAAGAACACAATACATGATCACTGAAACAGTGGTCCCAGGTTATGTTCACGGACGAGTCCAGGTATAATCTGAACAGTGATTCTCGCCGGGTTTTCATCTGGCGTGAACCAGGAACCAGATACCAACCCCTTAATGTCCTTGAAAGGGACTTGTATGGAGGTCGTGGTTTGATGGTGTGGGTGGGATTATGATTGATGGACGTACACCCCTGCATGTCTTTGACAGGATGATAACGCACGGCTCCACCGAGCTGCCACCGTGGAAGAGTACCTTGAAACAGAAGATATCAGGCGAATGGAGTGGCCTGCCTGTTCTCCAGATCTAAACCCCATCAAGCACGTCTGGAATGCTCTCGGTTGACGCATCGCTGCACGTCTTCAAACACCTAGGACACTTCAGGAGCTCCGACAGGCACTGGTGTGCCTATGATATTAGCGCCAGTTTTGTGTGGTGCCACGTTGTGTGGCACCACGTTCTGCAATTATTCTTAATTTATGAGGATGAGCGTAGAAGGACGAAACTTCGCTATGCGCTTGGGAGACAATATGTCCACCAAGAGAGAAATCCGTGTAGAGATACCGAAAAGGTCGATTATTGGTCCGGTACTCTTACAAAATCTAGGTAGCAGATCTCCCGACATCGCCGCGAGTGAGCAAACAGATGTACACAGACGACACGGCGCTTATAACTAGAAGATGTCCCGCGGCACTACTATACATGCAACCATCTGGAGAAATGGGCTTCCAAATGGCGCATCAGGTTAAGAGAAGAGACATCCTCCTGTCGTAGGCGATATCAAGCTACCTGACACTACGCCCTACTTAGGAGTTCAGGTAGGCAGGAGGCTCTCACGGAGGCACATGTTGAGGAAGTCAGATGGAACACCTCGCAAAATCTAAAGGTCCTCAGGGAACATGATCCTGACAGAACTCAGCTGAGTGAGAAATCATTCTAATGACGATACGGCCAGCAAATGGAGAAATCCACTGACAGAGGCAACGTTGACAAAGGGCAGAAAACAGGGCCAGGTGGCGCTGTAGTTAGCTCACTTAACTCGCATTCGGGAGGACGACGGTTCTAATCTCCATCTGGCCATCCAGATTCGGTTTTTCTTGATTACCATCAATCATTTAAGGCAAGTAAATGCATGGTTCGTTAGAAAAGAGCACCGAAGATTTCCTAATCTCCCCTCCGTAATCCGAGTTCGTGTTTTGTCTCTAATGACCTCCTTGTCGTCGCGACGTTTAACTGTAATCTTCCTCCCTTTCTCCGTCGGGCATGGGTGTGTGTGTGTGTTGTTCTTCGCATAAGTTAGTTTGTTGTTGTTGTGGTCTTCAGTCCTGAGACTGGTTTGATGCAGCTCTCCATGCAACCCTATCCTGTGCAAGCTTCTTCATCTCCCAGTACTTACTGCAACCCACATCCTTCTGAATCTGATTAGTGTATTCATATCTTGGTCTCCCTCTACGGGCTTTACCCTCCACGCTGCCCTCCAATGCTAAATTTGTGATCCCTTGATGCCTCAAAACATGTCCTACTAACCGGTCCCTTCTTTTTGTCAAGTTGTGCCACATACTCCTCTTCTCCCCAATTCTATTCAATACTTCATCATTAGTTATGTGATCTACCCATCTAATCTTCAGCATTCTTCTGTAGCACCACATTTCGAAAGCTTCTATTCTCTTCTTGTCCAAACTATTTATCGTCCATGTTTCACTTCCATACATGGCTACACTCCATACAAATACTTTCAGAAACGACTTCCTGACACTTAAATCTATACTGGATGTTAACAAATTTCTCTTCTTCAGAAACGCTTTCCTTGCCTCTGTCAG
Organism: Schistocerca serialis cubense; assembly: GCF_023864345.2. Lineage (NCBI taxonomy): Eukaryota > Metazoa > Arthropoda > Insecta > Orthoptera > Acrididae > Schistocerca > Schistocerca serialis. The sequence goes on along the minus strand of NC_064639.1, from coordinate 451,659,416 downwards.
TCTACATTTTATATCTTCTCTACTTCGACCATCATCAGTTATTTTGCTCCCCAAATAGCAAAACTCCTTTACTACTTTAAGTGTCTCATTTCCTAATCTAATTCCCTCAGCATCACCCGACTTAATTCGACTACATTCCATTATGTTCGTTTTGCTTTTGTTGATGTTCATCTTATATCCTCCTTTCAAGACACTGTCCATTCCGTTCAACTGCTCTTCCAAGTCCTTTGCTGTCTCTGATAGAATTACAATGTCATCGGCGAACCTCAAAGTTTTTATTTCTTCACCATGGATTTTAATACCTACTCCGAATTTTTCTTTAGTTTCCTTTACTGCTTGCTCAATATACAAATTGAATAGCATCGGGGAGAGGCTACAACCCTGTCTCACCCCCTTCCCAACCGCTGCTTCCCTTTCATGTCCCTCGACTCTTATAACTGCCATCTGGTTTCTGTACAAATTGTAAATGGCCTTTCGCTCCCTGTATTTTACCCCTGCCACCTTTAGAATTTGAAAGAATTCCAGTCAACATTGTCAAAAGCTTTCTCGAAGTCTACAAATGCTAGAAACGTAGTTTAAGTAGTGTGTAAGTCTAGGGACCGATGGCCTCAGCACTTTGGTCCCATAGGAATTCACATACACGCACACACGCACACGCACACACACACAGACACACAGTGGGTACTTTATTATAGACCGATGCCTGCGAAGAGTATCTCAGAAACGACGAACTAGATCGGCTGTTCGCATGCTACTGTCGTGAGAATCGAAGTAAAGTGGTTGAAGGAGGGTGAAATCATGAGTTGGAGACGAGGTGCTGGACTTTGGTGCCTTATTACAGAACGTGGAGGTCAACGGCTAGCTTGTTTTGTAAAGCAGGACAGGCAGCGATCTGTGGAAGATATGACTACAAGGTTCACTGTGGGTGCAGATACAAATGTTTCAGGGTGCACCTTTCTACGAGATGTAAACTGTTGAACATGGAACTACACAGCAGACGACCCTACATGTTTCCATGTAGACCAAACGACAATGGCAATTACGATTGCAGTTGGAACAGGATCGTCGGAAACAGACCGTGTATCAGTGGAAGCGTGTCCCCTGATCGGATGAACCACGTTCCTTGTTACACCAGGTCGATGGTCGAGATCGAATACGCCGCCGTGCAGGTGAACGACTGCGCGAAACATGCACCGCGCCATGGACTCACGCGTTTGGCGCCAGTGTTATGCGCTTCCACACAAATTGTGGTGGTAATTGGAGTGACTTAGATAGCTATGGACTATGCGAACATTACTGCAAACCACCTACATCCCTTCAATATTTGATGTCTTCCCCAGCGGTGACACCTTCTTCCTGCGGCATAACTGTCCGTGTCACAAGGTCAGTATAGTACTACGGTGGTTTGAGGAGTACGATAGCGAAATCACGTTGACGACGATTCTCTGCGGGTCTTCCTGCACTTCGCTGCAATCCTCTTGGATTGCAACACCTCTGTAAACAACAGCATCATCCCCGAAGAGCGTCATGTAACCTCCGAAGTTATCAACTACGTTATTTATATACAGGGTGTTACAAAAAGGTACGGCCAAACTTTCAGGAAACATTCCTCACACACAAATAAAGAAAAGATGTTATGTGGACATGTGTCCGGAAACGCTTAATTTACATGTTAGAGCTCATTTTAGTTTCGTCAGTATGTACTGTACTTCCTCGATTCACCGCCAGTTGGCCCAATTGAAGGAAGGTAATGTTGACTTCGGTGCTTGTGTTGACTTGCGACTCATTGCTCTACAGTACTAGCATCAAGCACATCAGTACGTAGCATCAACAGGTTAGTGTTCATCACGAACGTGGTTTTGCAGTCAGTGCAATGTTTACAAATGCAGAGTTGGCAGATGCCCATTTGATGTATGGATTAGCACGGGGCAATAGCCGTGGCGCGGTACGTTTGTATCGAGACAGAATTCCAGAACGAAGATGTCCCGACAGGAAGACGTTCGAAGCAATTGATCGGCGTCTTAGGGAGCACGGAACGTTCCAGCCTATGACTCGCGAGTGGGGGAAGACCTAGAACGACGAGGACACCTGCAATGGACGAGGCGATTCTTCGTGCAGTTGACGATAACCCTAATGTCAGCGTCAGAGAAGCTGCTGCTGTACAATGTAACGTTGACCACGTCACTGTATGGAGAGTGCTACGGGAGAACCAGTTGTTTCCGTACCATGTACAGCGTGTGCAGGCAGTATCAGCAGCTGATTGGCCTCCACGGGTACACTTCTGCGAATGATTCATCCAACAATGTATCAATCCTCATTTCAGTGCAAATGTTCTCTTTACGGATGAGGCATCATTCCAATGTGATCAAATTGTAAATTTTCACAATCAACATGTGTTAGCTGTCGAGAATCCGCACGCAATTGTGCAATCACGTCATCAACACAGATTTTCTGTGAACGTTTGGGCAGGCATTGTTGGTGATGTCTTGATTAGGCCCCATGTTCTTCCACCTACGCTCAATAAAGCACGTTATCATGATTTCATACGGGATACTCTACCTAAGCTGCTGGAACATGTGCCTTTACAAGTACGAGTCAACATGTGGTTCATGCACGATGGAGCTCCTGCACATTTCAGTCGAAGTGTTCGTACGCTTCTCAACAACAGATTCGGTGAGCGATGGATTAGTAGAGGCAGACCAATTCCATGGCCTCCACGCTCTCCTGACCTTAACCCCCTTAACTTTCATTTATGGGGGCATTTGAAAGCTCTTGTCTACGCAAACCCGGTACCAAATGTAAAGACTCTTCGTGCTCGTATTGTGGACGGCTGTGATACAATACGCCATTCTCCAGGGCTGCATCAGCGCATCAAGGATTCCATGCGACGGAGGGTGGATGCATGTATCCTCGCTAACGGAGGACATTTTGAACATTTTCTGTAACAAAGTGTTTGAAGTCACGCTGGTACGTTCTGTTACTGTGTGTTTCCATTCCATGATTAATGTGATTTGAAGAGAAGTAATAAAATGAGCTCTAACATGGAAAGTAAGCGTTTCCGGACACATGTCCACATAACATTTTTCTTTCTTTGTGTGTGAGGAATGTTTCCTGAAAATTTGGCCGTAACTTTTTGTAACACCCTGTATACAGGGTGTCCATTTTAATCTATACCGTCCGATATCCCTGGAGCGGCATAGTTCTGCGAAAAATTTGTCTAGTTAAAGTTGTAAGGATGGAAGTGGGTCATGGAGTGGTTACCTCGAAATTTTACGTCTGAAGATTTCTCTCCTGCAAGAACGACCGCCAGTCACTCAGCTGGTCTGACACTCCTTACGCTCGTATTTTGGTCAGTGGACGGAGGTGATTGTTGTTTGTGGATTTCATGTCGATTCCTACAGAGGAGATTTTCGGTTTCCATAAATTTCATTGTAGAGAGTAAAACGCGTCGTAGAATTGTATATCATACTGACGTCAGGGATAGAGTCCTATAGATTTGCGCATGTGATCAACGACAGATCTTTCAACCGGAAATAACCTGCGCTTTTTTGCAGTCGTGTTGCTTCTGTTGAACGCTTTCAGTCGCTTCAATACATTCGTACAATAAGTCGACTCGTAGCAAGATGCGTGATAGATCAGTAATATTGTACGAATCCAAAATACAGTTACACCACCGTAACTAACTGCACAGATTCGAAAAGAGTTATGCTTGCGAATATTGGCGAGTAGCTTTTCGTGACAGTTATCTCGGACACTGAAAGAGAACTGTCACCTCCACGTGTGTCCGAGAGATGACGTCGGCTTTGTTGTGGCCAGAGGAAGGTGAGAAGAAGGGCAGACCCTCGGCGTGCTGTGGGCGGCCGCATTAGCTGCGTAAACACGCCGCCCGCCTCACCAGCTCAGCCCGTCTGGCGAGAAGCCGCGATGCCTGCGTGCACGCGTGTATGCCTTCCCACGACAATTACTTCCCTAGCGCGGCGTAAGGCACTGAAAGCGTCTCCAGCACCCACGGAGCTTAAGAAGAGGAATTATCTGGTTGTGCTGCAAGTGCTCGTGCCAGAGACGAAGAACTGAATATCTTTGTTATTGTATGATTACACTGGAAGCAGTCACATGCATCTGGAAGCATGCATATGGAGAGATTTACAGTGAAACTGCCACATACAACTAATCGCTAGTAAAGCGCATGACAGACTGAGCTTTATTAGAAGCGTCGTCAGGAAGTTTCCGAAAAACCTATTAATTTTACAATCGTCAGGAAATTTGTCTAAATGTTGCTAGTCAGTCTGGGACCCATAACAGTTAAGGTTAAGACCGCACTGAGCGGAAGTGCCCTGCAGCAGAGCGTCGCGGAACGACGCAACCAGATACTGTTGATACAGGATCACAGTTATTGAACTATATAAAAAAAACTTGAATTGGTTAGAAACTACGTCGTGCACACACTCTATTCAACAAGTAAACGTTACGGAGATGTTTAGCAAACTCAAGTGGCAGACTCTGCAAGAGAGGCGCTCTGCATCGCGCTGTAGCTTGCTGTCCAGGTTTGGAGAGGGTTCGTTTCTGGATGAGGTATCGAATATATTGCTTCCCCCTACTTATACCTCCCGAGGAGATCACGAATGTAAAATTAGAGAGATTCGATCGCGCACGGAGGCTTTCCGGCAGTCGTTCTTCCCGCGAACCATACGCGACTGGAACAGGAAAGGGAGGTAACGACAGTGGCACGTAAAGTGCCCTCCGCCACACAACGTTGGGTGGCTTGCGGAGTATAAATTTAGATGTAGATGTATTCGAGTTTGGTTATGACATGTTTGATATGCCTGCCATCATTGGCGATGATGTACTGCAGACGAATAGCGAAATTCTGAATGACCCGCTGAAGTGTCGGAACATCTATGCTGTTGATGACCTCCTGAAGGACTGTTTTCAGCTCAGCAATGGTTTTAGGGTTATTCTGTACACCTTGTCTTTAATATAGCCCCACAAAAAGGAGATCCGGGGAATATGGCGGCCAATCGAGGCCCTTGCCTGTGGTCTCTGGGTATTCAGAGCCAGAATGCGCTCCCCAAAGTGCTCCTTCTGGACATGAAACACTCTCCTGCTTCGATGGGTCGAGCTCCGTCTTGCATGAACCACATCTTCTCGAAATCAGGGTCACTTTAGATAATGGGGATGAAATCAGCTTCCAAAACCTTCACGTACCATTCGGTAGTCACCGCAACATCAACTAATGTCGGACTGATTATTCCGTGACTGGACATTGCACACCACAGAGTCATCCGTTGAGGATGAAGAGACTTCTCTATGGCGAAAAGCGGATTCTCAGTCCCCCAAATGCGCCAATTTTTCTTATTGACGAACCCATTCAAATGAAAGCGGGCTTCGTCGCTAAACCATATTAATTCACGTCCTAACGCAAACCGTTCACAAGTTACGACGATTTTACTTCACATGGTTCAATAACTGTCACCCCGTATGAAATTGTGGCAGCGGGACTGCGCGGGGCAGCACAGCCAGGCACAGTTGACCAACTGGCCAACTACGATGATCCGTTGTCGCTAGTGCGGTATAGCTGCACATCATTCAAATCGCAGCTCTTTTGACATTCGAAATGAAAGTTTACCGAACCGGCGTTAGACGAGGAAAAGTTAGTTGTATGTTAAGTGGATATCCAGAGTCATACCACCTTCAAAATTAACTTTATATGAATAGTAAGAGAAAAAGCAACACTTGGAAGGAAATTCCCATGGAAATGGGAATAAACATAACGTACGCAATGTGGTGCTACAGAAGAATGCTGAAGATTAGATGGGTAGATCACATAACTAATGAGGAGGTATTGAATAGAATTGGGGAGAAGAGGAGTTTGTGGCACAACTTGACAAGAAGAAGGGACCGGTTGGTAGGACATGTTCTGGGGCATCAACGGATCACAAATTTAGCATTGGAGGGCAGCGTGGAGGGTAAAAATCGTAGAGGGAGACCAAGAGATGAATACACTAAGCAGATTCAGAAGGATGTAGGTTGCAGTAAGTACTGGGAGATAAAGAAGCTTGCACAGGATAGAGTAGCATGGAGAGCTGCATCAAACCAGTCTCAGGACTGAAGACAACAACAACAACAACAACGAATACCTACAAACTAGAACTTTTTTATTTTGTGAAACGGACGATTAGATCCATTTTTTATCACTACATGCTTATTATTAGGTTTTTGCACTACTTATTTCCTTTTAGACGACATCCCCTGTTTACCACGTTGTTTTGCCAGACCAAACTACTTTGTGAGGAATTGAAATAATCTTTGGTTGGTTGGCTCTGAGCACTATGGGACTCAACTGCTGAGGTCATTAGTCCCCTAGAACTTAGAACTAGTTAAACCTAACTAACCTAAGGGCATCACAAACATCCATGCCCGAGGCAGGATTCGAACCTGCGACCGTAGCGGTCTTGCGGTTCCAGACTGCAGCGCCTTTAACCGCACGGCCACTTCGGCCGGCGAAATAATCTTTGAATCCATCGCATATCCTGAGAGCACTATTTACGAAATTGCCTCCTATGTGAACAACGTCTCGTAATTGTATCTCGTCAGTCTCTTCATTGTCAACGATCCTGAATAGTGTCTGAGAAAATTATTCAAGACACAATTTTCAAGAATCACGTTCTGTACATGTTCCGGACTGAGAACAATCTTGCGACAGTAAATCCTAAATTTTTGGCACAATGTTCCAAAAGAGTTTTCTGAAATTCTTCAAGCTCTGTTACGTCTGTAAAAAGTATACTTTTTTCAATTGGCCATCTAATTGTTTAACAGAATAAAGTCTCATTAAATTGGGTTTTAATTACAAAGCTTGGTCTCCAGTAAAACGTGAGGCAGTTGATTCCTTTGGGCCTGATTCTTCCAAGGCATTTGTTACTAAATCTGACGGTGAAAGGATCAACACATCGCTATTCTTTCCATGTCACCAACGTTCACACACATAAATTTATAGTCTTATTTCTCACATAACAATGAAATTATCACATTCTTGTCACATTCGTACATTCTGCTGGGAGGTTGTCGAGTGACCTTTCACTAGAAATTTGCTACGTATCGTCGCGCCGCTGCAGATCAAATGCGGTGCACTAAATAGAGGCGCGTCCTGCTTCGCCGGCTTGCTCAGTGAAGTGCCGCTCAGTGCGGTCTTTTCGTTAGTACTGATGGGGGAAATAGAGGAGATGCAGAGAAGGGCAGCGCGTTTATTCAAGGTTCAGTTATTAAGCGCTCAAGTATCACGGAGAGGATTACCTTACTCTTATATACACCTTGCGAAAATAATGTGATATTACACAGATTGGAGCTCACGCAGAGGCCTACCAACAACCTATCTACGCGCGCCCCACTCGCGACTGCGACAGGAAAAAAGAAGATGCGAAAACGATAGAGGAGGGACCCTACGCAACACTCCATGAGGTGGCTTGCGAATTATAGACGTAGATGTCAGAAGTTCCAACAATACCACTCCTCCACCTGCGTGCACAAAAATATCTCATGAATATTACTTGTCTTCTTATAGGTAGTTAATTGTTTATTTATCCATATACCATTTTTATACTTATAGTGTATATGTCGGCTTAATAGAACAGCAAACCTTAATTAATAATTAGCAAAATTCACAGCTGTATAACTATTTACAAGTCTAGTTAATTGCAAAACTAATATAACAGTATTAATTCTCATCTCATGTCACTGCACACATTGCACCAATCGTATATATTACATACTCACTCTTTTGCCTGACATCAGTAACGTGATGAAACCGCTACCTTCGTGAATTCTTATTTGTCTATCTTAAAAATTGAGTCAGCATCCCCCCGTAATGAAGGAGATATAGACCTGAGCTAGATGAAACGTGGCTAGCATTTCTGATCATACATATTGCATCTACAATTTTCCAGTAACATGCGTTATGAACTGCCAGCATGTTTTGGAATGATATGCACTGAGCTGACAAAAGTCATGGGATAGCGATATGCACATATACAGACGGCGGTAGTGTCGCGTACAAAAGGTGCAAAGGGACCATGCATTGGCGAGGCTATCATTTGTACTGAAGTGACCAACATGAAAAGGTTTCCAACGTAGCCAAGCCTCACGACGGGAATTAACAGTCTCTGACGCGTGGGACATTCCATTTCGGAAATCGTTAGGAAATTTAATATTCCGAGATCCACAGTGTCAACAGTGTGTCAAGAATACCAAATTATACGTATTACCTGTCGTCACGGACATTGCCTGAGGGTCTTCACTTAATGACGGAGGGCAGAGGTGTTTGGGTAGAGTTGTCAGTGTTAACAGACAAGCAATACTGCGAGACATAACCGCAGAAAGCAATGTGAGACGTACGGCGAACGTATCCGTTAGGACAGTGCGGCGAATCTTGACGTTAAAGGGGTTTTGGCAGCACAGGACCGACGCGAGTGGCTCTGCTAACCAGCACGACATCGCTTACAGCACCTCTCCTGGGCTCGTGACTACATTGGCTGGACCCTAGACGACTGGAAAACGATGACCTGGTCAGATGAGTCCCGATTTCAGTTCGTAAGAACTGATGGTAGTGTTCGAGTGTGGCGCAGACCCCACGAAGCCATAGACCCGAGTTGTCAACAAGGCACTGTGCAAGCTGATGATGACTCCATAGAGGTGTGGGCTGTTTTTACAAGAAATAGACTGGGTCCTCTGGTCCAACTGACTGGTTTGAAGAACGTTCTGGAGAATTCGAGCGAATGATTTAACCACCTATTGAACGTTTATGCGAGAGGTCAATTCGTGCACAAAATTCTGCACCGACAATACTTTCGCAGTTATGGACAGCTATAGAAGCAGGATGGCTCACTGTTTCTGCAGGGGACTCCCAACGGTTTGTTGAGTCCATGCTACGTCGAGTTTCTGTGCTATGCTGGCCAAAAGAAGATCCAACACGAAGTTGGGAGGTATCCTATGACTTATGTCACCTCAGTGTATACAGGGCGTATCACCTAAGACTTGCATCACAAATATTGCGAAAATGGAAAGCCCTAGTGATGTGGCTTCTCACAGAATGGATTGGTAGTCAGGGGCTCGTATTGTTAGCCAATCAATAGATTGAAATAACACTTAAAACGTGTGTTTTTTGTACAAACGTATACTTTTTTTAAATGGAACACTGTCTATTGACATTAACAAACCAAAAGTAGGTTCAAATGGCTCTGAGCACTATGGGACTTAACTTCTAAGGTCATCAGTCCCCTAGAACTTAGAACTACTTAAACCTAACTAACCTAAGGACATCACACACATCCATGCCCGAGGCAGGATTCGAACCTGCGACCGTAGCGGTCGCGCGGTTCCAGACTGTAGCGCCTTTAACCGCTTGGCCACCCCTGCCGGCAAACCAAAAGTAGGGTAAATTAGAATGTCAGGGCGTTGGTTGCAGTATTCTAATGCGAGCCATTTACGAAAAGTATTTCTCGATAAGTTCCCACGTCGACACTTGCACAATACCTGTGATAGCACACACTAAAGAACAAAGCAAGTTCATACACTAGTTATGTGGATTCTGACCAGTAACGAGACGACTGACCATCATAGGTTGTGTTCAAAATGACCACCGGCAGCGGCAATACACGGTTTCAGTCTGGTATGGAACGACTGCTGCTCACGTGCTAGCATTTCAGCGGTGAAGTCCAAGAAGGTTGCAGTAATACGTCGCTGCATGTCATCGGGCATAGTTGGTATGACCTTGTAGACCCCGTCTTTCAGCTTTCCCCACAGAAATAAAGCATACAGGCGTCAAATCCGGGGAACGAACTGGCCAAGGTACGGGTCCTCTGTGTCCAATAACAATTCGTGAAGACACGGTGTAGTACTTCGTGCACTACGTGCTGGACAGCAATCATTTATTCTGTCTATGAAAAACGGGCCTATGAGCTGGTGGTTCAGAATCGCACACAACACATTTACACTCCATGGACGTTGACACTCCACCGAAGAAGCCAACGGGGATTGTCAACAAACTAACAGTGTATGTCCATGACTAGTAAATGTGGCTTCATCATTAAACAAGATATATGATACGTCTAGAGTATCCTGTCTTACTGCCCATGTACAAAACACGAATCCAGTAGTCGTATCCATGCAACTGTTGATAGAGAGAGATATATGATAGGGATGAAACCTATGTCGATGGAGGATGCGTAGGACACTTGCCTGACTCATGCCTCTTCCTCGTGCGACTGCGCGGGAGCTAGCTTTCGCATCAACTGCATCAACAGCAATAACTTATTTTCCCCCTCTTCTGTCGTTTCTTGTTTCCTTCTGTTACGCTGCCACTTTGACGTTGAGGTTGAAGAGGTTGATCAGTAACTGCCGCGATGGTGGACGGCTGTTTGGTATCTTGCCGCACACACTGTACGAGAACGAACAGCATTCTTCCTACATTCCCCATACACCACGAGCATCATCCGTCCATTCACGAACTACTGCTTGGACTGTCGTACACTAACCGATTAGCAAGCCGCAGTGCACATAGGGAACACACAATCACACTGTAAGCAAACATAACAACATCGAACCTAGCAACTACGCAGGTGGAATGGCACAAACAAGTGTCGGTATGGAAACGTCTCAAAATACGATACATTGTATATGACGCTCACTATAATCCTGAAACAAACACAACTGACATTCCAGTTTGCCCTACTTTTAGTCTGACATTGTCAGTATGTATTGTTCCATTTAAAAAGTGTATGTTTGCACAAAAATAGACTTTCTAAGTGTTATTACAATCTGTTGTTTGGCTGACAGTACGAACCCAAGACAATGAATCCATTTTGTGAAAACTGTACATCAATAGCAGTTTTCATTTCGTAATATTTGCGCTGAAAGTTTTAGGTAATTCACCTGTATGTTTTATTTCTAAATTTTTACCTATTCTTACTTTTCGTTATTTAAGTATTCTTGCACTGTGTCGGTTTTTTAAAAAGAGATAGGCTTTAACTGTGTTTTTTAAACATGTACATTTTAGTTATCTGTTTCATTAGATCACAAGTCAGATTTCCAGGTAGCAAATATTCTTTGGAGTTTTTTTCCTCTTCTGTACGTTTAAGTTTAGTCTCACTCTTTATTTCAGAATCATGTATATAGCTGTGAGTGTAAAAATTTCTTCCCTAATACGGTGCATAATGTAGATGAACCTCGATTGTGCATTTTATCTCAAATTATTTAAACACATTTTTACAATGAGCTGGATTGTTGTTAATTATTATTATCCTTATGACCTTTCTCTGCAGTCTGAATTTTGTTGCCTATTTTCTTCACTTACTGACAACGCAGCTAGGTTCAAATAACTCAAATGGCTCTGAGCACTATGTGACTTAACTTCTGAGGTCATCAGACGCCTAGAACTTAGAACTAATTAAACCGAACTAACCTAAGGGCATCACACACATCCATACCCGAGGCAGGATTCGAACCTGCGACCGTAGCGGTCGCTCGGTTCCAGACTGTAGCGCCTAGAACCGCAGCTAGATAAGTACTTGTACATTGAAGGCAGCATTCTTAGAACATACCAGATAATGACATTATTTTTGTTAGTATCTTTGTGTGCTCAATCGACTTTCAGTGGTAGTCAATATTTATGCCTAAAAATTTCGTGTTTTTTACACAATACAGGGAACCTCTAATATGGCGGTATTGTTTTTCCTTCCACCCAGATAATTTTTTTTGCATGTCAGTCATGTTCAAACCAGACAAAAATGGTAGGTAAATACAATTTTTTTGGAATCTTACTTCTTACGTTTATCTTTAACGGAACACAAATCTGAAAGAAGCTGTACATAGACGAAACCAGCCAGGAAGAAGTTAAAAACTGTGATCAAGGCAGACAATTTGCCGTGAAAGTGCAGCAAGTGGTCACTGCAGTCACCGACAGACAGTGTGTCAATACGTATGAAGCCCCCGCAGCTGGCTGCGCGCCTAAGGTGTACGGTAGGTCCCCGCGCATCTTCCCTCAGGCGGGCAGATTGCAGGCTCTCGTGGCCCTCGCGGTCGCCGCTGAGCCAATTCACTCTGTGAAAGGAGGGCCGCTGGGAGGGGAGTGGACACACTGCCTCCGGCCTCAGGAGCCGCTAAGCCGCCGCTATACAAGAGCTGCCTGGTGCGCATCAAGCACCGGCACCGAGGGAACGCTGAGGTACACACCGCACTCACTACGGCCCAGCCGGCCGTGGCTTTGCGTTTATGAGGGAAGACAACACACGGTTTAACATTCCTTCCTGTGGAGCATTACTAAGCGTCACTTTGGTTTGGTGCAGTTGCTTTTCTTTTAAGCAATAATCTATAGTCAACCCATCATCTTCTCCCACATACGACGCCGTGGCTGGCAGCTATCTCTCCCGCCGTTTCGGAGTCCATGTTGCTGGGACTCCCACGACGCTGCTGATGTCCAAGAAGTTTTACTGGAGTATCCCTCCTCTCATTCGGCATCTCTAATCTGTTTCCTATCAAATCAGTTATTCTCAGTGCCTGCCGACAGAAAAGTTTCCTTCTCTTCATCTTCCCAAGTAGCGAGCTCTCTTCATTCTTTCTTTGCAGCATTACTATGACATTGTGATGTTTTCAGCTCAGCCACCTTTCAATTACCCCAGTTCGTTCTTTTCATAGTTTTCAACTGTCGAACTCTCACTGCCACACATTAGCGTATTCCATGTAATTGATTTAGCAAAGCACTATTTTACTTCTACATTCACATGGCTGTTGCAACATATCGCAAGAACAGTGACACAACTCAAAAATGCACTACTTGAGATAAATCGGCTTAAAGAGTTCTATAAATTTTTTTTTTGATACAGAGTAAGCGCCCTTTAAATTTCATGTAAGTAATGTTGTCAGTAAATTCCATTATATTTTTTACAACAGTAATACGGACATGTAGTTCTGTTCTCGTCGAATGTGAGGTGTTATCAGGCAATCATTAATTAATTCTTTAAGTTGTGTCACATTTCTTGATTTCATATAAACTATTTTGTTTTTGTTAAGACCTTCATGAACATCCATCAGGCAAAATTTGTAGTTAAGTTTGTGATGTTACAAAATAGAAGTGATGTTGTTATTCAATGGAAAGTTGGAAATTGAGATTTAGCTTACTGTTTTATCAATCACAATTGGCGTAAGAATCATGGATTGACCGTTGTCATAAAATATTGCATTATGAGATGTGAATAGTTTTTACTTGCAGTTTCGCGTGGCTTGAGGCAGTCACAACTAGCGTGCTATTGATCAAGAAATTGCGTTATCGTCTTTCTAATTACTTCATGATCGTAGATACGATCATACCCGGTTGTGAAGTTATTGTTATGACAAAACAATTTCCTAAGGGACCAGAAAGTTCTTAAGGGCGCAAAAACAACTGTAACATCACACAAAAGGGAAATTCAGTATTAAAGCTGATGCAAGAAGACGATAAAACAGTTTTCTTTTTATCAATGTAACACGCACATTGGACTGCTGATCTTGGTGTCTGTAATATTAGCAAAATGCATAATTAAAATGAAAATAATACTGAGGAGATGATAGGAATGAGCACTGCTAAATGATTCAGTATTCCCAGAACAAATATTTATTATAAACTAAAACATATATCGTACCTTAAGCTTAGTACTACAATGACGGTAGATTTTTATGTCCGTATCATGTCCATTGAGCGCTCTTTTATATGGCCATTGTCTTCTTTGAGTCGCTCGTGCGTCGTCACGGTAAGTTATAACAGTTCTTTACACTTCACTCAAACTTAGACATAACACGTTTTTATACATTTAGTAAAAAATTAGATCAGACTGCCACAGATCTGCGTCCGTCTTACTTGAGAAAAACAGTACAAGTCTTTTTAGCGCTCAAGGCTTCATTTGTTCTCCAGCGAACAAAATAGTGAAGGATCGCATATCTATCCGTATTTTTCTGTTTATATTGCCGCCCAAAGACGACGAATTACATTATTTAGAAAATTCCACAGTCGCCATGCGACGCCTCATTATACATTAATCATTATTTACAAACAAGCATTTGCCTTCTGGCTGAAAGTATTAACTACTCGTATTTGCCGTTTTAATGAAGTCAAAAATAGCGAATATCACAAGTTAAAATAAAAGAATGAAAAAAGTTGAAATTGTTGTATTAGAAAAAATATAAAATACAAAATTATAATTTTTGAAAATTAATACAATAGATAAGGAATATCAATTAGGTGCAACCTAAGGAATACAGTTTACGAAAACATAGAATCACAGATGGGCATGTATAATGTAGGAATACTTTTCGCAGAGAGAAGGGATTCAATATGAACTTAATTTATAGCAGAAATGTCCATTTTTTTCTTGTACGCTACAACGTACGAAATTTCGTAATATTTACAACAGCTTTAATCTTCCAAACAGCGTCTGTTCCTTCAGATCGATCATGAATCTTTGAAGCGCATTGTAATGTAAGATTCAGACTCTGTATATACACAGAGATTGTAATAATCGATGATATTAACAATTACATTCAGCTTACCTTACACATGAAAAGTTTCACAACTCAGAATGTGACTGTTCCTGCCGTGGCGCATTATGAAGTAGCCTACAACAAAGGTGATACACCTGAATTGAGGTGGACAAATTGCTGGATAGAGATGAGACGTGTTTCGTAGACGCTGAGAAATTTTTCACGTATAAAAACTAAAAATCGCCTTTTTGACTTTTATCACTTTTCTAAATTAACGAAATACCAGAACTGTTATATTTGCTCATTGCTGGAGTCAACTTGAAGCTATATATGCTTCTGGTTCATTCTTGTTTCTGAGACTCTCATTTAGGTTAAATCTACCATACTCGGACGGGTTAGGAGACAGTTTTATCTTTGGAACAGTCTGCTAATATTGAAGTAACAACTACGAGTATTGTGCACTATATTTCCTTACCATTTACCTTCGCGATCTTTCCCTTCCGTTTCAATTTTACTACGTCTGCTTCCACAAATCAATTAGATGGGAGTAGCAGCACTCATCAGTTTCATTTTATGACGCTTGGTATCATTGCTGTCTCATTTTCAAACTGTAGTGGAATGCGAATTTTCTGCTCACATTGCTTGCCTCCACGTAGCTGGAGGACGGCGTATGAAGAAGAAAGGAAGATCAGGGTTAGCGGCCCTTCAACCACGCGATTATTAGAGATTCGGCAAGTAAACAGGACGTGCCCTTTTAAAGGAAACATCCTGGTATTCGCCTCAGGCCACATAGAGAAATCACGGAAAACGAGGATGTGAACCGCCGTCCGCCAGAACGCTCGTCCAGCGTCTTCAGCGCTGCACTAGCCTGCTTGGTTGGCGTCAGGAGGCAGTTGTTCTCTCTCCAGCTGTTTACTTGTCGCAACGCTGTGTAAATTTGGTCTCAGAAAACGATTCGATTAATTTCGACGACAACAGCTCTATGACATTACTTCTTGTGTTGCGTGTCATCATATGAGGCTGAAAATTTCAATTACGCAACACCAGCCTTCCAGCGAGATCTGAGACCTCACTTGGATGTCTACGAGTTGAAAAATTGCAGAGAAACTGAATGTTGCGCTGCCCCTGAATCGAAATTGTACGAGTACAGATTTTGTGATACTGGAGTGGGAGAGACGAGTTAATTTCTACAAAACCACACAGAAACAATCATAGTAATTCTTTTGTATCAGCTGGACTCGAGAGAAATTGCAGGCTTCTCTGAATTTTTGTAAATGTTAAAAGGCAAACAATCTTGCAAGCGTTTGAGTCTTTCAGGCGCATTATTTCCTCAAATTAATTTTCTGTCCTGTATTTAACTCAGTCTTTATAGTGGATGTAGAAGATGAGAAGCAATTCATTCTAAGAAAAAAATTTAGTTTATTAAAAGAAAATATTTAAAATAAAGTTAAAATGAATTCATCTTCTTATTCTTTGTGTGCCGAACGTACCTATACGCAAATGACAGAAGACTGGTTACTCAAAGTTTTGCAAGATAACGATCATAAATATTGCATAGCTATTTCTTTTTTTTTTTTTTTTGCAAATAAAGTCGTTTACACCACTTAGTTGAGAATGTGTTAACGTTTTAGTCGTGTTGTTTAATCCTTTGTAATTTTTTTACAAGTTTACTCAGGTTAGCACATCGTTTGCCCAAATTTCAGCGCTAGGGACACAGTGCTTCTGTATCGGACACACTTTGTTATAACGGCAACTACAAGTTTATAATCACAGTAGCGTGTGAAGGCAAAGTGTGTGTAACACTATACTTTTACAGAGCTTTTGTATCCTCTGCCGATATGCCGTAGCCACCTTCAACAGTCATCCTCCTTCAGTAGGCTAATGACACTGCTTTCCTAGCATTATACCCTACACTCGAAAAATTGCAACGAGCAACGATTCATCCAAATCCACCTGAGTCAGTTTACCTTCTAGTGCAGTCAATGGCTCCTCAAGATCAGCCCCTCCAAAACTCAGGTAGTAATTATGGGAAGAACCACCAGCAGCTTTCATCTCCACGAGTTCTACCTCATCATATTTCAGTTAGCTAATACATTACAATATCTTGGACTAACACGCGACCGGCAACGAACATGGAAACCTCACCTACTGACAGTTGAACAGAAAGTCCACAGTAGACTAAACCTACCATCTGGCCGAAGTTGGGGATGGTACATCTCCACTACCCCCACGTTTACAAATCTTTGGTCCGACCCGCCCTCTCCTACGCGAATGTTGCATGGATATCCGATCCACGTAAGTCCTATCAGTCCCTCCAAATCCTTGAATGTCACGCCCTCTGCCTTGCTTTCTGCATCCAAGTACCTTCTCCTACGGGGATCCTCTGTCATCTCATCAAAATCCCACCCCTCCTTGCCCACAATGAATACCTCTATAGGCCTATATCCTACAGCATCCGCAAACTACATTTCAATAATTCCATTATTTCCCCTCTGATCACCAATCCTGGTACACTGACGCAGCTATCTCACCATGGTTACACTTACACACACTTCATAACCTATACCTATGCCACTTCAACAGTATTCCTGTCCCACAAACGAAATCCTCTCCGATATTTGTCCATCCTACCAACTATAACCTTTCCCCACCCATCCCGCTCCGCATCAGGGCTCCCTTCACCCTCTTCCTCTCCATCTGTTCCCATCTCTTCTTCTCTTGATACCACGTTCGTACCCATTCACCAGACTCCTCCTCAGCTTCTATCTTCCCGCAACACACTTTAACGCCTATTCTTATCTCCAGGGTTGTCACCCAGCGGACCCCTATATTTTTTACCTTCAGCCATATAAAACACATTTTGACCCCTCCAAATTCTTTTATCCCAGTTGCGACGGTACCTAACGGTTACTGCTGAGTAATTGCTCTTCTAGACAGCAGTCCATACAAGCAATCCAGCTGCAACTTTGTCTGAATTTGCTCATACCTTAATTAGTTGGGTAATGCACGATTCTATTTAAAAAAAATAGCTTGATGTATTCATAGGGCCCAGCCACACACCTGCTTTCATGTCCGGCAGCTAACTAACTGCAAACAATCAGCTGTGGCTGTGATATTGCAGTCAAGTAATCTACGCATTACCTACAATTGCGAGTTGATAAAATATGCAGAAATACGAAATAAAAGTTAAATGACTAATTTAATAACAAGGGATCTATTCTAACATCTGTAATTGATGTAGACGACAGAGAATTACTCGTGTGTCGAATAAATATTCAAGAAAGTACATCTCAAATAAACAGGAAGTGGGTCCTACGATATTCAATTAAACTACAGACCGGAAAATACTCTTATCAAATGCGGTAAAGTTTCCGATCTCCTCTTCAAACTCCAAACATGCACACTTTCAATTAACTGTTTCCACCTAAGTGGTTCATTTTGTCACTATTGACAGTATCAAAACCGTACATTCTACCATACTTCACTTGTGCCTCAAGATTCTGCCATCTCTCGACTCCTATATATCCTGCACACTGCTGATGTGTGTAAATCACCACCGCCTGTCCCTCTCATCGAGTATCCCAATGATACCGCCTTCCTAATCCTCTGCCCTATACTCTAGAAACCTCAGCGCTTCCTCCACATCCTTCTCAACCAACTCACATCCTCGTGCAGTTAGTGGACCCTTAAGATGAATCCCTCCAAAACTCAGGAAAGAATTATATGATGAACTATCCACGGTTTCTGCCTCCATGACTTTTACTTTATCATTTACAGCCGTTCTTTCCAATCAACGAACACACTAAAATTTCGCAGACTAACCCCTGATCATAAGCTAAAATGGAAACCACAACTACTAATGATCCAACTGAAAGCCCACAATAAGCTAAAACTAATAACTGGCCAAATTTTGGAATTTCATCCCTCCACCATCCTCCACACTTACAAAATCTTGATCTAACCTGTTCCCCACTATACAAATTTCGCCTGGATATCTGTGCCGCCAATGTTCTACCAATTCCTTCAAATCCTTGAACGAGATGCACCTCGCCTTACGTTCCATATCCACTTACCGTCCCCTACAACAATCTTTTACCAGTTCATCTATTTTCCCCACCTCTACTGAACACCTGCATATATCCTACAGTTCCCATAAAGTCGACTCCAGCAGTCCCATTGTCTCCCCCCTAACCACAAATCCTGATGTGCTGTCACACATATGTCAACACACCCCACCTGCTTCATACTTGTACATTTTCCATATCTTCTTCCAGAGTAATTTTAACAGACTTCCACTAGCTGACGACAAAGTCCGCCCTGACATCTATCCCTCTTATTAGATTTGGTCGTGTCTCCCTCTCCCTTTCCGATTTCAGGACACCCCTCTCACCCCATCCCTCTCTTTTCGTCACTCCTCTTGACCTTAGGCTAACCCGCCTCCTATACATCTGTTTCCTGAATCGCGTATTTTCCTACCAACCATCTTCCTAGAATGAGATTTTCACTCTGCAGCGAAGTGTGCGCTGATATGAAACTTCCTGGCAGATTAAAACTGTGTGCCCGACCGAGACTCGAACTCGGGACCTTTGCCTTTCGCGGGCAAGTGCTCTACCAACTGAGCTACCGAAGCACGACTCACGCCCGGTACTCACAGCTTTACTTCTGCCAGTTCCTCGTCTCCTACCTTCCAAACTTTACAGAAGCTCTCCTGCGAACCTTGCAGAACTAGCACTCCTGAAAGAAAGGATATTGCGGAGACATGGCTTAGCCACAGCCTGGGGGATGCTTCTGTAAAGTTTGGAAGGTAGGAGACGAGGAACTGGCAGAAGTAAAGCTGTGAGTACCGGGCGTGAGTCGTGCTTCGGTAGCTCAGTTGGTAGAGCACTTGCCCGGGAAAGGCAAAGGTCCCGAGTTCGAGTCTCGGTCGGGCACACAGTTTTAATCTGCCAGGAAGTTTCAACCATCTTCCTACTTTATACCTACAACCGCAGCCCATCCCATCCAATCCAAATGGTTCCATAAAAATTTTAATTAGTCCAAAGAACTAACACTTTCCTCTTCTCCTTACTTCCGCTAAATGCAGGTCACTCCCATCAAGGGGTAAAGAAGTATGGTACGGAGTAATGTTTGTATTCAGGCTACATGCAACTGAATGGTTTTAAATGTCAGACAACGTTCCTCTGTGTGTTATTAAATATTATCAATATATATATAAACATCATATGCATTTATTGCTTCCGTCTGAAAGGCCGATTTTGCGACTGTGCAACCATACCCACTGAAACGGTATATTATAATTTAACTTGAAGTGTTTGTAGATTTGAAGACTCTCTACCATTCTGTGTGGACATGACCTAAAAACGAAGGCGAGGCGTTGCCCACTAGTGCCACCTCCCTGGCAGTGTTTGTATTTCTGTATACTTCTGGGACGAACTGCCAATTAACACCACGCATAGGCATGCTTTTACTGCTATTGCTACTGAACTTTGTATTGCGAGTTCTGAGTTTTTATGGGTGAGTTTTTTTCTTTTATTTTACCTTTATGAGCTGGTATACGTAATAGCTCCCAGTCTAACGTTGCTTTAATCTTAATTACGGATTTGATACTGGCAGTAGCTCAAAAGTTGTTATAAATGAAAATATATTAATCGAAATAGATGGTTTTATTCGCAAAAACTAATAATGATCTCAGACCAAATTATGAAATTTATTCTCTTTATTAATATATTTCATACTTACTCCGTGTACCACAAGTAACATTCACAATAATTGATTTCACATGGAACACAGCTGCACGCTGGACATTTCTATAGTCTAAATCTAATTGACTACTTATATTTTCTCAATAAACATTCTGTTATATAAGGAATTATCAAGGCGAGACATTTTAATTGGCGTTTAAAGAAACACCACTTTTTATTTTCGTGGGAAAAGTCTCGAAAAATGTTTTAGCTCTATACATAACTACTTTTTGCCCCAATGCTAGAGTCACTATAGAGCAGGGCAGATCATTTCTACGTCGAATAGTGTATTCGTGAATATATATTTTACTTTGAACCTCAGAGGGGTTGTTGAAAACATATTTTCTTTTGTGGTGCTATATTTAACGTTCCCAGCTGTTTAAACAGAATCTTCCATATATTTAAATAATAGGAACCGCACATGCATGGTTTTAAAAAATTCCTTTTCGCTTCGTCAGTGGCTTCCTTTTGCCTAAAGATTTACGCTCTATATTTTCCCATAAAAGTCAGATAATGCGAAATGCAACATGCAACAATGAGATCAGATTTATTCCTATGGTAAAAGTAGTTGGACGGCAATTTTCGCGCAGTTGCGCAGGGTTGAACGAAAGTATAAAAGCACCACGATAAAGCATGCTTGAACGTTAATGTAAATGCTAGCCAAGCCTGCGGGTGGCAGTGAATACGAACTCCACCTGCTCAATGTCCTCAATATGTTGCAACTGACAATCGTGGTCATAACAGCGTTCTGTGTAGTTGTGAGTGCAATATGTCAGAGCTCGGTGCAGTCGAAAGTGGATAAATTATTGTTGCTCGCATGGTGGATGCTTCCCTGACCAGGGCAGCCGAAACATGTGGTGTATCGAGAGGCACCATATCGAAGATTTATGCTGCATGCAGGAAAAGTGGAAAAACATCCGCTGAGTCACAACGCGGACGAAAGTTTGTGGTAAATGATAGTGGCACAACACGAAGGAAGCTCCACAAGCTGGAAACTACAGGGCGAGCTGGAATTCCGAAACAGTCATCAGTCATGCAAATGCTCGTAACAGCAAAACGTGTTGCCGAAGCCATAAAACCTGGACTATGGAGCAATGGAACAAAGTCATTTGGTCGGATGAGTCCTGTTTCTAACTACTGGCCGAGTGAAACATGGGCGGGGTCAGTGATGATTTGGGCAGCCATTCGTGGTATTCCATGGGCCTCACGCTTACTCTGCAAGGTCGAATCACTGCCACAATGTGACCATTTCGGCTGATCAGTCCCATCCAGTGGTACAATGTTTGTTGTCCCAGTGGTGATGCTATGTTCCAAGACGAGAAGACCCCTGTTCACGCAGCTCGCATCGCTCAGGGTTCGTTTTTGTCACCACAAGGATGAATTGTCGCACTTCCCCTGGCCATCACAGTCACCTGATCTCAATACTGTTGAGCCTTTGTGATCTACATCCAAGGGAAGATTGCGTGACTGCTGTCCACCTCTACCATCGTTACTTGAAGTTACCACTACTTCGCATGAAAAATGGTATAAGATATCCGTGGAAACTATTTATGTTTATCCATTCCGAGAGACTGGAAGCTATTTTGAATGCCAACGTTTTTCCTACGCCATATTAAACGTGGTAATGTGCTTGATTTTTGGTGCTTTCATACTTTTGTCCACCCTCTGTATATGCTGTTATCTAGGTCTTTGTCAGAATGTACATCCAATCTTAGAAATTCCCTTTCTGTTTATTACGGCTCTACATTAATCGAAGGAAGATTACACAGCAGGTTTCTCACTCAGAAATCCCATATTAATATTGCTTTGTTAAAATATTGTGTTGCGCCCTCCATAACAAGGGAGAAACGCCTACCAGCAAATGTCGACAGCGGCAGGATGGTGGCCTTTCGAGACTGGTTAATCGTTCCGCAATATTGTCAAGAGAATTTGGAATCGATGTGTCCAGGAGGCTAATACTCAATGCCTCGCCTGATCCCAGCGTCCTCACACGACTAGCGCCTGAGAGGACATACACGCGACTATCACCTGAGAGGACATACTTACTGTGAGCTGTGCAGCATAGGATCAAACAGTCATGTAACATACCTTGAGTCATGAAATGGACTTGTTTGCAGCAAGATACCATTGACAGTGCGACGTTTTCTGGAGCACCACAGGCTGTCAGCACTTGGTCTCTTGTTGCGCCTCCTCTTGATACAGAATCAGATAGAACCTCGCCAATATCGATGTGCCTGACTACAACGTTGGACACAGGAGTGCCACTGCGTCGTCATTACACATGTCTGCGGGTTCTGCGAGCAGCATCACAATGGACGTATCTGTGTGTGGAGGCTCCGAGGAGAACAGATGTTTCTGTGTTGCATTCTTCAACGTCATACAGGCCCGGCAGCTGATGCAGGTTGCCACTGGGTATACGATATGGTTACCTCTCTTATGCGCAGTCAGTAATTTGTACAGTCAGCATTAAATATTTGATGTATTCACACTGGTGGTTGTACGCTGTCCTCGAGGTCCCTGTGATGTTATCTTTTAATAAGATAACGCAAAACCGCATATTGTTTATCTTGGTCTGACCTGCTTCCATACTGAGGGTGTCGATTGTTGCCTTGACCAGCGTGCTCTTCAAGCCCCTCACACAATGAAAGCATCTGGTGACATGTTACAGACAGAATTGCACGCCACCATTCGCCAGTCACTGCAGTACATAGACTCTGGTATAAAGTTGAAGTAGTATGGAATGACGTACACGCATCAGTTACCGAGCCTCAGGTGTGCTCGACGCCCAGTCAGATTAGAGCGATTATTGCTGCCAGTGGTGGGAGCTCTGTTTACTAAATTCCATATCCTGTATACCGCCACATCACTTTCAAATTTAATCAGACATTCTAGCTACACACAATACACACGTTAAATAAATTTTCTTATTGGCTATTTTTTCCTTTCGTTGAAGTTTTAATGCCGATCATAGTACTTGCAAGGTCACCAAGTGAAACGACATTGCCATTAAGTGTGATAGTGTAGACAACGGCAGATAGGCACCAGGAGGCACAGAACTTTGCCTCCTCGCCTGACCCTGTTACTCCGTCAGCACTGCATCAGCTTCGACTCGCAGCTGACCTGCACGCCTTCTGTTACATTGTTCTATGGCCAGACTGCCATCTGTCTGTGCCAACTGCCCTCGGTCCCCTCATGCGGGCATTTCGTTACGCTCCGTCTCTTCCACCTTTCCCGGGCAGTCGCCACGAGCCTCAGTGTGATCATCCGGGAACCGTTTCTTTTATTTCAGTAGTTTTTTTCTTGGGCGGTGGAGGGGGTATGGGGGCACACTTTTCTCACTAGTTTGATGCCACCATTCACGACTTCCTCTCCTCATGTCTGTTCACCTCAGAGTCGCTTCTGCATCCAGTTTCCTCGGTTATTCCACGTAAAAATTCTAATCTCTGTATCTATTTAAAGAAAATTTCACGCTACGGCTCCCTGTAGTGCAGAAGAAATTACTTCCTGCCGTTGTAACACACGATATATCAATTTATCCCTTCTTCTAGTTAGTGTATTTCGCAGATATCTCCCCTCTTCGTTTCTATGGAGACCCTCCTCTTCCATGTTGTGAGTCCACTTAATTTCCAGCATGAAACTGTAACGGCGCATCATAATCTCTGATACTCTCTTTTTTCCAGTTGTCTGGTTTCTTGTTAGATCTATGTTGAAAGGGTGAGTACTAGTGAATGGCGCGATAAATAGGCGCCGGAGGAGACAGAACTTTGGTGTAGCTTCAGATGTAGGCCCATCCCATATTACGCTCGAACTCTTCTTTGCTCCTTTACGTTTGTTGTATTTTTGCCCATTTCCTCGCTGTGTCAGTACGCTTCACAAAATGCTTTCTGTGACTACAGTAGAAATGAATCATAATTCGCATTTAGTGATCTCATACAATTACCCGATGTAACAATTGTAGGGATATGAAATTGAATGCTCACATGGGCACAGTCGCAGGTAAAGCAGATGGCAAACTTAGATTCCTTAGTTATTCCTACCGTGGTCTTCAGTCAGACGTGCCCGCCGCTATCTCCGCCGCAACCATTAAGGCAGCTCAGCCTGCCGCCACGGAGACACAAGAGTGCACGTGTACTGAAGCACAGTGGTTAAAGCAGGCCAACGTGGGTTTCCACACGCCTGGACACGCTCAGCTTGCTGCTACTGACAACAGGTTGCGCTATTAATCCAGCGAGGTATATCTTGGCGTAGGCAGTTTCACTGCAGCTCATTTAGCATAACGGTGGGAGCTGCAAAATGAACAAACCAAACTGAAGGTGACTGAGGAGAAATTAAGAATCGAGGAATACGTACCACTGGCAACAGGACGCAATTCCGCCAGGGGAAAAGATCTCGTGAGTTCAAGTGGCAGCTTCAAATAAATCGGTAGGTGTCTCGCCATGCAAATTCAGTAAAAACTGATAAACACTCATTCGGGAAAGTCGAATATGTTACGAGACGTTTGTAAATTTGACCACCAGTTTCCTAACTCCATAAGTACTTTGAAAGAGGACAAAGACTTAGTGACTTACAAGTGTGTGGAAATGTGTGCTAAGGACTTGAAACCGTTTAGAAATACGTAGGGTTTCTAAATTCAGGGCAAATATTGATTGAAATAGCAAAAAAACGTATTGCTCAGCGGTAAAAAAAAAAAAAACACCACACATTTTGGTGGTATGCAACGAAGTGCGAAGGCAGCTTAGTATGAAAAAAAAAATTTTTTTTATTTCACATATGTACTTTTAAGATTAACATAATACGAAAAATGAACTTCGTGTTTACTAAAACGTGTTTGGCGAATTCAGAATAAGCCATTTTTGCCACTTAGAATGAATTCAGCGAACCTGCAATAGCAATCGCGAAAAAAGTAATTAAACTGGTATAACTGGGGTCATATTTGGCTCGAACTTACTAGGGTTACAGGATTTGGGACTCCGAAACCTTACTTTAGTTGTTATTGCAGTATAACAGACATCTTCAGGTTCTTAGGTACAAAGGATGGTTCTGCTTACTACGGAAAACATGTATTAAAGGTGACATGATGATCATTCAAATTGAGAATAGCTAGTACTAGACGAAAGTGTGTGAAGTTGTAGAGATAGTCGTTCATATCGACATAAATAAACAAGCGCGAAAGACGCCGCAAAGGAAAAAAAGTACAAATAAAATCCACCATTTCTGACCTACAATGACCCAATACTAATTTATGTGTCACTGAGCCTCGTCTTCTGTCATTCGGGTAAAAAAGAAAGACTTTTTATCAACTTCCGAACAGAATAAACTGCTACGTAGCTCACCACAGTGGGAATACTCCAGTAGCCTGCTTGGATTGGGCATAGCTTGGCCTGGATGGGAGTAAAGCAGCCTGCCCGTTCTGCTGGTAGAAGCCTGCCTGGTTAAAAGGCAAACATGAGGAAGTTAAAAACGGAATGTGTACATCTCAATCTTTAGTTCGAAGACTAGTTTGATGCAGCACTCCATGCTACTCTCCCCTGCACAAGCCTCTTCACCTACGGATACTTCCGGCCGGTGTGGCCGAGCGGTTCTAGGCGCTACAGTCTGGAACCGCGCGACCGCCACGGTCGCAGGTTCGAATCCTGCGTCCAGCTTGGAGGTGTGTGCTGTCCTTAGGTTAGTTAGGTTTAAGTAGTTCTAAGTTCTAGGGGACTGATGACCTAAGCAGTCCCATAGTGCTCAGAGCCATTTGAACCATTTTTTAGCCTACTAATAACTGCTACAACCTAAATCCTTTTGAACCTGCTTACTGTATTTATCTCTTCGACTCTCTCTACAATTTTTATGCCCCACACTTCTCTCCAGCACTAAACTGATGATTCCTTGGTGTTTCAGGACGTGTCCTAACATCAGACCGTTCTTTTAGTCTTTACTCCCCAGTTCTATTCAGTAGCTCATCAGTTGCACAATTTCCCTTCTCGTCCACGTTTCACTTTCGTACAAGGATACACTCCAGACAAATATCTTCAGAAAATAAATCCTAACACTTCAATTTATATTCGATGTTAACAAATTTCTCTTCTTGAGATACCCTTTTTAGCCATTGGTAGTATACATTCTATATACATTATTTTAATGCCCAAATAGTAAAACTTATCCATTTCTTTTAGTGTCTCAGTTCCTAACCTAATTCCCTCACCATCGCCGGATTAAAATTGCTTGCATTTCGTTATCCTTGTGTTTTTGTTCATATTCATCTTCTATCCTCCCTCCAAGATGATGTTCATTTCGTTCAACTGCTCTTAATAGTGTGAAATAATTACAAAGTCGTCGGCGAACCTCAAAGTTTTTATTTCTTCTCCCTGCATGTTAATTTCCTTACCAATTTTTTTACTGCTTTTTCAATGTACAGATTGAATAACATCGGGGATAGGCTACAATCCTGTCTCACTCCCTTCTCAAACCCTGCTTCCCCTTCATGCCCTTCGACTATTACAACCGCTGTTTGGTATCTATACAAGTTGTATATAACCTTCTGCTCCCGATATTTTACCCCTGCTTCCTTCAGAATTTCAGTGAGAATAGTAATCCACCCAACATTGTCAAAAGATAAGCAGCTTTACCTTTCATTTACCCATTTTCTAAAATCACAGCCTCAGTATTGCCTTGTATGGTCCTACATTTCTCCGAAATCCAAACTGTTATATCCTGAAATCGGTTTTTACTAGTTTTCCTATTCTTCTGTAAATAATTCGTGTCAGCATTTTGCGACCATGATCAATGAAACTGATAGTTTCTTTGGATTTAGAATTGTTACATTCTTCTAGTCTGAGGATATTTCGTCTGTCTCAATCATCTTGCACTCCATGTGAAATATTTCTGTCACGGTTAGCTCTCCTAAGGCTATCAGTACATCTGAGGGAATGTCGTCTGCTCTAGGGGCCTTTTTTCGACTTGGTCTTTCAGTGCTCCGTCAAATTATTATCTCAGCATCTTATCTTCCATCTACCCGCCCGGATAGCCTGGCATGTTAAAGCGCCGCTTCCGGATGAGGAGGTGCGAGGGCCCCGGTTCGAATCCGCCAGGCGGCTTAATGACGAGAGTCGGTATGCCGACCTGTCTTGGTGTGAACTTCAGGTGGTTTCCCACATCCCACTAGGTGAATACCGGGCTGGCACCCACGTCCCGCCTTAGTTACAGTTTCAAATGCGTAACGCTACACACAGACACTTGGGATATACATCTTCCATGCGCCGATGCAGGACAAAGACGCAAAGAAAAGAGGAACGGTCTTATCTCCGATCTCCTTCCACGTATACAGCCTTCTTTTATGATACTCCCTCTATCGTTCCTTTCCCCCGGTCCATATTCTCGTACTACTTTTGTTTGCCTTCCTTTTCGTACCTTCGAAATTCCACTCTGCCATTACAATTCAAATTTTCCTCTCCTTTAACTGTCTGAATAATTTCTTTTATCTGATCACACATTTTCTCAATCTCCTCAACATCCGCGGTGCTACATGGCATATAAAATTGTACTACCGTGGTGAGCGTTGGCTTAGAGTCTGTCTTGACTACAATAGCGCGTTCACTATGCTGTTCATAGTAGCTTACCCGCACTCCTATTTTCTTATTCATTATTAGATCTCCTCCTGCATTACTCCTATTTTATCTTGTATTTATAGCCTTGTACTCACCTGACCAGAAGTCTTGTTTCTCCTCCCACTGAACTTCGCTAATTGCCACTATATCAAATTTCAATCTATCCATTTCTCCCTTTTAATTTTTTAACCCACTTACTCGATTAAAGGATCTAAAATACCACCCTCCGATCCACTGAAAGCCAGTTTTGTTTTCTGCTAATGACGACATTGTCCTGATAGTCCCATCCCAGAAATACGATGCCATAATTATTTAACCACACAGCAGAGCTGCATGCTGGGAAATTTGTGAAGTACGATCATTCTACAAATGACAGTGCTTAAGATGCTCGCGTGACCCATGCTAGAATACTGCTCCAGAGTGTGAGGCCAATTCCAGACAGGAATATCAGAAGATACTAAACCTATACAAACAAGGGCCGCAGAAATGGTCTGAAGTCTGTTTGACCCATGGACAAAGCCAAGGAGATGTTGAACTTCTTGGACTAGTTGAAGCTTGAAGACTGAACCAACGACCCAACGAAAGTTTTCTTACAAAGTTTCAGGAAGGAGCACTAAGTGGTGACTAGGTATATTCGACAACCCCATACGTACCGCACCCGTAGGGATGGCGAAGACTTACGACAACTGCAGCGCGCACAGAAGAGTTTAAACACTCACTCTGCCCGCTCAGCGAACGCGAATGAAGCGGGAGGAAGTCTTAGTAAGTTGTGCAATACGAAGTATCCTCTGTCATGCACTTCACAATTTTTTGCTGTGTATAAACGTAGATGTAGTTGACTAAGATTGCCTTGATGGGACATGACTTCTGATACAAATATGATGAAGTGTAGTCATAAAATCTATAAACTGCTCAGATACTTTGAAATGAAGAGCCTGTCTCACCCATTTGTTTACTGCTAGCAAAAACCAGTTGCGTGTTGGAAAGCTGTTTACTGTACGTGACGGTGATGAGTGCATGTAAAGTTTCCTGCCTTGGAAGTGTTGTCGATGTCGGCAAGAGATGCAGGAGAGATGAAGACTCTCGCTACAGGCACACATAGCTTACTCCTCTCGAATAGCGCCAAGAGCGCTGCCGAGTTTAACGGTTTGTTTTTGTTCATGTATGTTGTGAACTGTGCCATTGGAACCACCGATTTAGTGTTTTGTGTAGTGTGAGCCTGGAGGCACAGTTTAATTACAAGTTCTAGGACTGGTGTGGGTCTTCAAGAGTCCCATCCCCTTTTATTTTTGTCACATTGTTGACGCACTTGAATGACAACTTGAACTTCTTGGAGAATATTAAGCGGTGGTTTCATCTTTTAACTCTCCTGATAAAGCGGAGAGAAGGATAGAACCTAAAATGTTTTTAAATTTTTTAAGAATTGAGAAAAATTGTTGATGAAGAATTCTTTCGCGTTAGGAAGTCGGGATGAGTCACAGTGACCACTGCAGGAATCAAATATGAAAATACAATAGTAAGTTAATCAATTAACACCGATGTATTACCACTTCTACTGCGAATGGCCTGCTCTGCTGGTTGTCAGGTACCGCATTGTTTTCGGCGAGCAAATAGGTTTGGTGACGGCGGACCGTGTTTATATTAAATACAATGCAACAAATTATTTTGCATTACGTTGAATAATATGGATTAGACTTCCTGTAGCAAATTTAGATTGCAAAGGTTCGACTTTTCTGTGGCATGGTTGACGCACAGATCGACACGTGACCAAACTGCCCTCCTTCCAATTCCAGTTACACTGAAATACATAGACTTTTTGCAACGTTAGTGACAATGCAACATGGACAAAAATAAAGATTACTATTATTGTTACGTTACTCCTTAGTTGTAATTACAATGAAACTTACATGCTAAATTACTGCAAGAGAAAACATCAAAAGAGAAGTGACAAAAGAATGTCGTAATTCACTCCAGCGATTGCTTCATGGATGTAATGCCAACGTCTTGGGTTTATTTTGCTATTAAAATACTGACTTACAATCTTATTGCGAGGATTATGAGTAGATATGCAAATTTCCTTCATAATGGGTATACTATCTCGCAGGCGGTTGACTTCCTTTAATTGCTTCGCAACCTGTTCTCTGATGACACCTTCATTTGGATTCATTTGTAGAATGCCGTGCATTTCTGTGATCCTTCGTCAAGGTGAAGCTATTAAATTCCAACGAAGGACTTTTTTTTGAGCAGGTTACAATCAATTTTATTGTGTATTTGACGTTATACCCCAGACTAAGCAGCCATACATAAGAGCAGAGGATACCGTTGTTGTGTATAGTCAATGTTGTGTGGAGACATTTAGACTTTTTCTCAGTTATGTCGTTCGTGAATCCTCTGTCAAGAATGATTCCAAGATATCTGACTTTTGTAGACAAAGAAATGTTGTGCTTATTCATCCTGATGGTATCTCTCAATTTGGGTTACTTTTTGGAAAAGTAAATAGCTTGTTTTCTTGTCATTATTTATAATTACTTTATTTAATCGTTACCCTTTCACGGAAGCATTGGTTTGTCTTTGACCTCCTTGAATGAGAGGTAAGTAAGTCGTTTACGAAAATGTTGAAAAGGGTTGGTGAAAGCCCTGACCCTTGCGGAATGCAATTAGACTTGCATTGATTTCTGATCGTTTTCCGCCATTGGACACAATGATACGTCTATCAGTCATGAAATTTTCTATGAGTTTGGTGTAGCAGTCAGGTATACAACGTCCGTCCATAAAGTTGCGAGACTGACTTTATTCCTGGCATATGATCGACTTCAGCACAGGAAGTAAGATGGTAGACTGAAATAACAAACGTAAACAACAGATGTGCATCCGACCAGGCCGTTATTAACAGGTAGTGTTAAGCAGTGGACCTGTTTGTGGTCGTGGTGTTTCACAAATCACTATGGAGCATCATCTCTAAATCAAGTGTTTGAGAATTTCACCGAATGTTTTCAAGAAGAAAAAAGTGTGTGCATTGTCCGTCCCGCACATCTTGACTCCCGTAAAAAAACGACGACGCCTGGACACCTTGTTTGAAGAGTAAAACACGGACAATTTTACTCTGGGGAAAAAAATCACCATGGGTGATGAGGCTCAGTGTTACTAGTAAGAATCTACCATAAAGCGACAAAGTGCAGAAATTCTCATGAATGATCAACGCTTTGACGACATAATCGTCGTTATTCAAGCCAATGTGACGCGCGACTTGAACAACATTCCAAAGGACTCTTCTGACAATTTCACACGGTTGTTCAAACGCTCTGTGCATTGTACTCAAGAGGGGGGAGGGGGGGGGGGGGAGACGATGTCGAACGTCGAACACTTGAAACATTAAAACCACCATCTTAACGTTTTTCTACTCTTTATTAGTTTAAGTCTCGACACTTTTTGGACAGGCAGGATAGACGTCTTAGTCAACATTTTCATGATTGGTTGATCTTTCCATACTTTGTCACAAGCCTTTGTCTAGTCCTTAAATATTGCTGTCATTGGTTTTGAGATGGTGTTGTAGGTGATATTTTCGATTAAGCGAACTCGAATTTCCGCAGAGAGTTTCTTCTTAAAACCGAATAGCACTATGCGAATTATGTTATCTCCAATAAGTGGCTGTCCAATTTTCCTTCAAGTTATTTTTCTAGAACGTTACTCATAGTAGGTAATAATCTGATGAGTCTTTAATTGTCAGGTAGTTTGTGTTCTTTTTAGGTTTATGGTTGGTTATCATACGGTCACTTTTGCAAAGTTGTGGAAAATAATTTAACAAGCATTTATTTAAAATTTGTGTTAGCGGAACTAAGGATTTCGCTGGTAACTGTTTAAGTTGTTCATTTGTAATTCTATCGAGTCCTGGAGCGAAGTTCCTTTTTCGTTCCTTACGGTATCCTTTATTTCGGAGAAATTCGTCAATAGTGGATAAATTTTCGGGTTGTCTAGTATGGAAATTTATCACAGTTTGGGTAACATACAATTCATTTTATGTAAGATCTAGTTTGGTTGCGTGGTTTATTTTCGTATGTATTGCCAATTATTTCTGCTATATTGCAGTGTAGAAAATACTGCAACCAGCCACAAGTGTTTTTTAGCAATGACGTTATTGTACAGTTACTAGTTTCAAGCCTGAGCCCACCGTCTGACAGTGGCGTTGATTTCTTGGCAAGTTTTACACTCTAGTGTTGATAAGGCGATTCCTCTGTGGTTGCTTGGGCGGCATATCCAAGAGGTGTGCTCGTCGTTATGTCTTCACTGATGAGGGCTGTGTCGTCTCGATTTAAGAGTTTCTCTGGGTCTTCGCGAGATACTTGATTTCTTGGACTAAGCTGTACTGCCATGATAGTTATTTTCCCATCATTGCTGTGAACCGACGCCGCTGTGGCGTCGATTACTTTCAAGTCTAGTATCTGTTATTCGCTATGAATAAGCGATCTCTCATTACGATACCCGTACCACCACATCTTCTCCTTCGTATGTCTAAACGAATGAGTTGCATGTTCTTAATCCGTAAATAATCAAAATTGCTGAAATGGGCTTCTGAGGTTTATGTCACTGCAATGTTGTGTAAAGTGATCTAGCTCTGGCTTCCTTTGTTTAAGACCAGTCGTATTCTTTACGGTAATTGCCAGGTTCCGGGCAGGTTGACGACTGCTTATTAATCAAAGAATTGAGCGATGCTCTCAATTAGGGTAATGATATTTTTTTTCTTTTTCGTCATTTGTGGATTTAATCATTTAAATTACTTTTTAAATTGTGTTTTCGTCCTTCTAGTTAAGAAAGAAAATATGACGATAGCAACTTCCTTAATATTGTCACTTGAAGAGGGTTCATTTGTTGGTGGTTGTGTTTTTGTCTATTCAAAACCGTTTGGGCATACGTTTTGTTTTAAACTTTTGTTTGAATCTCTTTGGGTGCCGCATCGGAGCCATTCACTTTTTGGGATGCAGTTTAGGTTCTGCATTCATTAGGAGTTCGTGAGGATAAAAATGTCGTTTGCATATTGTTTGGTAATTTCTTCTTTTTGGTGTGCTTCACAGCCTTTGTATGAGGCGCAATGACCTTTTCCACATAAGACTCTTGGCTTTATCGTGTAGATGCAGCTTGCAGTTTGATGTATGGTGAAACGGAGCACACGTGACGCATCCAGGGAGGAAGGGGTGTCAGGTAAGCCCTTGTCAGTTTTCAGTTTTTGCACTGTGCCGGAAGGCCAATGGAAATGTAGCTCTCGATGATTACCTTTTGTGAAGCATATACTTTTTGTTGTACATTCGGTCAGAACTTCTGTCTAGAGTAACTGAATGTGTTGGCGAGGGAATCAAATTTCGTGTGTTTCAGGTGTCCCGCTCACGTTTCTTACATTAGTGTACATCTTTGACACCGTAACCTTTGTCTTTAAAGTACATCATTACGGCTTCTGCTGGTACAACTATAGGAAGCCCAATGATAACGACTTTGAAAGCTCTGTTGCCTGGGGCTTGGTATGTGTAATCTTGAAACTTGTTAAGATCGAAAAATTTATTCACTTTATCGTAATCTTCTAGGTTTGATCATGAACGTGTTAGTAATGGCTATTCAGCTAATCGGAATCAAATTTAATTATTGTTCTCCAAAAATACTACAATCAGTATAAAAAACAATGCGGATTACCAATCGTTTCTGTTGGATCACAAAATCGTAATTACGAGTTGTCAGCAGGTAAAATTATGATCGACACTCAGATTCGGACATAGTTTTCAGTGGGTAAAGAAATTTTAAAACTGAACCTAAAATTTCAATGACTAATTAAGCATTAACTATTTCATAAGAAACCATGGAGAGCTGCAATAAACCAGTTTCTGGACCGAAGGCCACAACAACAACAAGAAACCTATTGAACCAACTTTTACGTGTAATATTGGTTACATACTTTATTATGAGACACGAATTAATCATCAAATGACTTCATCACATTAACGGAACTTCACGAAAATATTATGTATTGTTCTCTATGGTTCCGAGCAAAGCAACATCTAAAGCAAACAAGGTAATTACTCTGCGACCCTGAATTCTTTACAAAATGTCACATGAATGAAGTTTCGCCTGCCACGCTTGGCAAACCAAAAACTTAATAGTTTATTCTGATTTTTTTATTGAATGTAAATGTCAAAATAAGGATGTTTCCAGATTAACGGTTTTCTTGGAACTCAAAATCTATTACAACACTATGCAATTCGATTGTTGCACCACTTAAATATACTCAATCGGATAAATAGCTTTTTAAGATAACACAAGTTCGTGAGAGTTGTTATGAAAAGAAGATAGTTTTTATAATTATGACGCTGAAATTACATTTTAATTGTTGGGTCAGGAGCCTTTCACAGGTAATGATTTGAGTCCATAATAGTCTGTATTAACATATAATTTACACTATATTCATAAAAAAACGCAAATAGATGCTGGATCATGTGATTTACAATACTAAAAAACAAAACAGAGCATTACCTGGAGGCGACGATTCGAAGCGCTTTGTCGGTTTCGCCAACTGTTTCGTGGGTTTTAGCCTCAGTGTTTACATATATCAGAGACGGCTTTCCTAATTAAGAAATGCCGCGCAGCAGTGTTTAAACATTCCACACCTTTACTAGTGGAGCCAACGGCCATCAGAGGCAATAATTGCATGAAACAATGTACGTAAATGTTAGCCTCGAATACGATCCGAGACGTGCCCACTACGTTAGCTGACTATTAAACGGCGTTCTCCATGAGCATTCTGCCTTTTCCATTGGCGTGCTTTAGCCTTGTTAACACAAAAGGAACTTCCTCCCAGCTTTTTCTGTCCTGTCATTACAATTCTGTTACCCTATACAGGGACCAGTAACCATACAGTCTTTTTCACAGATTATCTGATATGTTCAGAAGTGGTATAAATTTGGTACAGAATCAGAAAGAAACATAATTATAACAAAATATCAATAAAATACATGCAAAACGTTAAGTATGAGTGACATGACGTGTTATAACTCCAACCAGTGGAAGTACACTCTACTTCGACGACAAAGCTTGGGAGCGAGATCTGACAGAAAATTACTGAGGCTGGTATATACTGTAGATTTATATGCTTTCCAGAATGGTAATCACCTTCGTAGTAGCATGAATTTGAGAACAGAGAAGTTTGCATTTCGTCTTGTCACTGCTCTAGACATTCTTGTATGTCGTTTTCTGCGAGGTTTCTCAGTCTTTGTCTTGTCTTTTGGTGGAAATTAAGAACACCTCTGTTGTTAGCTGGCCGTCCTTTGCCCCTGAGTGTGCCAATTTTCTTGTAATTTGTCATAGCGTAAGGATGCAGTTCAAGGACCAAAAGCCACTCCAAATAGTTCCTTAGTAGGGGGAACCGTCTCGACTCTTTTATTTAAAAGTAGTATTGTAGGTCGCACCTGAAGCCACGCTCTGCGGGGGCGGTGAAATTTAATAAATCATTAGGGTAATTAACGTACAAGAAGCGTTTGAGGAGGGAAATATCATAAAAATTTGGATTTATAAAAGAGTGCTTGATTTTTATTATCAGTTTATGCGATACGGGAGGGCAGTCGCCAGAACAGCTGCTGATGGTATAAAGGTACAGAGATATTTTTCCACAATTTTTGTAGATCATTAAGAAGTTAGTCATTTTCGCCAAGATTGAGTTTTCTGTTAACTGTAAGCCCTCTTTGGGAATTTGAACGGTGCTACGAGCGTGCTTATACCAAAGAAGCGATGTAACCGGTCAGAAGCCGCCAACGCCTGGTAACCTTCCCAAAGCTGCGGAAATGAAATGAGTTTGGCTGGAAAAATTAGTACTTCTCTGGACAGCCGACGGTTTTGCGTACAAAGCTAGTGGTCGCTCTCAGTTTGCTGGCTGATCCCATACAAACAACATGGCTTTTCTGCGGTTAGCCTCCAGGGCACATGGCACCACAGCTGAGGCGCCATGTTCCAGCAGTTTACCTGAGTGCCTAAAGACTCAGAAGTTCGGGAAGGTTGTCGGTTTTTTTCGAGGAAAGCAACCTTTTTGCTTGCCAATCGCGATACGTAGGAACTATTAAATTACGATCATAACACGGAACTGCGACTGCATGCGAACCACAGACGCCGCTAAGGAAATGTTCAACGTTTTGCTGCCGAGTACGATCGCTAAACAGAAATTTTCTCGATCGCCTTCATTTTCTTGTTTGATTTCCATAGTCACCCAAGTTTGTTAATTTCTTTTAAGCGATTTTTTCTTACTGACTGAGCGCTGTCTGCGTTCCCTTAAGCGGTGTTTCTCTACAATAACAACTTATGCCGCTCATTTCAGTGTTTTCCAATTTGTTAAATGTGTGAGAGCCTTCTTACAAATGTGGTCACGGGTATCTATGAAATGATGTTACTCTCTAATTCAATCTGTAATGGACAATTGTTTAAGGAAGGGGATTCAAGAGATGTCAATAGCTACGACCTGTTTCTCTGCTGACATCACTTTCCAAAATTTTTGACCTGATGATGTAGTCGAGAATAGTATCTCACTTAAGTAACAATAACGTCCTCAGCAAATCACAATTTGGATTTCAGAAGAGTTACTCGACTGAAAATACCGTTTACATGTTCAAGCACCAAATTTTACAAGCATCAAATAACAAAGTAGAGTCGATTGGTATTTTCTGCTACCTATCTAAGGCATATGACTGTGTGAATTGCAATATTCTCCTAGATAAATAGAAATTTTATGGGATTGATGGTTTAGCTAACCAATGGATATCGTCATATCCGACCAAAAAAACATAGAAGATCTACTCAGTAACCGAACCATTGTAGTTCGGGGACGTTGTTCTGACTGGGGAGAAATCACATATGGGGTTCTCTAAGGGGTCACTCTTAGGTCTTCTATTGTTCTTCGTATATGTAAACAATCTTCTAATTTACAACAAGCAGAATTAGTTCTATTTGTAGACGACACTAGTATTGTGGTTAATCCAAGCATACGTACAGCAACAGAAGACATGATAAACTATGTTCTTAAAAATATCTTAGAGTGGTTTTCGGAGATTTTTAATTTTTAAAAATTTTTTAGAAAAGAGACAATACGTTCAGTTCTGCATACCTCTCTAGGTTTCTGCACCAATGATAAGTGTAAGACATGAGGAGGAAATAATAAATAGGGTGGAAAATACAAAATTCTTAGCTATCCATATTGATGAGAATTTAAACTGGACAAGGCACGTTTTGAAGCTTTTCAAACAACTTAGTTCAGCCACATTTGTGCTAAGAATCATTGCAAATCTTGTGGGGAGACAAATCAGTAAGTTAACATATTCTGCATATTTTCATTCAATAATATCATATGGAATAATGTTATAAAGTAACTCGTCTTTAAGAAAAAGTCTTCATTCCTCAAAAACATACTGTAAGAATAATGTGTGATGCTCACCCACAATCTTTAGTAGACATTTGTTTAAATCGTTGGGCATTATGACTACTGTTTCTGTCCAACAGACAGAAAAGTAAAATTCGGAAAGAAACTGTAGAAGTTCCTCCTTCACAGCTCCTTCTATTCCGTCTACTACTGTAATCTGCAAAAGTTGGTGGGTAAAAATTATCAAGTCGTATATGTATATTTAATAATAACAATAAAAAAGCTAGAAAACTTATTAATGTTCAGCGTGTAGCAATATTTACAAATTAATTTGCGATGTGAATGTTAAATAACTCATTCTAGATCATTACGATTTATCGTGCAAACGATGCATGGAACACGAAACTAACTAACTAGTGGCCTCTTCTGTACTTAATTTTAACAGTGCTAAACGACCACCAAGGTGATTAAGTGTGACTCCACGACGAATTAAGCCTACAATAGGAGAAGAATTTTGCGTTTTAGGCAACTGTGAGTACAGCGGGCTGACAAAGTAAGGGTGCTAGTTTTAAGCCATACCATTTGAAAGCTAACTTGTCTACGATCAGCTTAAGGTACATTATTTTTATTGGTATGAAGCCGTTTTCCCGGTATTCGAATTTAATTACACATCTGACGATATAATGTGACGACAACAGTTCACCTTCAAAAAAGTTTTGCATCATCCCGGTTCCCAGAGTTCCTGAAGATAGACGTTGACTGTGGATATTGTATCACAGACACAGTCACTTTGACTGTTCAGAGGTGTCACTAGTCCCGCTCAAAGATGTAAACAACCATGCATGAGCAGCGCGTATTAGACGAAGGGGGTCCGACAGCCGATCAATTCCAATCATTCCACCAGGAAGGAGGTACACGGCTCGTGTTGTCTGTAGTTCAACCATGCCTAGACGGTCAATACGGTGGATCGATCGTGTCCGCACTGTTACTTTATGCCAGGAAGGGCTCTCAACAAGGGAAGTGTCCAGGCGTCTCGGAGTGAACCAAAGCGATGTTGTTCGGACATGGAGGACATACAGAAAGACAGGAACTGTTGATCACATGCCTCGTTCAGGCCGTCCAAGGGCTACTACTGAAGTGGATGACCGCTACCTTCCGATTATGGCTCGGAGGAACCCTTACAGCAGCGCTTTTCGTGCAGCCAAAGGACGTCGTGTTACGAGTCAAGGTATGCGCAACAGGCAGCATGATGCGTAACTTCACTTCAGATGTCCATGGCGAGGTCCATCTTTCCAACCACGGCACCGTGCAGCGCGACACAGTTGGATCCAAAAACATGTCGAATGGATGGCTCAGGATTGGCATCACGTTCTCTTCGCCGTGTCGCTTATGCCTTCAGCCAGACAATCGGCGGAGAAGTGTATGGAGGCAACCCGGTCAGGCTGAACGCCTTAGACACACTGTCCAGCGAGTGCAGCAAAGTGCAAGTTTCCTGCTGTTTTGGGGTGGCATTATGCGGGGCCGACGTACGCCGCTGGTGGTCATGGAAGGCGCCATAACGGCTGTACGATACGTGCCATTAGTAGTAGTACACCTAGATATCTAAACGATGTGTTGGGCACTAGAACCTTTCCACTATTCCTCAAATGTTCCTTTACTTCGATTTTTTCCCGTTACCTTGCATTACTAGGAGAATAATGGCTGCCAATTTGACAGAGCCGCAAAAGAAACCGGAAAATGCGTCTCAAGTCTCAATAATTCATTTTAGTTCTCTACATAATGAAATACGAATTTGGCACACTGGTTCTATTTGCACCGCTCAAACCGAATACAACAATGACTGTTCAAATCTCCTTCCTACCATTCTGAGTTGGGGTTTTGGAAATTTCCCTAAATTTCTGGAGGCCAATGTCTGGATGGTTCCTTGGATAGAGCGCGGGGGATTCCCTTCGACTCGAGAATCCGAACTTGTACTCCATGTCTAAGTACCCAGTCCTCGATGGGAAGTTATACTCGAAACTTCCGGTTTTTTTAATTTTTGTTTTCGTTGAAGCCAAACAACGCACGTAAAAAATCTGATTAACAAGGGACGAGATTGCTTGTCGGTTAGCGGCTGCTGCTGCAGAGAGGAATTGAGGATGTGAGTAATCTGCGGACAATCTGCTAGTGCGCACACACAGTCGGCTGCTGCAGCTGCTTCTTTGAGACCCCCTGCTACCTGTGAACCGATACCTCACACTCACGGTCTGCAGCAGCGAGGCCTTCGTATGTACCAGTCTATAGATTGGTTTGCTGCTGTCCTTAGTCTACTCATATTCACGTGACTACTAGAACTACTGCACACTACTGTGCCTATAAACTGTTTCCTGTGTCCTGGTTTTTGTCTGCTCTGTCACTTCCATCTCCAAGTTGAGTTTTTCTTAATACTGTCACAGGTATCCCACTAATGTAGACTATCTGGTCAAAAGTATCCGGATACCGCTATGTAATACGAAACTGACCACTAAATGTCATGAGAGGTGGATCCGCCAGTATAAAAGGAGGGGGGAAGAAATGTGTTGTCAGAAGAAAGTCATAAATAACAGAGTGCTCGGCCAGAACAGCTCAATGACTAAATGCGGACTAACCCTAAATGACAAACAAATCCATCAGGGACATTTCAACCCTTCTAAAGCTGCCTACATTGACTTTTGATGATGTGATTGTGAAGGGAAAACACGAAAGAACAACCACAGTTAAAGGAAGACATGCTAGGTACCCTGTACTGACGGACAGGTACCATCGAGCAGGGTGGCCGTTAAAAGTCTCATGAAAGAGCAACTCGTGAGTTGCAAACTACTGCCATCAGTCCAGCTAGAGAGTTTAAAAGAAAAGGTGCGATGTTCGAGCACCTAATAAGCTATACATTTCTGTAGTCAATGCTAGGCAACGTTTGAGGTGGTGTAAAAGGACGGCTCTGGGCAATAGATGACTGGCAACGAGTGATCTGGAGTGATAAATTACGGTATAACCTGCAGCAATCCGATAGAGGGGTCTGGGTTTGGCGGGTGCTTGGAGAACGTTAACTGCCATCGTGTGTAGTACCAACAATGTAATACGGAGAAAATGGTGCTTTGTACGGGGGCATTCTTGATGGTTAGATTGTGGCCTCATTTCGTTTAAGAAAACACTGAATGCGAAATATTGTGAACACATTTTATAGCATTGTGTTCGGCATACAGTATGGCAGTACACCCTATCATAAGTAACGTCTGTGATGCAGTAGTCTGTGGACAGTAAGATCCTTGAAATGGACTTTTCCGCCGCCCAGAGTCCCGATCTGAACCCAGTGGAACATCTATGGCATGAGATTCGGAAGTCGACCTCGCTCCAGACTCCAGCGTCCGCCACTACGTTCTCCGGCTTCGGTTCTTGAGGAAGGATGGCCTGCCATTCCTTCAGACACCTCATTCAAAGTGTTTCCAGCAGAGACCAAGCCGTCATAAAGGCGAAGGCTGGACACACCCCCTATTAATGGCCATTTGTATGTGAGCGGGTACTTTTAATCGAAGAGCGCAAATGTAAACTGGTTTTCTCACTTATTCTTCTTAGCACTCGTTCGTTTTTTCACTTTAAAGTAGACTTAATTTTTTAGATAGTTTGGCAGCACCACGTTTTAAATGTTCCTGTCTCTTCATTTCAGGCTTTTCCGCAGTCCACTTTTCACTTCCATCCATCCTCCAGATTTACACTTACAAGAACTTATTCCTCTTTGACATATCAATAGCTAGCCTAATACCAGTATAAGTCTTTTATTGAAGATAACTTTCTTACCCTGTGTCAGTCTACTTCTAGTATCTTACTTTTTCGTCCACCCTATGTCAGCTTACTTCCGAGACAGATTTCATCCACTTCTTTCACTGCTGTGTCTTTCCCAGTTCTGATGTTCAGTCATTCTCCTTTGTGGCACTGCTCATCACTAACGTTCTTACTTTGTGTATCCTTAAACCGTATTCTGTTCCATGGATCCGTCCATTCCTTTCAACGATTCACTTAAGTTTTTCTTTAGGCAGACAGAATGGCTCCTTCGTCTTAGAACATTAACGTTTGCATCTGTTCCCTTTACACTTTTATTCCTCTACCGAGATTTTCCCTCACTCTCTCCGCTGCTTCTTCGACAAACAAGTTGAATAACAACGGTGGTAAGCTTCAGTCTTGCCTTCTTAACGCCAACTTGTCTTTATTGCTCTTAGAATTTTGTTGCTCTCATTCAAATTTTGTGTAATAGATTCATCTGCTTATGCACTTTACTCCCAGTCTTGTAAGATTGTGAACATCTTACTCTGTTGTCAGAAAGGATTGTTGAGTTTTCTTCAACCTGCCTTCCACTGTCAAGGGCAGCGCCCGAATTGCTTTTGTGGGCAGACCGTGTGAGGTCGTGCAGTGGTTAGTACTGTGGGCTCGCATTCGGCCATTCAGATTTAGGTTTTCCTTGGTTCCCTAAACGACTGAAGGCAAATGCCGGGGTGGTTTCTTCTCCATTCTTCTGTAATAGGAGCTTGTGCTCCGTCTCTAATGACGGCGCTGTCTACTTGTTATTAACCTATGAGCTTCCTTCGTTGCGTTGGTACAGGTGTATAGCAAAGCATTCTGTGTGCAAAAGGGTACTGTTTACGCTCATATTGGAGGGATTGTCAGGTGGGGAATAATTACACGGGACGAAATCTGCTCCCTGATACGTTACCCATAGACTCCCACAATTGTACAATATAGGAAGCTACTGCCCATTATGTGCTTATTCGCCTATAGCACGCTACGGTGACCTGTACCCTCACTGACGCTGCATCATATCCCTCCATACGTTTCACGATGAGTGTGTTCATGTACCCCCCCCTCCACCTCCCACTCACCCCCTCCCCTTTACTCCCCTCTCGCGCGCCTCACGCCTTCTGATCTATTGAGACGACCTGGGACGTCATCGAATGCGCTGTCCTCTCCTCTGACCCACTGATGACTAATCTCCATGAATTGTGGGCGACAGCTGGGCGGCCAGGGGTCAGTGTGACTCCACAACGCGTCTTGTCTCTCGTGGAGTTATTCCTGCAATACCGAAGCCCACGAGCGAGACAGGCCGTGGTGCGTACGTCGCAGCACGTGACACTGCAGGTCTTACTAGTGCCAGCAGCCGTCTCCGGCGGGGAGCGAGTAACTATTTCAGATGAGTTAAATAACTCTTGGCTGTACGTTTTAAATGCGTGCCAGCTCTCGATACCATACGACATTGTTAAGACCTTTAGTGGAGACCTTTCCAATTACATATTGATTTCCCGTGGACCCTGCACAGAATCGAGCGCACCCGAAGTTGGCGGACAAGCCGACTAGTGTGACGTCACAAGTTCGTTGCAGAGCCCGTATTTGTATTGGGCCTCTAGCAGTACCTGGCTGGCGTCATAACAGCGATGCCAGGCACGTATCTAATTCAACAGCTAATGGCTGCCCAAAGGAACAGTAACGTGGCATATTAACAGCGATCCACTGTTACATTCGCTTCCGCTTTGCCGTAATTAAACACTACGAATTAATAGAAAAGGGCGCCATTGTCTCTCGTGCTGCCTAAACAGATTTCATTCGTTTCGGTGCACTTTCATCTTTGCTAAGCAACTGCCTCCACAGCACTTTTGCCCCCAGAGTGTAATGGTGGCTCCACGATTAGTCTACAGTCCGACGACGACACCAGAAGTTCTTCGGATTAAGTCCAACTTCTCCATATACGATGCATTGTCATTCCCCAATCGATTTTGTTTCAGAAACAACAAACATAGACTCCAAGGTACGTTCAGCTTCATTCACGATTGTAGATATGTGTTCATACGAAATACATTAACATCTCAACAACCTCACGAGTCTTAATTTGACCATATTATATCTGGATGATGTTTAATTTTTCAAGAACTTCATCGAATGAAGTCTTAGCCGCGTGTCTGTATTGTGCCAAACCGCAGGTCTCGTACGACGACGATAATATCCATTTACCTATTAATAATTTTTTGATGTTAAATTTTTTTATTCCAGTCTTTGATCACAATATCAGTTCTTTTGACGATGACCGGTTTCAGTCCGTAATGACCATCCTCAGATCTTTTCTACACCATGTCCTAAAGTGATAAGGCCATAATGGCATAGTTTTGATGTTGTTGTAGCGTTCGACGAATTTTCCTCAACTCAGATTGCTTCTGGACTACACTCAACATCCGTCTAAGCAAAAATGTTTTACCGCTGCACGACACTAGCCTTTAACATCGATACGGCACTTGAGGTG
Source organism: Schistocerca serialis cubense (assembly GCF_023864345.2). NCBI lineage: Eukaryota > Metazoa > Arthropoda > Insecta > Orthoptera > Acrididae > Schistocerca > Schistocerca serialis. The sequence goes on along the minus strand of NC_064639.1, from coordinate 451,615,904 downwards.
CTAAGTAAACAAGTCACACAGAATATATTAAATTAGAGAATGTACACGTGATCCATAGTGAGAAGATCATTCAGGATGCGAAACACGCCAGTAAAACAGAAAATGCATAATACATACTGACGCTCATAAAAGAACTAATTTCGTGATGTTCTTTCCACAGATCGTGTAGTATGTGGAATAAGTAAATAAATTGAAACTTAATTCCATTTAGAAATTAACTCACAGATTATCAGAAATATGTAAATGTATACATACTTCAGTGCGTAAAGTAATTTCTAGGTAGTTAGCTCCAAGAAGACAGTTTACAGTCGTTACTTTCACAGTTTACATCATTGCGCTGAAGAGGGGTAGAAGTCAGAAATTTACAAAAAAACTCACGTTAAGAGATATTGTCAACAATAAATACACCAGTGAAGTAGAAGGAGTTCGTAACTACGGTACCATTTTTTTATGTTCTTATTAAACGGTTCTTTATTTAGTAGCTTGCCTTCCTATGGTTGTCGATAAGCTACTGAATAATGGAGACGTTTCTGGCGAGATAATAAAAGTTTTTACAATCTTGCGGGGCTGTGTGTAGTTTCTTGGAACAATCTGTAAGAGATAACTCATGTTTAGACATACTATTCAGACGTACTGGTAAGTGCAAGAGCGATTGTGTGAATTTGTCAGCAGTATGATAATACCTTCGCAAGTTGTGTGTCCTGAATTGCTCCAAATGAGAGGCTATCAGAAAATCACCAACAGCTTTATTAAACATCACATATTTACGTCCACCCTACGGCTAACTGCGCATTCTTATGAATTATTTATCATCAGCACTTTCATTTTACAGTTCTAGTTTGCGGAATACTTTCATCATACCTTTATGTTGATGTAGCCTATCGCTCCTGATGTAGTTGAGTGTTCTCCTCCGAGCTTGAATCAGAGAGTTCTTGATCTTCTGTAAGCCGTTTCCCAGCGACGAACTCTCCACGATTAGCACAGGCCAACATTGTTGTCTCTGTTCCCACAACACAGCCTGGCTACAGTAGCGGATTCGAACTAATTAGCTCCATGTATGCTTCTTGTAGTTTCCATCCATTAATTTGTACGATTTTGTTTAATGAATCACAGATTCTCAAATGACTGCTATCGTACTAATGACAATATTTAATGTCATCGTTTTGTATTGAAATAGCGATTTACTTAAGTATCAGCAGCATGACTTCTTGCGGCATCATTAAATCATAAGGAAGTGTCGGAAAGTACCTGTAAAACGTAAGTTGTAGTACCTTCCGAAGAGAAAATGTTGTCACTACATGCAATGTTTTCACGCGCTTTCCTGATGGTGGCTGGTCAGCATGATATTTGGAGGCAACCATTTGTCTTTCAGAGATGGTTCTGCTGAGGAGATATTACTTATTCTACGACTTTATTAATGGAAATCATCATCTCGTGTTTAGTTTCTCTCCGCAAAACATGGCTTAGGCAGAAAAGCATATAATACTGACTTCAGCAAAAGGTTTCTTCTTCGTAGCGTTATTTATAATGGTGTTAACTTGAAGATGGTACGTGTACTAGTTGAATAGTTTTCACTTTTTATCTAGAAATCAGGCAACAATGTCTCCACTCTTGTGGTTAACGTAAAGATTAGGCGACAGTGAGACGCTTCGTGCTCTTCCAGTAGTACTACGAACTTCTGTTGAGCATCTGCGAGCAAAACGCAGGTGGATAAAGACATTCGAGGATGTCAGAGATGCCATTAGCTTTTAATGAAACGCATATCTGATTAAAAAGAGTTTAATCAAATTATAAGACAACATTGCAAAAGCGGTGCTGCTCACATAGGCTACTACCATGCTTGAAGTATTTGATGATGCTTGTTCCATTAGTGACCTCCAATTGCCGAGTCCCGTTGCGTATCAGATGAATACTGCGTCACTTCAGTGCCTGCTTCCGATAGCCACCCAGTTTTTAATAACGTTGAGGATGACTTACATTTCATGACGCTGTTATCGTTGTACCAGCCTAGCTCTGGCAATGTCTGAAGTGCTGAGTCGAATTTAATGATTGTTCTACTCCTTCCTGACGCGGATGCAGTCTAGGTATATGGAGAGGACACAGTTTGTTAATTTCAACCCCCACTTTTAACGTGCCACAACTCCAAATTTTAATAATAATAACAATGAAATGCATGTTTTAATGTATAATAATTTGTTTATATACAAGCTTAGTTCATCGGTTTGGTAAAAATTGCAAGAAACTGCAGTTCAGGAAAATACATCGTATTAAACGCATTCGTCCATCAACAAGGAAACTGAAATAGCAAGACCTACTCGTATAAAGGTGACAGAACGGAGTATACGAGCATCTGCTCTGCTCTGGAACTAAGAGCTCAATAATGACCGCTAATTATCTTATCGGGAATGGTCCTAGACTTACCCTCCACGTACGAATTAGCAAAATAATATTATAGTTTTTTTTTTTACTTTAAAAACTACTGACATGCCTGAAAAAAGCTAGGGGTGAACAGTGGTTGTTTCGAGCACCAGACTGAAGAATCTTTGGATATTTTCAGATTTTTAGGGGCCATCAAAAAACAAATAATATTTGACTTCTTGTTCCTCTTCCTTTATGTATGGATACTATCATAAGACTGGCATATCTATCACAGCTTTTGAAATAAACTAAGATTAAATAACTCTACATAAACATGTATTACGTGAAATTACCAGACAAAAGCGCAACGTTTTTCTATATCACGATATCATGCCAGTTTAACTATGCACTTGCATCTGAAATACCATTCTGATACCAGGAAGGGAAAGGAGTTTTTATTAAAAGATAGTGGGGTTCCTTCAGGCCAGCACTAGCATGGAGACCATCACAAAATGTTCTAATGTCACCTCTACAATATGGTTAGTATTCATATCGAGGAGTCACAGGATGCTGTCCGTACGCCATCGCCCACTAAAACGGTCCATAGAGGAGATACCTGGCAGAAAGCGATTGAAGGGTAGTGGTTTTGAGGGCAGAGGGGATAAAACTTCGATGTGCCAGTAGCGAAAGTTTATGCTTGGGTGATGAAAATATTAGTGTAGCTTATCTTCTACTAAATCTTGTGGGCCAGCTGCGTGTAACGTATCAAGTCCTCATCTGAGTTGTCAGTTTCATTGTAAAATTGACCGGTCGTTGAGTGAAGACGTGTGGAGTTCGTTTGTGTCTTGTGTGTTTGGCTTCCCTGCTTAAGGCGACGAGTTGGCTTTATGCGTGCTGCTAGCGGTGGCAGTCAAGTTTGCTGTAATACCGAGGTTCATCGATGTAGCGTTGTTTGTGTGCTCATTTTAAGCCATCCGTAGGTAGTTAATGTTCCCTGGTGCAGAAGAGCACACAGAATACAATAACGTGTTTTTTGCAGATTATACGAAACTGTCAATATAATGGATCATTCTGAGGCGGAAAAGTGTTCCTTTCTGCTCGGTAGAAGTAATAAAAACCATTTGGAAAATGTCATAAAGAGCTGTTGTTAGAAAAAATCATTTTAAAGAAATTATTCGAATGTCATTTTGTAATATTTGTATAAATAAGGTTTTATGGTAATGGCTACAGAATATTAACAACTTTATGTAAATTTTACTTAATAGTGAATGCACAAAATACACAAGAAGTGTTTAATTTTTGGTGACCAGGATTTTGATAATTACCGACTGTGATGAATCCTTGAAAAGCTAAGCTGATAAACTCAACTGTGTAGCTATGAAGAACAATCTTAGTATTTATGCCAACAGAATCAAAACGATTACATTTAGGCCACGAGGACCTTTTCAATACAAGCAGTATGTAACAGTGAAAAGAAAACAGAATATGTTAATTTTTCAACTGCCTAAGGTACACCTTATAATTCCAAAATAAAATTGCGGTATTCAGTTACATTGATTGTTAATTTTACAGCGATTTAAAAAATAAAGAACTGAGACTATGATGACATTTTAGAAACTCCTAATTTGTTGTACGCATGTAAGAAGAAAGGAAGGAAAGCTGCGTCAGCGAGCTAATTAGAGACGGAGCACAAGGCTGAGAATGTTATAAGGATGCGGAAGCAGACCACGCGTGCCCTTTTCAAACGAACCATCTCGTCGTTTAGCGATTTAGGGAAATCATGCAATACCTAAATCTGGATGATCAGAAGTGGATTTGAACCGTCGTCCTCCCGGATGTGAGCCCAGTGTGCTAACCACTGCGCCACCTCACTCGGCATGAATGTAAGATATGAACTGTAACTACACAGAAATTAAAGAGATTATACACAACAGAAATGGGAATTTTGAGAAGAGTAGATCATGTAGAGCGGAAAAAAATAAATGAAGGAAAAAAAAACATAATTACGAGAACAAATGTAAAAATATTGCATTTATAACACAAAACAAAAAGTCAAAAGCTTCGGTAGCATTTCCAGAAGGAGATACAGGGTAAGTCAGGACGAAAGGTACATGCTTTAGGCGTGATAGTATTAGAGATTCTGAACAAGAAACGTCTTATGAACATTTGCCCGATTCCGAAGGTTTCTGAGATAGAACACATTGAATGCACATTTTAATTTATTTTCTGTATTAATCAAACATTGTCATTGTTTACAACGTACAAAAATAGTGTAGAGGAAGCTGAGACGAACAATATGATACAGGAAGTCTGTGATTTATCAAGTCGGGAAAGTACCTCAAACTGACGTACGAAAAGCTACAGCGCATGCGCGTCTCGCAAATTATTAGTACTAGATAAAAATGAATAGGACCTTTTTTTGTAGGAAATTTAATGTAGTTTAATTTTGTACTGCGAAACGTCTTTGCTGGAGGGTGCTGTTTTCGAGTTATTAAAAAAAAGTGTATAAGAGTTACATTAAATGCGTTCCATCTCGGAAACCATTCGGAACAGGGCATATTCAATACGGTGTTTTTAGTTCAGAAGCAGTAATAGTATCACTCCTCAAAGCATGTACTGCATCTTTCCTCCTGTCTAACCCTGTATACATACCAAAGAAATGACCACAAAAAGGACTAACAAGGAAAACATTGGCTACCCATCCTGTCATTGAGATGTAGACGACGTTCAGGGTACGCAGCCTAATGTGTGGTGGAGACAGAAAGGAGGAACTTGGGAGGCTGAGTGTGTGCCTGAAGCCTATGACTACCTGACTCGCGACAGCGGTTCCCCGAGCCTCAGTCGCAGAATGTGACCCAAGGCAGCTGGCCGCCTTACGTCACTCCTCGGCCACTGCTCTAATTCGACGCCTCAATTGCGATCCGCCGGACGTTGCGAGACAGCGCGCTGCCTGCTCCTCTAGTGCATACCTCCAGAAAGGAAGCAGTTCTTTCTAGATTCACGTCCAGTGTTCCTCAGGCGAGAATTAAATTAAACCGTGATATTCACTTTCTCAAGTAATGGAGTATAAAAGCGATAAAGCGACCAACTCCGTTACAACATTGCACTGCCAGGTTACCACATATAATTCGTGATGGCAATCTTCACACTGGGTTGTGGTCGATATCTGCTTCTTCCTATCTCGTACTAATCTCGTCGTCTCTATATACCTCCTCCAGCTAGCACCTGCAATAACCTGGTACAAAATTTTCTCCCTTTTTGAGTTGCGTCGCACTTGAGCTTTATGTTTTTCGTCAGAGGACTGATGTTTGCTGGGATCGATATATGCTTGTTATATAGTGGCGTTCACAACTGTCATACTCCTGACGACGGGGAAGATATTAACCAACTAAAGATCGAGCTTCTACTCAACATCTACATACATACTCCGCAATCCACCATACGGTGCGTGGCGGAGGGTACCTAGTACCACAACTAGCATCTTCTCTCCCTGTTCCACTCCCAAACAGAACGAGGGAAAAATGACTGCCTATATGCCTCTGTACGAGCCCTAATCTCTCTTGTCTTATCTTTGTGGTCTTCCCGCGAAATATAAGTTGGCGGCAGTAAAATTGTACTGCAGTCAGCCTCGAATGCTGGTTCTCTAAATTTCCTCAGTAGCGATTCACGAAAAGAACGCCTCCTTTCCTCCAGAGACTCCCAGCCGGGTTCCTGAAGGATTTGCGTAACATTCTCGCGTGATGATCAAACCTACCAGTAACAAATCTAGCAGCCCGCCTCTGAATTGCTTCTATGTCCTCCCTCAATCCAACCTGATAGGGATCCCAAACGCACGAGCAGTACTCAAGAATAGGTCGTATTAGTGTTTTATAAGCGATCTCCTTTACAGATGAACCACATCTTCCCAAAATTCTACGAATGAACCGAAGACGACTATCCGCCTTCCCCACAACTGCCATTACATGCTTTTCCCTCTTTATATCACTCTGCAATGTTACGCCCAAATATTTAATCGATGTGACTGTGTCAAGCACTACACTACTAATGGAGTATTCAAACATTACGGGATTATTTTCCCTATTCATCTGCATTAATGTAAATTTATCTATATTTAGAATTAGCTGCCATTCTTTACACCAATCACAAATCCTGTCCAAGTCATCTTGTATCCTCCTACAGTCACTCAACGACGACACCTTCCCGTACACCACAGCATCATCAGCAAACAGCCGCACATTGCTATCCACCCTATCCAAAAGATCATTTATGTAGATAGAAAACAACAGCGGACCTACCACACTTCCCTGGGCCACTACAGATGATACCCTCACCTCCGATGAACACTCACCATCGAGGACAACGTACTAGGTTCTATTACTTAAGCCAGCCGGAGTGGCCGAGCGGTTAAAGGCGCTACAGTCTGGAACCGCACGACCGCTACGGTCGCAGGTTCGAATCCTGCCTCGGGCATGGATGTGTGTGATGTCCTTAGGTTAGTTAGGTTTAAGTAGTTCTAAGTTCTAGGGGACTTATGACCACAGCAGTTGAGTCCCATAGTGCTCAGAGCCATTTGAACGATTTTTTCTATTACTTAAGAAGTCACTCTCTGTAAAACCGAATTGGAATCCCGTCAGGACCTGGCGATTTTTTTTATTTTCAACCCATTCAGCTGCTTCACAACCCCAGGGATGTTTATCACTATGTCCTCCTTACGGGAATCTGTACGAGACTCAAACGGCGGTATGTTTGTACGATCCTCCAACGTGAAAGATTTCTCAAAAGCTAAATTTAAAATTTCAGCTTTCGTTTTGCTGTCTTCCGTTGCCAGGCCAGACTGATCAGTGAGTGAGTGAATGGAAGCCTTCGACCCGCTTACAGATTTCACGGAAGACCAGAATTTCCTTGGGTTTTCAGCAAGTCTTTTGCTGAGGTATGACGGTGGTAGTGGTTGAATGCTTCGCGCATCGCTCTTTTTACAGCAGCACGAATCTCTGCTAACTTTTGCCTGTCCTCATTCCCTGATCTTTCTTGTACCGCGAGTGCAACTGCCTTTGCTTCCTGAGCATTCTCCGAATTGCGCTGTTAAACCACGGTGGGTCTTTTCCGTCCGTAACCCACTTTACGGCACATACTTGTCCAATGCGTGATTTACAGTGTGTTTAAAATTTGCCCATAATTCTTCCACGTCCATCGTACCGGAAGTAAATGAAGTCGATTCATTTACTAAGGGGGATGCTAACAACTGCTTATCTGCTCTTTCTAGTAAGAATACTCTCCTAGTCTTCTTGACCGACTTTTAAACTTTCGTAACCATAGTCGTAATGACAACATCATGATCACTAATCCCTGTCTCAACACTGACACCGTCGATGAGGTCTGGTCTGTTCGTGGCTACGTCTAGCGGTTCTAGGCGCTCAGTCCGGAACCGTGCGACTGCTACGGTCGCAGGTTCGAATCCTGCCTCGGGCATGGATGTTTGTGATGTCCTTAGGTTAGTTAGGTTTAAGTAGTTCTAAGTTCTAGGGGACTGATGACCACAGATGTTAAGTCCCGTAGTGCTCAGAGCCATTTGAACCATTTTTGTTAGTGGCTACCAGATCTAAAATATTTCCATTACGCATTGGCTCTCGATTTAGCTGCTCAAGACTGTTTTCGGTTAATGTGTTCAAAAGTAATTCACACAACGGCTTGTCTGTACCACCTGTAATGAATCCATAGACATCCCAGTCTATACTAGGTAGGTAGAAGTCGCCTAATATAGCATGATCCGGGTACTTCTGCGATACAGAGTGTAGGCTTCCTTTGAATGATTCTAGAACTGTCACGGTGGAACCAGGTGGCGCGTTAATAACACCCCACAATTAACTTTATTTCCCCTAGCCCTGTTAAACGTGTCCAGATATCTTCACAATCACACTCTACTTCGACTTCAGTAGACACAATATTTTTTGTCTAATCTGTCTTTCCGATACACGTTCCAACCGTCACTAAATATTTCAGAACTTCCTATCTCAGGGTTCAACCAGGTCTCAGTCCCGAGAATAATTTGCGCGCCACACGCTTCCTGGAGGAAAGTAAATTCAGGAACTTTATTCCGAACACTCTGAAAATTTACTGCTAATATCTTGATAGCTGAAGTGTCTTTACAATGAGCGCGTCCTGATTTCCCTGCCTGCACGTCGACTGGTGAGTGTTCATCAGGACACCTCGCACTACTGCCTAGCCTAAAAAAAACCCATGTGCACGCCACAAGTACTCTGCTACCCGAGTAGCCGCTTCCTTTGTGTAGTGTAATAAGGTTTGAATTCCGAGAGATTTTCATAGAAGGATGTGAATGGGAATAAATGCATGTATTTCCAATCTACACTGCTGGACTAAAAAGTTAAACACTCACAAGGGGATGAGCACACAAAATGAAACTTCACAGGTTTGGAGGGTATGTGATGTTATTTCAGCGATTACAATATGAAGCCAAATTTGTAAGTAACATGACGTTGCTTCCTCTCTGGTCTGCACGCACGCATTGATTCGGTTGGGAAGGCTGTCATAAAGCCACTGTATCCTCTCCTGAGGCAAACTGGCCCACAACTGTTGTAACTGCTCCTTGATATCCCGAGTACTCGCACTAGGGCAAAGAAGACGTCCAAGTTAGTCAGACCCATGTTCTACTGGGGGCAAATAAGGGGTTCCTGTTGGTCACTGAAGTACCTCAACTGCACGCAGATAGTTCGTAGATATATGTGCCACGTGTGGACGAGTATTCTCCTGCTGGAAAATGGCATCACGATATTGTCGTATGAAAGGTAGGACAGGAGGACGCAGGATAACATGGCTACCGATATGCCGTCTAAGTTCCCTCAATCACAACCAATCATGACCTGAAGTCGTATTCAGTGTCTCTCCGCACAATGACGTCAGGAGCATCACAGCTGTGCCTGTCCAGAACACTGGACCTCTTCCCATTTCGCCGCCATACTGGCCGATAATAGTAATCCGCGGTAGTGCCGAAGCGCGAGTCATCTCTGAGCACAAGCTGACGCCATTCGTCACCAGTCCGTGCTTCTCGTTTGCTGCGGCGCTCCATACGCAGTCGTTGGTAGATAATGTGAGGTTACGATCTCCTTGATACAAACTACGCTCACACTCCATGCAGTGGTCAGAAGTCTTCGACCAGAACCTTGGCGACGATTATATCTGCCGTCACGTTCCCATGCAGTCCAACATCGGACCACTGTAACAGCCAAAGGCACCACAAAACTAAATGTTGCACGACTCAACGATCCGGCCAAATGGAGACCCACGATGAAGCCCCTTTCAAACTCTGGTAAGCGCTGATAGCGGTATCTCATGCTATTACTCGGCGTCCCCTGTTCTTCACAGTTATCACTCAGCATCTGACACGGTTCACGTCCCTTATACACCCTATCAGGGTTGATAACAACACTACTGGAGTCTGGTGGCCATTCTATGTGTCACAGAGAGTGGCATATCTGATCATTTGTAAATCCTGCGATGATGTATACGAGTACGAAGTTACATTGACATCCGACCATGTCTTGCACCGCTTCATTTTCTTTTTTCTTCTGGCGGCGTATAACAGAGCTCGTAAGTTGGACCCTCAAAACCCATGACCTATATTAGTGACGTAGATTTCTTGTAGAGTTTTGTAAGATTTGTCGTAGTCTCGTAACTACGTACGATGATGTTTCTGAAATTTGAACAACTGATATGTAGGAATCAACTTGGTATCGCCATGTACCACTTATGTGAAACCCAGATTGCCCTCTTCATTCGAGAGATCCAGTCTGTAGCTCGTGGTCTAATGAGTAGCGTTGCAACCTCTAGATCACGGGGTCCCGGGTTCGATTCCCAGCCGGGTTGGGGATTTTCTCTGCTCGGGGACTGGTTGTTTGTGTTGTCCTCATCATTGCAACATCATTATCATCATCATACCTGACTGTGGACTGTGAAAAAAATTGGACTGTGTAAAAATTGGGATTTTGTTCAGGCGCTGATGACCGCGCAGTATAGCGCCCCACAAACCAAACACCATCTTCATCGAGAGATCGACGATGCAGTAGATCGCGGAGCTAAGATTGATGCTGTTTTTTCTGACTTGTAGAAAACCTTCGATACAGTTTCTCGCCGTCACCTTCACCTAGTAAACAAAAGACATACCATACCAGACCAGGAATAGAAATCAGTATGTCATTCCCAATGGGCAGGCGAAGGTGGCGCCCCGCGTACCTCAAGGCAGTGCGACAGAGTCGCAGATACGTGTAAATGACCTCATGGATAAAGCAGCTGACTCTACGAAGCGGTTCGCAGACGACACATTTATATACCGGGAGATGACGTCATTAACGGCTTGTTACGAAATTCAGATATATAAGCGGAAGAACAGCGTCTGGTGTAAGAGTTGCCAGCGTAAGTAAATGCAACGTAATGCTCTTAAATAGACAAAAAGATCCGATAGCGAGAGAGTGTTGTGAAGAAACTGCAGTGGGAAAAATTACAAGGAGGACGACGTACACCACGGAGAGCCGTCTAGCTCACAACTGTCCAAAATCAGTCAGGAAAACTGTTACCTTCGCCCAACACACTTCTCATGCAGCTATAAGATGTTCCCGTCGTGCATACTACCCCAATTCATACCCACTGCGCATTTAGAAAGTAAATATAAATCATAGCTTTTTAGCACGGGCCTGAACCTGGATCTTCCACAGTATTATAGCAGTACCTCATCCACTGCATCACGTGTTTCATTTTCGGACGCAGAACACGAGGTCGCAGCGACAACGGAGTGTAAATGACTCATGCTACCACATGTGGAGCTGTGGTTACATGGCCCTTTTTTCCTTTCTTCTTTCATTGCAAAGCGGAAGTTCCTCGTGAAGGTGAAAAATTGTAAGTTGATTTCAGTTTTCAAGAAGGAAGAATATTTCATTTGTCCAAGTTTGACAAAATATTAGTTCTTGAGGAACATTACACTAGTGTTTGAAGAAAGAAGAAATTTATTTTCAGAGGAGTAGAAGTCTAGTTTCGAAACTAATTAATTTCCAAGTAAATAAGGAGATGGTAAACGAAACCCGGTCGAGGAGGCAAAATTGTTGACGGCGAGGAAAGGCAGTACAGAAGACGATAAGCTGTTCAAATTAAAAAAGAAACAAAATTTAGAAAAGTGCTTAAGAAGAAGAATAAAAATATCAACGAATGTAAGAAACAAACGACAATTCCTAGTTTTTTTGTGGCCGTATTGTCAGCAATTGCCCTACAGTTATGAAGATATTTTTAATCGGTCGGTGAAACTGTAAGAAAGTGCATGTTTGTGTCACCAGATGCGTTTCGTTTTATTGATAGAAAATACCACCATGTACTGAAACGTATCTGCATTCTGGCTTCCTTTCTAAATCTAAAAACAGCTCGTTGAAATGGAATGAAGAGTCAAATGAGCATAGAACATAGACTTACAGTAAACCATAGAAATATGAAGGTAATGAGTAGCAGTAATGAGATCAGCAAGTAACTTAACATCAAAATTGGGGTCCACTTAGTAGAGAAATTGAAGGACGCGTGACGTACTAATCGAGGAGGACATAAGGTGACTAGCACAGGCAAAGAGGGCATCCCTCGCAAAAAGAAGTCTATCAGCATCAAACATAGTCCTTAATCTGAGGAAGAAATTTCTGAGAATGTGCGTTTGGAGCACAGCACTGTACGCTAATGAATCCTGTTCTGTGGAGCACTCGGAAAACAAGTTACTAGAAGCGTTTGAGATGTGAATTTTGAAGCGTAACAGATCGCCTTGGCTTAAAGCGATGTGTTACACCTTGATCTTTCAATCCGACGAATGATGTCCCCGATTTTTAAAAGGAATTTTCTTTTCAGCGTTCCATACCTCAGTTGGTAACAACGGAACCCTTGTAGGAGCAAAATGTTCAAATGTATGTGAATTCCTAAGGCACCAAACTGCTGAGGTCATCGGTCCCTACACACGAACACACACACACACACACACACGCACACACACACACACACACACACACACACACACACACACACATGCCCGAGGGAGGGAGGGGCTGCGCAGTCCGTGGCATGGCGCCTCAAACCGCACAGCCACTCCGCGCGGGCTTATAGGAGCTGTCTCTCTGTCAGTCCGACTGTTCAAAATCCCATTACTCAGGAACGGGTAAACGTATCAAGCTGAAATTTATGTCAGATTATTAAGGTCTACGGACTCATGGCTACGTAAAAAGCGGAGCTTCTAAGTCAGAGCCGGCCGGAGTGGCCGAGCGGTTCTAGGCGCTCCAGTCCGGAACCGCATGACCGCTACGGTCGCAGGTTCGAATCCTGCCTCGGGCATGGATGTGTGTGATGTCCTTAGGTTAGTTAGGTTTAAGTAGTTCTAACTTCTAGGGGACTGATGACCTCAGATGTTAAGTCCCATAGAGCTCAGAGCCATTTTTTTCTAAGTCAGCGTAGTCAAAAGATACAGCCATTTATGTCACATATTTTGATACTAGCAAACTCGGTCATCAAAATACACATTGTATTTTCCGTCGACCTAGAACCGTGGAATTTAACTTTGGAGAAAAGCGTGCGTGATCGCTATCCACCTCCTGATCGCTATCCACCTCCATCATTGTTATCTGAACTTGCCACTGCTATGCAGGAAGAACAGCACAGGATTCCCTTGAAAACTAAACAGGACCTCTAATTATCCACTCAGAGACGAATGGAAGCTGTTTTGAATGTCAACGGTTCTCCTACACCGTAGTAGGCATGGTACTATGTTGTGTGTGTGTGTGTGTGTGTGTGTGTGGTCTTTCCATATTTTTGTCCACCCCCTGTAGGTTACAAATTAGTAATGAGATGGGTATATATGCAGCCCGATGTGCCGCCCCACACTGTCAGTATGGGCTCTTAAGACAAAAAGTTTGACGATCACTGTTCTAGTGCAAAAGTTAATTGTTAAACTCTGTAACTAAATATCTCATAGAACAGGGTTTCATTGTGGTCTTATCCTTACCGATTTCCAGCTTCTGAATATTACATCAAGATAATCACTAAGAAAATAGACATTATTTTCGATTTTCACACGTAAACAGTGACTCTTAGATTTTTTACATCCAATAACGACGTTTCTGAGATGCAAAAAAAAGAACACCTAAAATTTTCCTCAATACATATACATCAAAAAAAGTTTTGTATCACCCTGGATCTCAGAACTCCTGAAGATAGACGTTGACTGTGGATATTGTGTCACAGACGCAGTCCTTTCGACTGTTCAGAGATGTCACTAAACCCGCCCAAAGATGTAAACAACCATGCATAAGCAGTGCCGATAAGACGGAGGGGGTCCGACAGCCGATCAGTTCCAGTCATTCAACCAGGAAGGAGGTACACGGCTGGTGTTGTCTGTAGTTCAACCATGCCTAGATGGTCAATACCGCGGTTCCATCGCTTCCGCATTGTTACTTTGTACCAGGAAGGGCTCCCAACAAGGGAAAAGTCCGGGAGTCTCGGAGTGAAGCAAAGCGATGTTGTTCGGACATGGAGGAGATACAGAGAGACAGGAACTGTCGATGACATGCCTCGCTCAGGCCGCCCAAGGGTACTAATGCAGTGGATAACCGCTACCTACGAATTATAGCTCGGAGGAACACTGACAGCAACGCCACCATAATGAATAATTCTTATCGTGTAGCCACAGGACGTCGTTTTACGACTCAAACTGTGCGCAATCGGCTGCAAGAAGCGCAACTTCATTCCCGACGTCCATGGCGTGGTCCATGTTTGCAACCACGACACCGTGCAGCGCGGTACAGATGGACCCAACAACATGGCGAATGGACCGTTCAGGATTGGCATCGCCTTCTCTTCACCAATGAGTGTCGCATGTGCCTTCGAACAGACAATCATCGGAGACGTGTTTGGAGGCAATCCGGTCACGCTGAACGCCTTAAGACACACTGTCCAGCGAGTGCAGCAAAGTGGAGGTCCCCTGCTGTTTTGGGGTGGCATTATGTGGGGCCGGTGTACGCCGCTGGTGGTCTTGGAAGGCGCCGTAACGGCTGTACGATACGTGAATGCCATCCTCAGACCGATAGTGCAACCATATCGGCACCATATTGGCGAGGCATTCGTCTTCATGGACGACAATTTGCGCCCCCTATCGTGCACATCTTGTGCATGACTTCCTTCAGGATAACGACATCGCTCGACTAGCGTGGCCAGCATGTTCTCCAGACATGAACCTATCGTACATGCCTGGGTTAGATTGAAAAGGGCTGTTTATGGACGACGTGACCCACCAACCACTCTGAGGGATGTACGCTGAACCATCGTTGAGGAGTGGTACAATCTGGACCAACAGTGCCTCGATGAACTTGTGGATAGTATGCCACGACGAATACGGGCTTGCATCAATGCAAGAGGACGTGCTACTGGGTATTAGAGGTACCGGCGTGTACAGAAATCTGGACCACCACCTCTGAATGTCTTGCGGTATGATGGTACAACATGCAGTGTGGGGTTTTCAGGAGCAATAAAAATGGCGGAAACGATGTTTATGTTGATATCTATTCCAATTTCTGTACAGGTTCAGGAACACACGGAACCGAGGTGATGCGAAAGTTTTTTTGATGCGTGTAGTATTTATGTGAACAAAAAGTAGCCTATCAAGATCTTGAAGGGGTTACACCAAATTTCTCTCTCCCTCTTCTATGGAAATGATATTGTACAAAAATTTGTCCCAGAATGGAACTTGAGTAACACATCGTCTCAGTATTTCATTTACGTACATTGGCATTCGGACCGTCACTAAAGACTTATCATTTCGCCATTTATCAAAGCCGCGCGGGATTAGCCGAGCGGTCTCAGGCGTTGCAGTCATGGACTGTGCGGCTGGTCCCGGCGGAGGTTCGAGTCCTCCCTCGGGCATGTGTGTGTGTGTTTGTCCTTAGGATAATTTAGGTTAAGTAGTGTGTAAGCTTAGGGACTGATGACCTTAGCAGTTAAGTCTCATAAGATTTCACACACATTTGAACATTTATCAACGAATTTAGCTTAAGACATAGTGAAATTGTAGCTAATGTGCAACACATCCATAGTAGATTAAACGGATAGATCTTTTAAATAAAATAAAACGCATTATTCACTCGTCAAATTCGAGCCTTGTCCTACCTATAACAGAAGAGTGACCTGATTTAAACATATTTTAAAACGTTGTACTTCTACAGGATTTTAACTGCCACAAGCCTACTCAACTTATATCGAATATTTCAATATACTTCTATTATAGAGCAATAAATAGTCAGAGCGCTTTGTATTTCGTTACATTTTAACACCAAATACATGGGCTTACTTTAGTGTCACGTAAGTTTGTCCCTACTACTTCCACAGCTACAAAGAGTCAGAAGGCGCCCCTCACTGTCTCACAGAACAATAGTTTCACGAATAACAGACCACGAGCCGAGTGTAAGCGTGCAGCTGGGAAATCACTCCAACTGCACGAACCTAAGTAGCAGAATTACTGCGCAACACGAACCGCTACCCCCCTTACGGCTTGTAACATCGCAATCTAAGTTTCGATGTGTAGCTATCTGTTTCCTCCCTGAAATTCCTCTCTCTCGTTCGAGTATTATCGTGTACCATGTCTAATAAACGCTCTATGCTGAACAAAGAATAATTAAATAATACTTCGCAAAATATACTGTCCGTCCCAGGGGCTATTTCTCTAAATTAAAAACTAATGTACGACAATGTTAACGTTCGTGTCCATGTAGTGTCTGAATTTGTCACATATCTTTTGTTAGTTCTTGGATCGATAAGTGCTACCGATTTTTCTTAGCTTAAAGATATTTCTCAGTATATTAGTTCCTTTTCTGCATGTTCAGTGTCTATTGTTTTTCCCAACGCTAAGGGTTCTAAAGCGCAGAGGCTCTCAGTTTGGGTCACTGACGTAACGTCTTTTTTTAAGCTTTCTTATTGCAGGATTTTTCGTTAGCTGTAATGCCATCTCCACATTGCTGACACTAACTCTTTGTACTTACGTCTACATCATTCCAATGTACCGCTAAGGAAGGTGCGAGCATACGGAATAGGTTCTGAAGTGTGTGAGTGGCTCGAACACTACTTCAGTAATAGAACCCAGTATGTTCTCCTCGATGGCGAGTGTTCATCACAGAGAAGGGTATCGTCAGGAGTGTGCAGAGAAGTGTGCTAGGATCGCTAATGCTGTCTGTATACATAAATGATCTGGCGGACCAGGTAGCCAGTAATCTGGGTTGTTTGCTGATGATGCTGTGGTGCATGGGAAGATGCCGAAGATGAGTGATTGTAGGAGGATGCAAGACGACTTAGACAGCATTTGTAGTTGGTGTGATGGTAGCTAGCTCCAAATACAGAAAAACGTACGTTAATGCGGATGTGTAGGAAAAACAAACCCGTAATGTTCTGAGACAGCATTAGTAGTATCTTGTCTGACACAATCAAGTTGTTTAAATATCTGGGTGTAACGAAGCAAAGCGAAATGAAATGGAACGAGCGTGTGAGAATTTTGGTAGGGAAAGCAAATGGTCGACTTCGGTTGATTTGGAGAATTTTAGGGAAAGTGTGGTTCATGTGTAAAGCAGCCCACATGCAGAACGCTACTGAGTACTGTTCGAGTGTTTGGAATCTGTACCAGGTCGGATTAAAGGAAGACATCGAAGCAGTTTGTAGGCGGGCTGTGACTCTTCAGGCTTTCCCGACGGATCATGTGCAAATTTCTCAACTGTATCGACGAAATACGAGGTGCATTCAAGTTCTAAGGCCTCCGATTATTTTTCTAATTAACTACTCACCCGAAATCGACGAAACTGGCGTTACTTCTCGACGTAATCGCCCTGCAGACGTACACATTTTTCAAAACGCTGACGCCATGATTCCATGGCAGCGGCGAAGGCTTCTTTAGGAGTCTGTTTTGACCACTGGAAAATCGCTGAGGCAATAGGAGCATGGCTGGTGAATGTGCGGCCACGGAGAGTGTCTTTCATTGTTGGAAAAAGCCAAAAGTCACTAGGAGCCAGGTCAGGTGAGTAGGGAGCATGAGGAATCACTTCAAAGTTGTTATCACGAAGAAACTGTTGCGTAACGTTAGCTCGATGTGTGGGTGCGTTGTCTTGGTGAAACAGCACACGCGCAGCCCTTCCCAGAAGTTTTTGTTGCAGTGCAGGAAGGAATTTGTTCTTCAAAACATTTTCGTAGGATGCACCTGTTACCGTAGTGCCCTTTGGAACGCAATGGGTAAGGATTACGCCCTCGCTGTCCCAGAACATGGACACCATCATTTTTTCAGCACTGGCGGTTACCCGAAATTTTTTTGGTGGCGGTGAATTTGTGTGCTTCCATTGAGCTGACTGGCGCTTTGTTTCTCGATTGAAAAATGGCATCCACGTATCATCCATTGTCACAACCGACGAAAAGAAAGTCCCATTCATGCTGTCGTTGCGCGTCAACATTGCTTGGCAACATGCCACACGGGCAGCCATGTGGTCGTCCGTCAGCATTCGTGGCACCCACCTGGATGACACTTTTCGCATTTTCAGGTCGTCATGCAGGATTGTGTGCACAGAACCCACAGAAATGCCAACTCTGGAGGCGATCTGTTCAACAATCATTCGGCGATCCCCCAAAACAATTCTCTCCACTTTCTCGATCATGTCGTCAGACCGGCTTGTGCGAGCCCGAGGTTGTTTCGGTTTGTTGTCACACGATGTTCTGCCTTCATTAAACTGTCACACCCACGAACGCACTTTCGACACATCCATAACTTCATCACCACATGTCTCCTTCAACTGAAGATGAATTTCAATTGGTTTCGCACCACGCAAATTCAGAAAACGAATGATTGCACGCTGTTCAAGTAAGGAAAACGTCGCCATTTTAAGTATTTAAAACAGTTCTCATTCTCGCCGCTGGTGGTAAAATTCCACCTGCCGTACGGTGCTGCCTTCTCTGGGACGTATTGACAATGAACGTGGCCTCATTTTAAAACAATGCGCATGTTTCTATCTCTTTTTAGTCTGGAGAAAAAAAAGCGGAGGCCTTAGAACTTGAATGCACCTCGTATTATGGGATTTGCAAATAGGATCCGACGGCAAACTCGAGAAGATTATTTGCATTGGCGGGCTATTAAAGTTTTGCTGATAGATTCGAACAACACGCAAGTGTTAACTGAGATGCTTCGGGAACTAAAATGGGAACCCCTGGAGGCAAGACGACGTTCTTTCCGAGGAACACTACCCTGAAAACTTAGAGAACCGGCATTTGAAGAAGAATGCACAACGATTCTACTACCACCAACATACATTTCGCGTAAGGAGCACGAGGAGAAGATACGAAAAATTGGGCGCATACAGAGGCGTATGGGCAGTCGTTTATCCCTCGCTCTATTTGCGATAGGAACAGGAATGGGAATGACTAGTAGAGTTACAGGGTACTCTCCGCCGCGCGTCGTACGATTTGTATGTTTGTATTTATGTTTGTAGATGGAGATGTAGAGTGTTTCAGTTGAACTGCCAAGATTGTTTCTTCCACTATTCTATATGTTGATGGATTTCATACTTTTCTTGAAACTAGTGATAAACTTTGTCTTCTCAAACGATATCTGTTGGCCAGTTTCTGACGCTATCTCTTCCAAAAAAATTTGTGTCACAGTCCATTCAGTACGCTCTGATCACAGCATGAGGTCACCAAAACAAATGCTAAAAATGTATTTAATGCCATATTAAGGTGCTTTTTCCTATTTTTTGATATTTCTGTCAAGGATGCAGCTGAGAAATAGAGGATTTATAAACATATCTTGTCTCTTCCGACAAAAAATCTCAATTTTCGTTTTCGCTGATGTAGGGAAACCATGCTCCTCCCTGTAATGACTCCAGTATGCTAACCACTGTGCCATCTCGCTAGGTAATGTGTTCTATTTGTTCCTCCAACCGATCATGCAGAGTGTCCTCTGGCAGAAGATACGTCTGCAGTTACTGACATCAGTTTGGTTCCCTTTTTCTAAGCAACGGATGTGTTAGTGCACATTTTTAGTCTCTGGAGATCTTGCGCGTGTAGCACATTTCTTGCACCAGCCGTTTATAGGTTGTTGACTGTTTTCTTGACTACTTGATTTGCGTGTTTCCACAGTTCAGTTGTTATCGAATCTTCCCCAGGCAGTTTATCGTTCTCCCGCGCCGTCTGCTAATTTCGGCTTCGTCTGGAGATATTGAATCGAAGTAGTACAGAGTGTTTTTTTGGCAAACATGCATGTGGGCTGGAAGCAGGGCAATGTTTGTCATCCGCCTGCCTCTCTCCCCTCTTCCCATTTCCCACTCCTCCGTTTCTCTCTAAATCTTGGTCTGACCATTAGTGTAGCTGGAGATCTAGGTTAGGTTGGAAGTGATAAACAGTTTGCGAGTTGGCGAGACCAGCGATAGTCAGTACGAAGTAATGTTTGTGGTAACAGATTGATCTGGGGCGTATACATCGCCACGGTTCGAAGGTGGCAACATCCACTCCATATTAAATACAAGTCATTATGGCAGTCCGAGAACTCTACTATCCTCTATTCCCTTTTCATTTCAATGAATAAAATTTATTGCTTTCCATATTTCGTTGCAATCTATTACAGAGGCTTCAAGTTCATGTATGGAATGTGGCAATCGACGTATAACACACCCATAACTATAACATTTGCACAAAAAAACAATAGGTAACTGGATATTGCAACTGAGGTGGAAGAAAGAGGTAGAAGAAAGAATACGTCACAGATGTGTCCCATTGTTTCACATAGCGGTCTATGTCAATTGGAACCATGTTACGCGAAGAAACGATTGTTAAGAGATTATTATTATAAATACAAAGCAAATAATCTCTGTCGATATCATTGTAACACAAGTTCGTAATAAGGCACAGCAGGCCATAAAAGACCACAATATGTGAATATAATACTTGTGCCAATTCGAAAACGTAGGCTTTCCTGGCGTATGCTACTCATGAATAGCTCTCGGGTTTGCAGCCGACTGGCAGTGATATCTCAACACTCTCATTCGGCTGGAAACACGAGAGCTTTTCATCACGTAAAATGTCATTTAATAAAGCAGATATAACTAAAGAACTAGAAAGAAAAAAATATCAAAGGATCAGAAACAACGAAAAAAATGTTTTCAGGAAGAAACTACTAAGTTTAGAAGGTTTTCGCGGCAGAAAAGTAAGAATTGAAGAAGAACATTGACAGAAATGATATCTGGCTTTCCACAGGGAAGTGTTATAGGCCCTCTGCTGTTTCTAATCAATATAAACGATTTGTAAGACAATGTGAACAGCCCTCTTAGACTACTTGCAGATAATGCTGCAGTTTACCACCTAGTACGGTCATCAGAAGATCAATACGAATTACGAAATGATTTAGACAATGTATCAGTTAGATGTGAAAAGTGGCAATTGACAATGAACAATTGAAAGTGTGAGGTTCTTCTCATGAGTGTTAAAAAGAATCCCTTAAATCTCGATTACACGATAAATAATACAAATTAAAAAAAGATTGTCGATTCAACTAAAAACCTAGGGTTCAAAGTTACGAGCACCTTAAATTGGAACCATCATACAGAAAATGTTATGCGAAAGGCGAACCAAATACTTCGTTTTATTTGTAGAGCACTTAGAAGATGCCACAGATCAATTAAAGACACTGTCTACACTGCGCTTGTGCGTCGTCTGCTACAGTATTGCAACGCTGTATGGTATCCTTACCGGATAGTATTGAACGGAGGACATTGAAGAAGTTCAAAGAAGCGGCAGCTCCTTTTGTATTATCGTGAAATCGGGGAGAGAATGTCACGGACATGTTAGGCAAGTTAGGATGGCAATCTTTAAAACAAACGCATTTTTCGTTAGAGCGAGATCTTTTCACGAAATTTCAGTAACAATTTTCTTCTCCGAATGCGAAAATATTTTGTTGATCCTCGCATACATGTGGAAAAATAATCATCATAAGAAATTAGAGAAATCAGAGCTCGTACGGAAATATTTAAGTGTTCGTTTTTCTACGTATTGATCGAGAGTGGAATGGTAGAGGAATAGGTTGAAGGTGGTTCGATGAATCCTGTGCTAGGCAGTTAATTGTCAATAGCAGGGTAATCATGCAGATGTAGATCAATGGATATGTTCCTTTAGTTAGGTCGTGCCATAAATTTCGGATGTGGATGTAATAGGTGTAGACAGAAGAAAGCAAAACATGGGTAGAAAATGAAGGAGCACTGGAAAAATAGAGAAAAAAGCAAATAAAAAAGAGGCACTGAAGTAGCTACGTGATTCCAGTTGGTCAGCACGAAGGTAAAGAAAAGTAGTAGTATTAGGACGATTAGGTCACGAAGATTCATAGTGGAATCCGACTGGGAACAAAAAACAAAGACCTCAAAGTCAATTGCCTAGCTTTTGCAAATGATATGGTCCTCCTAGCCAAGACTTGGGAAGAAGCCAAAGCACAGACCCTCGAACTACAAAAACAAGTTGAAAAAATAGGTCTCAAAATCTCCTTTGAAAGACCAGAATAGTGACAAACACGGAAAAACATCAAAACATGTTAAAGTTGGAGAACAAAAAATATAGATCGTCAAAGAATTCAGTTATCTTAGAGAATGGATCAGCTGGAACGCTCTCTAGAAAAAAGCAATAGAATCTAGAAGTAAAGTTGAACTCGCCTTCCAACTCACCCAAAACATATAACAAAAAATCTCTTTCGTGGAATGCAAAAATAATACATTATAATACGGTAATCAAACCAGAGCCCTGTATACAGCTGAAATCTTGTCCATCACCAACCATAGCCCATCTGAAAAGCGAAATATCAAAGAAAGGAAGATATTAAGAAAAATCCTTGGTCCAAGATTCGACAACAAACTAATTCACATTAAAAATGAAATCCTTTACCAAACTACTGAAAACTCTCAGGCCCAATGAGGAAAAGAAGAACGGATTTTTGTGTACACATCCTCAGAATGAACCCATATAGATTCATAAAAAATTTTGCCTGCTTCTGCAAAAAAAAAAAAAAAATGGTTTACGGAAACGGAGAAGGACTTAAGAGAACTCCAAATCACAGAAAATACGCTTATAGATAAAACTGAAAAAAATACAAGAAAAACAGGATCCAAGTCAAAATGAAAACCAAAAGAACAATCCAAATATCATAAGATGAAATGAAAGAAAGGTCAGGAAGAATGGAGAGCAACAGTGGCCTATTAGAAAGGCACAGAACATCACAAGTTGATTTCTTGACGTACCCCATCGTACGGTGAAACGATAGAAGAAGAATGATGATTGTGTTCTTCAAAGTTAAAAAATAAACGCATTTATTGCCAGTGATCTATCGTCATGTCCGCCTCTGGTAGCTGAGTGGTCAGCGCACCGGAATGTCATACCTAACGGCTAGGGTTCGATTCCCGGCTGGGTCGGAGATTTTCTCCGCTCAGGGACTGGGTGTTGTGTTGTCCTAATCATGATCATTTCATCCCCAGAGACACGCAGGTCCCCGAAGTGGCGTAAAATCGAAAGACTTGCACCAGGCGAAAGGTCTACCCGATGAGAGGCCCCAGCCACACGGCATTTGTATTTCCATCTATCTTCATGCGCGCATGATCCTCAACGGTATTGTTATTTCCAGTTTATAAGTGCTAGCAGTTTTCTCCCTATAGACTGGGCAGTGCGGTGTGGGCTCGTGACAGCGTGCGCCTACGTGCATAACCCAAGCCTCTGCTGAGTTCTACGAGGTGGTGTGGTCGTGTTGCAGGGGCGGCGGCGAGGGCGGCGCCGCAGGAGGAGCAGCAGCTGGTGTTCCGCAGCGTGCCCACCACCGTCAAGACCTCCGAGAACGACACCGTGCTGCTGCCCTGCTACGTCCACAACCTCGGTGAGTTCACTCGCCCACAAATCCACTCACTCTTTCTTTTCATCCGTTGCGTTCTGTCATAACGGAGGACCTTCAGGGATGTGAATGGTGCACGCTGTAAGTAAAGTGAAGCCCTGCTTTCTGGCCGTCGTGGGTCAATCGACAACCACTGACCACCCTGTCATCCTCTGCTTATGGCGTCATTTGGATGCGGTGTGCAGGGACGTGGGTCATCACACCGCTCTCCTGGCTTTTGTCAGCGTTCCAGATTTAGGAACTGGTACTCCACACTCGAGTAGCTCCTCAATTGGCATCACGAGACTGAGTTCTTCCCATTCTCGACCGCCTACCAAGCAAAAATCCTTGACAGTACCGGGAATCCCCATTTAGCCGTCAGACACACTGACCACTGAGCTGTACATTAGAAGGGCACTAAATCTGTAGACTATAAGACTTACCTAAAAGACACATATCCGCACCATCCTCACGTAGACAAATGTTGCAGGCATCTTTGCCGTGGCCAAGTTTTATCACTTCCTCCCAATGTTTGAATCTAATGCATTCCGCCTCCATTTCTCCCGACCCCCGTATTCTTTACCAGCTGACAAGGATCGTACACCATCATAAACACATGAGATAGCTTTGCCAGTCTTGTCACAATTAAAATAGAATTCAGACATCATTGTATCCCTAATTCTTGAGAACCCTGACGGCTTGTGTCACCACGTCCCATCTTTCTTACTTCTCCACATAGACCATAGCTTTCCGTAACGTTATTTCTATCCCCTTTTCCATCCAGAACATGAAACCATTCCTATTAACTTTAACCTACCCTAGTCCTTTCACTCCAAATAAATGCTCAAACCAATACCTTCCTTACGTAACTACAATTATACACGCCTCCTACCGCTCTACTATTGATTCTTATCAGTACTCTTTCAAGATCCTTTCTCGTATATCTTGCCCACTCCCATCTGCTTCCAATCTCACTCCTGGGAAATGTTACTGGGAGTCGTCACGACCATTATTGTTACAGGTCTGAAGACCACATTCACCATGCCATCAAGATTGATATTATCTTTTTTCCTCCTTATGAATGTTTCTATGTACTTAATTACTTTAATGAAAGGCTGAAGAGCCCCAGTATAGTAACAGTAGCCCGCCCGTCAGGAATATAACTAACAAATAAATAAAACAGTCTTCGCACGGACTAAAAAGATAATTATTAAAGTACCTCGAAATTAAAAACACGCACACACACATACACAAAATGCACAGCTGTCCCAGAAGCATTAAGCAACTTCTATTTGCTACTGCCAGCGCCTGCCAAAGTCTGCGCACATACAACAGCTCACAGGACCAACGAAGTTTACATTCCGATGAGGAGAGCTCTAAGCAGTTTCAGTCAGCTATGAGTTTTTAGTCATCCCGTTCGCACGATACGAACTGGAACTCATTAGGCAGGTGCAGGTGATTGAGAATACATGAGTGTTGTTTGTACAGGATAGCGGAACGCCATACAGTCATGAGTCTTTTCAATGTTTATGGGTAGAAGCTCAGAGGGTAGGCGCTTGTTGTATATTGATACAAAGGTGAAGCAGACGTAGTGTTGCATCGATTTAGCTTTTTCCCCTTATTGTTATTTTAATTCTAGTAGGTGGGTGACCGGTAGAGGATATTGTTGTACTCTCTTTAGCTGCTTTTATGTCGTCTCGTTGTCTCTGTAGAGCTGGACCATGGGTGGCCGGAATCCTCGTTCTATAACACCAACTGCACGCAGTTAATAACTGAGTTCTTTATTCATAAGTAAAGAGCTACTTAAAGTTCCATGTACTGAGCTACAAGCTCTCTTCTGTATAGTACACGTAGCCTCAATGCTGCTGAAGAAGTCCGCTATGTGATGCTTGTCTCTGTGCTAGAGCCTAAGTCTGCGGCTCCGTCTCGGTGATAACCTGGAACTCCACGGCGTACAGGCTCCAACTAACTGGCTAACTAGAACGAACTAACTCACCAACTGGGCGTAACAGGCTCGAACTAACTAACTAACCGGCCCAACGGTCCATGGTGGCGATCCTAAATACTGGCGGCTGGCTGCATGTTTCCAGCGAATCTTGTCGTTGGCTTCTATAGATTCTCTCGTAACCTCTATGCTGCATGATGTGTTGGCGCCAGTGTACGCCAGCACACCTACACCACTCTTCACCTGTAGTGTTACATTGTTTACAGATGAGGCACCATATAAAACATTTAAGAAGATAATTTGATTCCGAAACCAAACGCATGTGACAGCTGAAGGCATATCAATATTTGAAGGGAACTTATTTGAGAGTTAACGATGCATAGATGTTATAATGATGCTGCTGCAATGGTATAACGATGATGCTAGTGGTGTATAAAGCTGTAGCTTTTTCCATTAATAACTTTCATTCCCCTAAATTTAGAGCAAACTGTTCGGGACTGATCCAGATACCAAGCCAGCTGGTAGTAGGCCAGAGGAAATCCTAGTTGGGAATATTTTGTAGGGAATTTCCAGTTCTGTCATTTGTCTTTCTACCAAAGAAAACCTCCCAAAAATCTTGGTCAGAACTGGGAATTGAGCCCAATTTTATTTTTCGGAAAATATGTTCCATCGAAAAATAACGAGGCTTAGTATCAGTCTGTAAGCTATTCGTGAATGTGTAACAGAGTGAAGTCGATTATTTAGTCCACGTCTTCAGTGTTCCTATGTCGATGCGTGCTACAAGACTGATGGATCAGTATCCCTCCAGTGGTCATTCGCCTAATTATTGTGTCAGTGTGTTCCAGAGATGCTGTGCTCAAGCTAGCTTGACGGACAGTCCATCCTTGTTGCCGACCCTGAACACGATGTTGCGGTTTGCAGGGGAGTCGACGGTGCGCTGGTGGTGGTCGGGGCGGCTGGTGGCGGACTCCGGGAACCCGTCGCTGGAGTCTCCGCCGCGCATGCGCATGTGGCCCAACCACACGCTGCAGGTGGAGCGGCTGACGGCGGACGACACGGGCGAGTACACGTGCGAGGTGGTGCGGCCGCACCCCTGGGGGCCCGTGCGCCAGCAGCACGCCATAGAGGTCCTCTGTGAGTAGACCACCAGCGCCCTGCTGTGCGCGAACCCACTTACACAGCGTTGATGTGACTCGCAACTCTCTAGTTTAACTTCAGCGTTTCACAGTAACAACACAAACCTGAATGAGCAGGTGTACTTAGAGTCATACAGCCACTGGGAGGTTGCATTTCATATCAAAATACCCTCTTTACACCTTCACCCACATCCAGTTCACTACACACAACAATCAAAACCTTCTGTTCAAAATGGCTCTGAGCACTATGGGACTTAACTTCTGTGGTCATCAGTCCCCTAGAACTTAGAACTACTTAAACCTAACTAACCTAAGGACATCACACACACATCCATGCCCGAGGCAGGATTCGAACCTGCGACCGTGGCGGTCACGCGGTTCCAGACTGAAGCGCCTTTAACCGCACGGCCACACCGGCCGGCTAAAAACTTCTGTGTGAAGCCAGAGGATATGTAGCAGGATATGTAGGAACAGCCATAATGTGTGAATATTATGGACTTAGTTTGTCAATGAGACACTCGAAATACCTGAGTGAGTTGGAATGGGGCATGTTTGCAAAAATTGGTTCAAATGGCTCTGAGCACTATGGGACTTAACTTCTAAGGTCATCAGTCCCCTAGAACTGAGAACTACTTAAACCTAACTAACCTAAGGACATCACACACATCCATGCCCGAGGCAGGATTCGAACCTGCGATCGTAGCGGTCGCGCGGTTCCAGACTGTAGCGCCTTTAACCGCTTGGCCACCACGGCCGGCGCATGTTTGCAGGGATCCACATGTTCCTTAGGGGGATTTCACGAGAGCTGCGTGTCCACAGACTCGCTGTCAGTGGTCACATTGTAAAATGGTAACGTCAGTGGTGCACTGAACTAAATCACCACCGTAAAGAAGTTAACTCTAACGCGTACTGTACGGATCTGTGAACAGACGTCGTTGTCAGATATTGCAGTAAAGGAGGGGTCCGTCAATAGGCGACAGGACTCGGTTTTCACGGTCATGCTGTTGACGAAGTGGTGGCAGTCTGTACAACGTAAAAGAATAACTGAACTGAAAATTGTTTGTACTGGGTCACACATCCAGTACACTACACACACCAATCAAAATCTTCTGTGTGAAGCCAGACTATGCACCAGAGGAAATTAATTACCTGGTGTAAAATATTGTGGTCCATTAATGGAATTAATGTAAAAAAATCTTTCCCGGAACACTGTGAATTTTGCTGCGATTGTGTCGCAACTCGTGTAACTGAGTAAGTTCTATCTCGGTCAGGTGACGTGGTATGTGGCTTCTTTTGGCCACCGTTAAACATGCACGTAGTTTATAAAATCCACTTTTTCATCCATGTACTACCGGAAGGTATTTTGATTCGTCAAATTGTTACTAAGATGGCTCTAACGGTCTTTCACGTCTACATTCGGCAATTAGACTCAATAAACAGTTATATTTGAATGTCCTTATGCACTGCTAGGAAGCGCTGACGGTTTGTGTACGTTTCATCGTGTTAGGTACCCGATTTTAGTGACAGTGAAATGGGTACGGTTGCCGGATAGAAGAGAAATGAGAAGAAAAAGACTGTAAGGTGCATGTTTTGAAAATTTCTTATTCCTTCCTCATTGGCGGACATAATGTGGTTGTTTAAATTTTGAAACAGCTATGTTTTTGTCATTTGGTTTATGTTGAACTGGAAATATGCGTAGGAATGCTTCTGGGATTTGACCAAACTTCCAAACTTACGGGTGTAACACACGCGGAACTACTCTTCTACAAGGTGGTGGTACGCCGAAAACTGTACTTGCGTGTTGCAGCACCGTCGCGACGGGGGGCGGGAGGGGAGGGGGGGCGCAAAAATCCCTGGGGCCCAAGCTTCAGGTGGGAACGGGTGGGGGGGGGGGGGGGGGGGAGGCGAAAGACTGTGTCATGGGTTCACATCCTCCAGGGAGCTCAGCTCATATCAGACTGCTACTGTAGAATAAATTTAATATAATACAATAAATAAAAGAACATTACTCCATCACCAGCATAGTCAATCTAAGAGCTCATACTTTCCAGTTTAATTCTTCGTTTTTATGATTCTTACAGGCCAGTTGCATCCAATTCTATTTCCTGTTTAATCTTGAATGCACAACATTTTCTTCAGAATCGTGCGCTAAAACCATCTTGTGATGGAGTCGAAAATACGATTTCTTTAAATTTTGTTGGAAATCCTACCAAAAAAGTTTCCCAACAAATATAGATGACAACAGCTACGAAAAGTTATAATGTGGTAGGGTTGCCAACAACGTTCAAAGATAAGGTAATTTTGGGTCCATCACAAAGTAATTTTACAGGGAATATGCAGAAAATATTTTACTTTCGAATGTGAACATGTAATAGAATACATCTATTTGTATATAGTTGTCCTCGAAGAATCGTAGAAGTGAAGAAATGAAATGACATGAAAGAGGTGCGTTGGCCATGTTGGTGCTCGGAAGTGAAGAAGTAAAATGTTCTTCCTTTGTTCACCTGTAGAACAGCTGACTGACATGGGAACTCTCATGTTTCTTGATGTGATATTCTTTCTTGGTCAAAGAGGCTTGGCCTTCAGAGTTTCATCTCAGAAAATTGGAGATCCAGTAATGGGAATTTCCTCGGAATATTAAAGCTCTTGACTCACTACAACCCAGTTCTTGCAAAATACATTAACAAGGTCAGAGACGGACAAGAAACTAGAAAGCGTTTATAAGCGCGTCATCTGGAATACTCAAAATGCATTTATTTCTAATTGTGCCCATCATGTCGGAACAAAGAGAAAACGGGAAATATTATTGAATAATTGTTGAGGAAACTCTTGAATCGAATCATGTTGAAGAGACAACATCCATCGTGCGTCATATTTACTTCAATGCGAAAATTGCCAAATGTGCAATAAATGAACGGTCTTTGGAATTAATAGGTTGTAATCAGAGAAGAGGAGTTGCTATTCCACACTTAATTCGATCAATACTTGCGAAACACTAAATTCTTGTCAGTGAATGGCGCGGACTAGGTTATGATAACGGAAGTAATATGACAGGGTCTTAAAGGAGCGCAGACAAATTTTCTTCAATGATGTTCTGCAAAATCTTCGTTGTTACTTGTCAGATACTTACATGCGGCTGACAGTTGTCATGAAGCACATACTTTTGTGAGTAATTCTTTACAACCTGTTAAGTTGCAGTCCACAACGACGGGAAATTCTGATACTGTGTTGTAAGCTCTTTTTATTCCATATCTGATGCCCGTCTGTGTGCTCTAGTTGACACTGTAAGACCAATAGCAGCTCACTTGAATGAGACTGCCGTTGCCCTTGAAACTCTCAGTAAGGTATATTTGTCAGCTGAAACACGTTCTGTGGTGCAGGTTGTTTTGGGTTATGTGAGATCTTTCAAGTGTTTAACTATGGCATCAATCTGGCTGAAGTTGTTGGTACCAATTTACTGTAGAAGCAAATTACTTGATGCTCGAAATACTGCCATTCATGTCGACACAAGACACTTTGAGAGCTTACTAAATATCTTAAAATATATTCGCGTAAATTGGGACACCGTTTTCCCGGAATCTAAAATTGTCAGTGCAATTAATATCGATACTGAATTTCTGGAGCTAAGCACCATGAGCAGGAAATCATTCCATTACGATACCATGTACGGAGTGACAGATATAATTCAGAAGGTTTATTCTAGATAAATGTTTTTATGTCATAACCGACATTCTAGCGTCTAACTTGAGAACACGATATGAAACAGTGAAAATTTTGGATGAAATTTTAGATTTTACGGAAATACTCAAAGATGACTGACGATCAGGTCGTTGGGCATGCAAGTTATTTATCAATGAGTACCATAATGATGTCACAACTGATTTAGAAGGAGAAATTAAATATTTGAAAATTATTCACACTTCAAACATCTAATACATTACTTTGGAACCATTGCACCTCTTGAAAAATATGCACGCGCTTTTACACTCTCACAGTGACTGTAGCTGAGGCAGGAAGGTCATTCAGTACTGTGGCTTGTGTTAAAAACTGTCTCAGATCAGGTAAGCACTAACGACATCACACAGATTTGGGGACCGTGGTAGCTGAATATAATTTGGCAAGACGACTAGATTTTGATGTTGTGATTCTAACCTTGTTAAACGAAAGCGCCATTGACAGTGCTACAGACAAATACATTATAATGTGCTACCCATTGCACGATTCATGACGGTTTACATGTGAGGGCGCTGCTGTCTAGTTATTGAAATGCGTGGGCACGCCAGGGAACGAGTAAAGACAAAACACTTCATATCGTGGCGTTAGTGGTACCAGACATTTCGTCAATGTACAAATCAGTAGCGTATAATAAGTAGCCTTTTGTATTAAAATGAAGTGAAAGTAAGCATAATCAAATTAAAAAATAACATTAAATGTAGCGTAATAATTCATTGCTGAGCAGCATCTGAAGTGGAACATCCCTTAGCTATGGTAGTCTTCGGTTGCTAGTAACTGTCTTGAACACTACTTTTTAAACGAACATTTAGTACTATCCTTTCAGTCTCCTACTTCATGAAAGCGTCATGGCGCTGATAATTTTTCTTCATCTATTTCACCTCTGCACACTCATGCATGATTCATCCAACTGGTGTGTAAATTATTTCAAAGCTGCAGTGGGAAATTGGAGCTAGAGTTACAACTATTTTTTGTTTTATTACATTTCAAATGATTTTGACTGTCGTAGAACATTACATAAGGCATATTAGCAATGCGTCGATTTGAACTTGTACAGGGATGAAGAAAACTGTATATTTTAATAAAAAGGTTGGGAGGGCTTCATTGAAAAACGGGTGTGAAATTCAGAACACCGTCTTACCTATGGCACATCACAGAAGTATGCTACAAACTTTTTCCTTTCTATGAAATGGTTATAATTAAGTATAATGAAAATTGCCAATATATTTATAAATGTTACTTAAATTAATTAATTTGATTAAATACCGCAATATATTCCAATTCTGATAGAAAATTTGTGTGAAAATTAAAAATGTAAATGCAGAACATGTGTTCGGGAAAAAAAATTACCTTCTGCTGGCAGGAACTTTAGCTTTTAAAGTCAGTTGTGTAAGTAGGAAACCTGTCTTTCTGCAATTTCGTAGAAATAGAGTGTTACGTATTTTAATATCCGAAACTTATAATAGCAAACTAATCTCAGCAGTTCAAAATTTCCGAGGTAAAAAAACAGCTGAAACAAAAGCATGTAAAATCTAAAAGATAAAAACAGGCTTTGCATCGAAAACGAAGAACTTGCAGACGATGTGTTGTTCAAAAGTAATATTTATGTTCTTTTGTCCTCTGTGACAGAAAAGTAGGAAGAATTATTCTGATACACCTGTAACTATACAAACTTCCTGCTGTGTGTTGGAACACTTTGAGTGATTTCCTTGGGGGAATCTACTTTCTAAATACAATACAGTAACATGCCACAGCCTGTATAATTTCCTCGAACGTTTACAGGCTTTTTGATACAGGATGACACTGCATACAACATGCAACCGTTCTGTCAACAGTGGCTCGATGATTCACATTTTACACTAACAAACACGCTGATTCAACCTATTGCACCTTGAACAACAGTTAGTTCACTCGAATTCCTCCGGCAATATCTCCTGCAATGTATGATATCATAGTATCTGCATTTGTGAACATATGTTTCGCGTATAACAACAAATTACGTTTATTCTATATTTCATTCCAACTAGTATATTTTGTGTATCTCCAATATTCCCCTA
The DNA here is from genome assembly GCF_023864345.2 of Schistocerca serialis cubense. Classification (NCBI taxonomy): domain Eukaryota; kingdom Metazoa; phylum Arthropoda; class Insecta; order Orthoptera; family Acrididae; genus Schistocerca; species Schistocerca serialis. The sequence goes on along the minus strand of NC_064639.1, from coordinate 451,583,738 downwards.
ATTGTGTTGTATTTGAATCTGTCCAGGCCTTCTTTAAAACAACAACAAAATTGGTGGCTCAATCACACAATCTGCGCCGGGGCCAGTCCTGGCTCTCAGCAGCGTTGGTTAAAACAACAAAACTATAAACTGTGCCACGAATTTACCTATTTTATTTGCGATAAAAATCTCCATTACATACTGAGTAATTAAACATGTTTATAAAAGCCAAATACTTATGCATAATAAATAAAGTTTAACACATACGTCTGAGAGTACGTAACTGTCAACGTTCTTTCTACTTGACTGAACATATTGCCTCTGATTTTCAGTAAGCGTAATTAACCAGAGTGAATGGCGTTTGCTGATTTGGATACACTATGTGCTATCTGGTCCAAAGGCTCACTGAAGTGTCGTTATTAGTAAATCGTTATTAGTAAGTGCTTAACCTTTTACCACTAGGCGCACTCGCCTCGAGACAGCCAATCATCCCGAACGCGGGCGCCCCGACCGCGCTCCTGATCAACGTTCCGAGCGCAGCGGCAAGCGGGGCTGAGGGGTGAGGAAGAACACGAAGAAGCTGCAGCCGGACGGCGCTACAACAAGGCACTTTTCCAAAAATAGAAAAAGCGGGAAATCCACATCATTCAATGCTGAATAGGAATTGCTTTACTTTTCATGTCGTCTGAAGGACAAGCAACGTTCTTAATACACCATCGCAATATTGTGAGCTGGAAAACAATCACTGGAAGATTATTGCGACACCAGTCGCAAAGACGATATGATACACTTGTCTTCTGATGAATGAGAGTAAATGCTGGGTGAACTTAGAGCGGCTATTAGGGGAGTGCAAACAGGACAGTGACAGAAAGGGGCGAGATTTTTTATGGTCGATATCACAAATTATTTGTCATTTTTAAGTCTCTTAAAGCAATTGGATTATCTTTTGTTAACAGATATAGCGGACGAGATTAATGCTATCAACCGAAAATTAATCCTAGGAAAAAGTCAATTTCAATTTGATGACAGGAAGCATTTCCCAGAACTGAAGGCAGTCCTTTGTGAACCAGAAACTACCGACTACGTTTCAATAATTCAAACACTTCATCATCATGAGAGCTCAAAGAGATTCGAAGACTTTGCACTTTGAAGACTGATTTCAGGTTATTTCTTAGGATCATTCTCACTTCTGGCTGCTGATGTCCCTCATTACCTCCAACTTCAGCTGACAGACGTATGGTGTACCTGGATGCATGATTTGTTTGTCCATTCAAGGAATTGAAACACTCTTAAAAAATGTTATTTCATGGGGAATATTCTTGACTGTACAGACAAGCTACTAAAGTTATTTCAATATCTGGTTCAACATTTGTGTGCGAACGGTTCTTCCTTTACGAAATTGACGAAGTCCTGCCAACATTTGGGCTTAAGAGATTTTTACATGTGTAACTCAGTGTGTTTCACTGTACCAAGAGCCGTAGTTCCTGATATATTATATTGTCGCAAATGAAGCCGAGTAGCGCAGTTGCGGTGGGTAGTGCTCATGATACTACACTCCTGGAAATGGAAAAAAGAACACATTGACACCGGTGTGTCAGACCCACCATACTTGCTCCGGACACTGCGAGAGGGCTGTACAAGCAATGATCACACGCACGGCACAGCGGACACACCAGGAACCGCGGTGTTGGCCGTCGAATGGCGCTAGCTGCGCAGCATTTGTGCACCGCCGCCGTCAGTGTCAGCCAGTTTGCCGTGGCATACGGAGCTCCATCGCAGTCTTTAACACTGGTAGCATGCCGCGACAGCGTGGACGTGAACCGTATGTGCAGTTGACGGACTTTGAGCGAGGGCGTATAGTGGGCATGCGGGAGGCCGGGTGGACGTACCGCCGAATTGCTCAACACGTGGGGCGTGAGGTCTCCACAGTACATCGATGTTGTCGCCAGTGGTCGGCGGAAGGTGCACGTGCCCGTCGACCTGGGACCGGACCTCAGCGACGCACGGATGCACGCCAAGACCGTAGGATCCTACGCAGTGCCGTAGGGGACCGCACCGCCACTTCCCAACAAATTAGGGACACTGTTGCTCCTGGGGTATCGGCGAGGACCATTCGCAACCGTCTCCATGAAGCTGGGCTACGGTCCCGCACACCGTTAGGCCGTCTTCCGCTCACGCCCCAACATCGTGCAGCCCGCCACCAGAGGTGTCGCGACAGGCGTGAATGGAGGGACGAATGGAGACGTGTCGTCTTCAGCGATGAGAGTCGCTTCTGCCTTGGTGCCAATGATGGTCGTATGCGTGTTTGGCGCCGTGCAGGTGAGCGCCACAATCAGGACTGCATACGACCGAGGCACACAGGGCCAACACCCGGCATCATGGTGTGGGGAGCGATCTCCTACACTGGCCGTACACCACTGGTGATCGTCGAGGGGACACTGAACAGTGCACGGTACATCCAAACCGTCATCGAACCCATCGTTCTACCATTCCTAGACCGGCAAGGGAACTTGCTATTCCAACAGGACAATGCACGTCCGCATGTATCCCGTGCCACCCAACGTGCTCTAGAAGGTGTAAGTCAACTACCCTGGCCAGCAAGATCTCCGGATCTGTCCCCCATTGAGCATGTTTGGGACTGGATGAAGCGTCGTCTCACGCGGTCAGCACGTCCAGCACGAACGCTGGTCCAACTGAGGCGCCAGGTGGAAATGGCATGGCAAGCCGTTCCACAGGACTACATCCAGCATCTCTACGATCGTCTCCATGGGAGAATAGCAGCCTGCATTGCTGCGAAAGGTGGATATACACTGTACTAGTGCCGACATTGTGCATGCTCTGTTGCCTGTGTCTATGTGCCTGTGGTTCTGTCAGTGTGATCATGTGATGTATCTGACCCCAGGAATGTGTCAATAAAGTTTCCCCTTCCTGGGACAATGAATTCACGGTGTTCTTATTTCAATTTCCAGGAGTGTTGATTGTTTCATGGAGGGTCGTGAGTCCAAAACTCACATGAACTGAAAAATTTTAATTTCTATCTTCGGTTCGATTACATTCTAGAAGTATCCACAATTGGCAAGAATCATTGTACTGGAATGTTCTGTAGCTGTATATATACCGTACGTGTTCTCGCCGGAGGCAGTTCGCTCCGCGCTCTTGTATGTGCAAGTGCTGAATAAACCTTCGCTAAGTGAAATTAGTGTTAGTCATTCAAAGACTTACTCCTTCCTCTACGTGACATTATTCTGGTGGAGGCGCTGGGTATTGGAACTTGTGATACCGTACATCATCGATGACACATTGTTCCCATCAGGCCATGACAGAGCAGCCATTTACGTGGCGAGAAACCTGATTTCGAACCATATTCAACAGATCGCAATCTATCGGAGACAGAAAAAGAAGAGGACCACCGATGACAGCAACTGTGTGCCACCACATGAGACAGTCTTCCGGGTTCTCTGGTGACGATGGCCAAGATCCAAACAAGTGGCTGAAAGTACATGAGCGTACAGACAAATTTAACAAATGGGATGACACCGCGTGTTTGGCTAACGTATTTTTCTACTTCAAGAGCACTGCCAGGCAATGGTATGAGAACAACGAGAAGAAGTTCACAAGCTGGGAAGTACTCCAGGCTGAACTGCCCAAGTATTTCGGCGACACACAACGACAGAAGTGCAAGGCTGAAGATAAATTAAAGTGCAGGGCACAGCGTCCAGAAGAAACGACAGCATCCTACATTCAAGACGTCTTGGAGCTGTGTAAAATAGTGGACCCTAAAAAGACCTACTCCTGAAGGAGGTTTCGACAGCAGACGACTTCATAAAATGGTGCCAGTATATCGAGACAATGCATCGAAAAATAATTACACGCAAGAGGTTTGAACGTCTTCCAAACGTCGTATCGATGTCTGTAATGGAGGAAGTAACTCATTTCACAAGTGTTCTTCGTCATATATCGAGAGAGAAAGTTCAGAAGGCACTTGGATTGCACGGCGAGCAGAAAACCGGTACACTTCAAGAGGTCATAAGGCAGGAAGTGGAACAGACATTGAACCGAATCTCTCGTCCTTCATTTCCGTTTCAAACGGCAAAAAAGTCGGGACCCAGGCGAAGTTATGTTCCTACAATGCCGCATGAGGAACCTGTTTGGGCACCAAGGAAGACTGACGTCTGGAGGACCAAGGATAACTAACTTGTATGTTTCCACTGCGGACAACCGGTACGTGTGGTGCGGTATTGTCGAGAAAGGCGGCGGATATTTGATGACCCCCGCGCCAGAAGACAACAGACCCATCTTAGCCGACACCAACTCCGGGACGACGAAGATTAACAAGAAGATGTGGGTGCAGGACGACATATGTCACCATCGCCGCAAGCTAGCCGCTGGAGAGGACGCTCCCCAACACGCCGATCAAGATCTTCATCGCCGTTTAGAAGCTCCAGCCGATCACCTAACCGCCGCAGCTTGGAAAACTAAAGGGTGCTTGCGACCTTCCTTGGAGATGAGGCCGCCGAAGAGAAAAATCCTCCGCCGTCGATCACTACAAAAATGATAGGAAACTACGTCGATATCCTCATGGATGGACGACCAGCCCAAGCTCTTGTGGACTCTGGAGCATCATATTCAGTCATTTCGGAGAAGTACCATCGCCAATTGCAGAAAACCGTATTCGTCGACAGCAAAACATCACTGCTGAAGGTGGCTAATGGTTAATATGTAAAACATACAGAAAGATGTGCCAATCGGGTGGGTATAAGTGGCCATACACAGCCCATAGAATTCATCGTCTTACAAGAGTGTAGGCATGAAGTCGTTCTCGGATGAGACTTTTTGAAAGCTTCTCAAGCAATTATAGGCTGTGATCGCTCGAAGATTATGCTAGACGAGATGAGATATTATGGACAGGAAGATGCGCATCCGCGTGTGTGGAGACCGTGTGTGCTGGATGAAGTGATCATTCCTGCAGTCAGCGCTAGAAAGGTAGCTGTCATGTGTCATGCCATGCATCAACCCATGGATCATGTAGTGGAATGTAAGAGCAGCATACCACTGAAGAATAACTAGGTCATCCCAGCCTCTGTCGTCTCATTTAAGATCGGATTCGGTGAATTGTGGATAGTTAACTGTCGCCGAGAACCGCAGATCCTTCCAAGACGCATGTGCGTAGCAAATGCTGAGCCGTTAATTGCAGAACAGCTGAATGTCATAGAAACGTCCCATGCCGAGTCTGAGGGCGAAATTAGCGCTGCCACTACGAGACAAGATATTCGAGCTCGACAATCACCAGATCTTACTAAGGAACAACAGAATATGCTACCTACCATTCTTCAAGAGTTCTCTGAATGCTTCAATCCACAAGTGAAGAGCAAATTAGACAAATCGACGGTGAAGCACCGGATTAAACTGGTGACCATCAAACAATAAGCCAGAGAGCATACCGAGTGTCAGCAATGGAACGTCGAATAATTTGCGACGAGGTAGAGAAAATAATGAAGAATGACCTCATTCAGCCTTCGCAGAGCCTATGGTCGTCACCAGTGGTCCTCGTCAGGGAGAAGGATACCGTTTGTTTTGTGTAATGCACCAGCAACTTTTTGAACGAATGATGAATGATCTTCTAAGGCACTTGAAGTAGAAGATGTATCTTTGTTATTTAGATGATACTATAGTGTTCTCAGAGACATTTGATCAACACATAAAAAGACTGAGGGCCGCTCTTAAGTGTCTCAAACAAGCCGGACTGAAACTTAATCCAAGAAAGTGTCTCTTTGGAGCAAAAGAAATCAAAATACTTGGGCACCTTGTGTCAAACGAAGGTTTGCGGCCAGACCCAGAAAAGGTGAGAGCTATAACGAAATTTCCTATTCCTAAAAGTATAAGAGATATGAGAAGCTTCCTCGGATTGTGTTCTTATTACTTATCAAAGACTTTTGTATCAAAGCCAGGCCACTCCAAGAGTTGTTAAAAGCCGATGCTAAATTTATCTGGCGCGGTACTCAACAAGATTCTTTCAATGTGCTGAGAAAAGCTCTGACGACTGACCCTGTACTTGGTCTGTATGGTGAGAGAGCACCTACAGAACTACACACAGGTGCCAGTGGGTATGGGATCGGTGCTGTTCTGGTGCAAATTTCGGATGGAATAGAAAAGGATATAGCCTATGCTTCTAGGACACCTGCAAAGGCCGAGAGAAATTACTCAACTACAGAAAGAGAATGTCTTGCTGTGATCTGGGCCATGTGCAAATTTCGACATTATCTCTATGGAAGGCCATTCACAGTTGTTACAGACCATCATTCACTTTGTTGGTTGATGTTGGTTGACAGGTCTTAAGGATCCAACAGAACGACTCGCCAGGTGGGCGCTACGTCTTCAAGAGTATGACATTACCATAGTGTACAAAAGTGGAAGAAAACACCAAGATGCGGACTGTCTCTCAAGAAATCCTGTGCAAGACCATCAAGACTTTGATGAAGATAGTGACTGTCTCACTGCACTCCAGGATCTCTCTGCTGAGCAGAAGAAGGACGCCAAGATATCTCAAATTATGCTTGCTTTAAATCGGTCAGAGGATGTGAAAGGACAATTTAAGGTAGTTAATGGATTACTTTGCAAGAAAAACAATGATCCGTTTGGAAAGATGTGGCTACCAGTGATTCCTAAATACATGCGCTTAGATGTTCTACAGAAATTCCATGACACACCTGAGGCCGGACATTTAGGATTTATTAAGACATACGATAGGATCCGCAAGAGATTTTTCTGGCCAGGTTTATTTAGGAGTGTACGTCACTATGTGTCGCACTGTCGAGAGCGCCAGAGGAGAAAGGCAGTTCCCCAGAAACCACCTGGCCGACTCATACCAATTCCACCAGCCGAAACGCCTATCCAGCGTGTTGGGATTGACCTCCTCGGACGATTTCCAACGTCTTCTAGTGGCAACAGATGGATTATTGTTTGCACTGATTATCTGACACGCTATGCCATTACAAAGGCCGTGAAAACAGCCGAAGTATTCGAGCTAGCCAAATTCATCGTAGAAGACATTGTATTAAAACACGGTGCCCCAAGGTCGTTAATTACGGATCGAGGGAAAGTTTTTAAATGGAATCTTGTGACCGAGATAAACCGTCGGTGCAACATTACTCATCACATGACGACTGTCTACCATCCGCAAACTAACAGGCTTATTGAACGCCATAATAAGACCTTAGTTGACATGCTATCAATGTTCGTCAATGTTTAACGGAGGAACTGGGTTGAGGTGCTACCTTTCGTGACGTTTGCCTACAACACCGCCAAACAAGACAGCACAGTATTTACGCCATTTTTTCTGGTGCATGGGCGTGAGGCGACGACGACGATGGGAACTGTGTTTCCATTACATCCTGATGACATGGACGACGACTTCATCGGCCAACTGTTAACCAGAACTGAGGAAGCTCGGCAATTAGCTCGACTCCGCACCCTGCAGGCTCAAGAAAACGATCGCCGAAGGTATGAAGCGAGCCACCGCCCTGTTGTCTATCAGCCTGGTGACCTCGTCTGGATCTTCACTCCTGTTCGGAAGGTTGGTCACTCTGAGAAGCTCCTCAGGCGCTACTTTGGACCTTATAAGGTTGTAAGACAGTTGTCTGATGTTGCTTATCAAGTTGAAGATTTCGACCCCGACACAAGACGACGAAAGATCAAAGATACGGTCCACGTCCTTCGAATGAAGCCCCATAAGGATCCTGCAACGCAGGGTAAATTCGAAGCCACAGCGACAGGCAACAAGCAGAAAGGCAACGAAGAACGCAGCGGCAAGGGAAGTTCTAAGAAGATCACCGCCAGGGCGAACGTCAGTCATCGGAAGTCGGAGTATGCAGGACCGATGACTCGTTCCCGGACTAGGAGGACGTAACACCGAGACGCTCTTCTCTTACGGGGGGAGCAATGTCGCAGATAAAGCCGAGTAGCGCAGTCGCTGTAGTGTAGTGGTCGTGGTACTAGATTGTCGCATGGAGGGTCTCTGTCTTTTTCGACTGTACTGAATCCACCTTTTTCCACTGTTGTCTTCCCTTTTTTGGATAGAGACTATAATGGTACATCCAATAATCGTCCATGGTGATGAGGTGGCCAAAGTAGTAGCCTGGATTGGTCTGACATAGCTGCAACAGATCTGCTGATCCCTCAGCCCTGCGTGATTTCTGAGTGGGCGTGAGCAGGCGCGGGTCCCAGCGGGCTGCAACGTGTGTCACATTCAAAATGTCGTGTAACGCGTTCACAATTGGTCCATAACATTTCAATTTTTTCACCGTAGCCTCGATTGCGACACCCGATTTCGAGCACCAGGGTTTCCAACTTCTTTTTCAATTTCCGGTCCCTCACAGAGAAATATTGAGGTGACAAAAGTCGTGGGATACTTCTTAATATCGTGTCGGACCTCCTATTGCTTGGAGCAGTGCAGCATCTCGACGTGGCACGGACTCAACAAGTCGTTGTAAGTCCCTTGCAGAAATACTGAGCCATGTTCCTCTACAGCCGTCCGTAACTGCGAAAGTGATTTCGTGTGCGAAGTGACCTCTCGATTATCTTCCATAAATGTTCACTCGGTGGCCAGATCATTCTCTCGAACTGTCCAGAATGTTCTTCAAACCAATGGCGGGTAGCTGTGGCCTGGTGACATGGCGCATTGTCATCCACAAGAATTCCATCGTTATCTGGGAACATGAAGTCCATGAATGGCTGCAAACAGTCTCCAAGTAGCCGGACATAACAATTTCCTGTCAATGATTGATTCAGTTGAACTAGAGGTTCCAGACCATTCCATGCAAACACAGCCCATGCCATTATGGAGCCAACGGCCAGCTTGCACAGTGCCTTCTTGGCAGCTTGGGTCCATAGCTTCGAGGGATCTACGTTACACTCGAACTCTACCATCAGCTCATACCAATTGAAATAGGGATTCATCTGACTAGGCCACGACTTTCCAGTCGTCTACGTTCCAACCGATATGGTCACGAGCCCAGGAGCTGCGCTGTAGCAAAGGCACTCGTGTCGCTAGTCTCTTGCCACAGCCCATTAACGCCAGACTTCTCCGCACTGTCGTAACTTATAGATCGGCGTACGTAACATATTGATTTCTGCGGTTATTTCATTCAGTGTTGCTTGTCTGTTAGCACTCACAAATCTAAGCAAACGCCGGTTCTCTCAGTCGTTAAGTGATGGCCGTCGGCCACTGCGTTGTCCGTGATGAGAGGTAATGAATTTCCGAAACTGAATGTCCCATTCTAACTACCATTCCGCGTTCAAAGTCCGTTAATTCCCGTCGTGCTGCCACAATCGCGTCGGAAACCTTTTGACATGGATCACTTGAGTACAAACGACAGCTCCGCCAATGCAATGCCCTTCAGTACCTCGTGTACGCAATACTGCCACCAACTGTATATGTGCATATCGCTATCCCATGACTTTTGTCACCCCAGTGTAGTGTAGTATGCCGCTTCTTTGTTAGTCATTCAAACTTATTAACGTTACTGGAAGCATATGCGCCACACAACCATTACATCATATGATGGGACATTGTTGTAGTGCACCTACTCCAGTTTAGCGTGGATTGTTCATTGTTGTAGTGTTGTTCCCCTTTAGATGCAGGAACCGAAATACCGCTCCGGAAGACGACGGTTCAAACCAGCGTCTGGCCATCCAGATTTAAATTTTCCGTGATTTCACTAAATCTCTCCAGGCAAATGTGTCGGTGGTTCCTTTGAAAGGGCACGGTCGATTTTCTTCCCCATCCTTGACACAAACCGAGCTTCTGCTCCATCTCTAATGACCTCGATGTCGACAGGACGTTAAACACCATGTTCCTTCCTTCATTCCGAATTACCACGCAGTAATTTTATCACGTCCTGTATGGCCACGTTTCTGACAACGTGCAACCCAAGTGCATGAAGAATTTTCTTAGTCAAAGCCACCTGTAACCACCATGGTGTGGCAATATAAAGGAGCAAAGTTATTTAGCGAATATTCGTTCTACCAGCAAAGCCTCTGCAGCATTTTGTCACTCTGTTTGGCTTCTGTAGCGACGTGTGCAACGATAATGTGGCGCGCGGTTTTGAACGGGTACCAGGCCTGCAGACTTGTAGCGCAAACAACCAAAACCAATTTCCGAGGTGATAAAACTTTATGTGTATTCCTCGAAAGCGCAAGAAGCTCAAAGACGTGCTGACTGTTCGATAACTGTTGTTAATTTAAGAAGTACTTGGATCCATCTCATTCGGCTCCTGGCTTACATCCACAGATCCGCCGTCAGTGACACCGATCCCTGAAGACGGTGCCCTGGAAGTTCGCCTGGGGGACAACGTGAGGATGGAGTGCCAGGCAGAAGGCGTGCCGCAACCCATCGTCACATGGACCTACAACGTACGTCCAACTGTCACGTTTCACCTATTATCTTACATTCTGTCTTATGACCATTTGTCCTTCTTTTCCTATTCACGAAACGTACAATTGGCTTTCCATAAATGATGGACACATGGGTGCTCGCAGAAATTTATCCATAAGGAGGGGGGGGGGGGGGGGGGCGGGGGAGGGGACCAGAGGAGGACAGGGGGCAACACACTGAAATAGCCATTGTGGTCAGTTTCGAGATGTGTATGGCCACAAGAACTAAATTTTATAGGTTAAACAAAAATGTTATTACGTCCTAGACAACTGATGCACATCGACACACTTCTAAAAGTATATGAGAATTCTGTAATGAATAAAAGCTCTGTACTGCAAATTCCAGGGCTAGGGTCGCCTCCTCTTGCCCCTTTGTAGACACGTATGGATCACATCTTTTTCAAACGCTGATGACCATGAGTAACCAGGTCAGGATTGAAGCTTCAAAGAGGCACTGCCCAATACTCTTAGTTGAACTCTCTTAAGCTATACACATCGATAAGTAGTTTTCACAGTCCATTTACGCAACCAAAAAGCTGACAATAGAATGATGTAATAGCGAAGTGAATGACTATTTTTGATCGTAGCCTGACTTTCAGGAAACATTGCGATTATCTAGAACAGACAATGGCCACTCTTAACAGCTTTATTCAGTGCTTTATGACAAACGGATGGGGTATAGATGCAAACGTGTTCCGTACATCCGGCCTTTTCCTGTGCTGTTTCGTTGGAGAACACGCATTTCAGGAGCTGCAAAATTCTTCTAATAGCTCAAGAGCTGACGTCGCATTAATTCATTTCCGTAGTCTAATTACAGTACGATTAACATTGACCCGTTTAGACGAACTCATCCTTGCCGACTTATCGACCTCTGAAATTCACTGGGGCTTTTACCGACCTGCAGGAACGAGAACATTTCCAGGGATACCTATGGCACGTCCAAAAATGGCTCTGAGCACTATGGGACTTAACTTCTGAGGTCATCAGTCCCCTAGAACTACTCAAACATAACTAACCTAAGGACATCACACACATCCATGCCCGAGGCAGGATTTCAACCTGTGACCGTAGCGGTCACGCGGTTCCAGACTGTAGCGCCTAGAACAGCTCGGCCACTCCAGCCGGCCAAAGGCACGTCCTTTGAGGCCATGTTCCTGATGACGTCCAACCAAAGTCCGTGAAGAGTTTTCTTAGGTCAAGGGCGCCTCAGTGCCCGTTTTAGGACACTTGTCCATGTAGGCGTCTTGTCATTTGCCCCCTCTCTATTTTGCACATTTTCATCTGTCAATTATCGCTATTAACTGTTATAAGCACTATATTCAAATACATTTAGGTACCCCTAGGCACACCCCTCAGCCTGGCTCCCCAAGCGGCAGCTAGAAATTGTGAAGTGTCTTGCATAGAAATCTTCCAATTATGGTGCATCTGGCGCTCCTCTCAGCTATGCGCACCAAGCGGCAGCAGCTTGTGTTGCTTGGGCCATGAATCGGCCCAGGGGCACCTGTGACCACAAATCGTGTGGGAATGTAAGGAGACAGAGCTGCTCTAGAAAAGACTCTACCAGATAGCTACCACAAGTTTTTGATCAAATGGAATGTATTAAACAGACCGAGTGTTGCAGTTGATCGTTCCGAGGATAATTTGTTTATTTGGAGCTATTTCACACAGTGTCCTTGTTGTGTTGAGCAAACGATGGCCCATTTGCAACATTGCTCAGTCTCTCCTTCGCCACACAGTAACATGTTTTCTAGTCATTCGAATCACAGTTGGCCAGAAGCCGATGACATAAGTAAGGGAAAGTATTTTCGTGATAAGATAATTTCGTGATATTTTTTTGTTAACTCACTGCTTGTAGTATCTTGGGACGTCATTGTTGGCAGACCCTGTTGACCTAGATGAACTGTAGTTTTCGTCTTACAACTACACTGACAAAAAAAATCGTTAACTCCAACAAATAATTAATGCAAAGAATGAAATGTCGATGATAAATTTGTCTAGGTGACATATTTGAGTGATTAACATAGTAAGATCACATGTTAACGTAAGCTCAAGATATGCTATTGCAAATGCAAAATGCTGGTACATTAATAATCGGTGGAACCGCCGGAATATTGAATAGAAAGGAAGCGAACGTGCGTGATGTGCCGGCAGTCAATTTGTGGCATGGGGTACCATGCTTGTTGTGCTGGATCGGCCAATACGAGGACGGTTAATGGTGTTTCAGGATGACGCTCGAGCTGTCGTCCGATGATGTTCCATATGTGTTCGATTGGAGACATATCTGGTGATAGATCAGGCCAAGGAAACTTGTCGACACTCTGTACAGCACGTTGGATTACAACAGCAGTATATGGGCGAGCGTTATCCTGTTGGAAAACATCCCCTGGAATGCTGTTCATGAATGGCATCACAAGTCGAACTGCCCTCTGTCGGCAGTGCGCCGCCCTATAAAGCCCGTCTGGCGGATGTATCTGCCGGAACTACTTGCGATCAAGTGCCTGGCAAATCAAAGTAGCTGCGACATCTGGTGAAGCTACTCTGCAGGCTCCGTGTACGGGTAGCAGTCCCTGGCGGCCGTTCGTGGAGACCTGATGTTATGTTGTGTTATGGGCGTCTGTAAATATTTGTGTTGACAACATAAGCGACCTAGGTTTTCCTGGTAAATATACGTCCTGTGATGCAGGCATCCCATGTTGGTTGGACGTGAAGTGGGATGCCGAAGCAGTAGGCGCTACGATGTACAAAGTGGGCGGCCACAGCAGATGTCTGCCCATTACACAATACTACCCTCTCCAACTGTCGGCGGTCTTTGTAGGTCAACAGACGAGGTCGGACTGTACGGTTTTGTGGTGTAGGTGTCCCTTCACGTTTCCACTTCACCGTCACATCGAAAACAGTATGACGCAAGTGACAATCACCTGACCATGTTTGAAGTCCTTGAGTACCAAGCAGCGACCCATTCTGCTCTCTCGCATTGTCTAATGACCACTGAGATCGCTGATATGGAGTACCTGGCAGTAGGTAGCAGCACAATGCACGTAATATGAAAAACGTATGTGTCTGAGGGTATCCAGATACTTTTGATCCTATAGTGTATCTGATGCGACTAAGGAGCTCTGGAGAAATAGCTACAAACGAAGACTGCCTGCCATCTATACTAGAATAAATAACATCAGAAACAGGTTCCATCATGATTTCTGGCTCAAGTAGCCAGCAGGGTACACCTAAGGCCAGAGTGCTACAGAGGGACTGGGCAATCTCTGATCCTGAAACTGATTTTAAACATCCGAATTTGGTTAGTTTATAACTGCAGGGAACATTTCTATAATAATAATTGTAACAGTATTAATGAGGAAGATTGATAGTAGCAGATGTAGTAGTGATAGAAGTTATAATCTATCTACACTAACAATAAATCTATAAAACCGTCGTGACTGTCTGTCCTTGAACACGCTAATCTCCAAAACTTTTAAAAGAATTTTCAGGTTTTTTTTTTTTTTTGCAGGTAACTTGAGCATAGTTTGAGACACCGTATATGCTGTAGTTCATCAAACACGGATCAGGGGAAAAAAAGTAGCGTGATTTAAAGTTTCACTACAACTTTCTTGTCTGTCTGTCAGAACATGCTAATCTTAAAAACTACTCGAAGGTTTTTTATGGGTTTTTCACTGGTAACGTCAGCGTAGCCACGGGCACCGTTTGGACTATATTTAGTCACAATGTGAACACAAAAAAGGTATTCATACACCCTATAAAAAATGTAGGCATGTATGTTACACATCTCCTCCGAAACCACTGGACAGATTTCAACCAAACTTGGTTCACATAAAGAATCGATGGGGGGTTATTCATCCAGTATATGAGAACGAGCACCTAGTGACTTGCAACAAACTTAACACACAGTTTCTAATCTTTGCAGCCTCCATAAAATGATGACAGGAAAAATGTTTATTGCTTACTGCATTTTTGCTGTTCATTTTCGCTTCAGACATTAAGTTATTTTGCTAACTACTTTACAATTATGTATATCTCTGCACGACACGTTATTCAGAATACGTGGTCTGTTCAGAAAATTCTGGAACCTTCGTAATTTCGCGCCAATGGTGGTTTGGAGCGAACTGTGGTTGGCATCCCTGCATATGCCTTTTTTATTGTTGATGTAGGTTTTTTGTGATTTCCCTAAATTACTTTTGGCAAGTACCAGGAAGGTTTCATGAGTGTGTCATAGCTGATTCCTTTCACATCTCTCCCTAACTAAGACATGTTATGACTAGATCTATTATATGTTAGTTTAGTCACTCAGTGACTGACTCTTCTGGCAATACAGGGATGCAAACTACTGTTTCTTAATGGAGGATCTCGCCCATCTCGATCCTGCAATCTGTAGGAGATGTGTAGTGTGTGCTATTTACCTTATTAACAAGTACTAATTAGGCAAAGTACCATAACTTGAAAAAAATGTGTTCTCTGTTGATATGCTGCTGATTATCACAGCACAGATTATTGGACTTCTTTATACGAGCTATACATAACCTTCCATTCCACCAGAAGAAAAATGACAAAAGTCTTACACCACTCACAGGCAGTACAATTATTAATATAGGTTGCAAAAGTACTCTACTGAAACATTTGATTGTAGTTATATGTTTGGAATATTCTACTCTGCTGTCTTTATTTATTATGTTCATATTTACGTTATGTTATCAATTTAGGAGTTGTGTAACTTCACTCTCAGACATCCATGTGGTCAACCAACAGTAGAGTACATTGAGCAGCTCAAATAGTGTAATGCAATTTTGTCAAATTAAGACACGGTCAAAGACCGCGGGCGTTATACGAAATTAACAGTTAATGACATACAGCAATTGGTTTTAGGTTACTTTAACATTCCCGGTTTCAAATTTATACAATCCATCATCGGACAGCTTTCATGCTTTTGTCAACATATATGATACAGTGATGTACTGGTGAGTTGCCTTAGGATAAACAATAATTCACAGTTACAAATATGCAATAAAGATCTTTATTACATATTTGAAACTGTGAAATTCACCAGTAAATCAGTGCATCTTATATTTTGATGAAAATGTGAAAGCCATCTGATGATAACTATATAATTCGAAATCAGTAATGGTACTTTCTGAATAAAGTAACCTAAAACCAATTTGTGGCTGACTGCTGTACACCGTCAGCAACTTATTTCTATCAAATAGCATACAAATAGAAGGTCCACTGTGTAAGCCAACTTTAGAAGTTGATGCTCCAGGAAGCTCTATTAACAACACGATTACTCTGGTGCTGTTAGCTCACCAATTTTATCGTGTAGATGGACAAGTATTTACAGATGTTCAGTGCCATATCAACATGTGAACCTTCATACAATCGCAAGTGTCCAGAAATCTAATCAGTATCACCAAGTGCTAACCTCCAAAAATTTGACATAAGTACTAATTTAATATCGCTGAACAGATATAAATAGTGAAAAGAAAACAAAGAACTGACCACTGAACTTCAGATAGGTATTTGAGAAACATGCAGCAGGAATATAATGGCCAATGACCAATACAGAATTCTGGGAAACTAAAAATGATTGACCAGTAGAGAGGCAGATGAAAAGAGAATGTGCTGATAGACTGCATGTACCCCAAGTCAAATTGTGGAATCATTAGTGTAGCACACCTTTGACTGGAGCTCACACAATATGAAGAAAAAAGAAAGGCCTCACATCACTCACTGTCTGTGGATGGCGGGTGAGATATACCAAGGTGGAAACATAATGCCGGGAACCAATAGCCATGGTGACTCTACTCTGGGAACTGAAGATTCCAATGATCATGTAATTCTCTGAATACCAAATATTATTATTATATGACATTTTCTCAGATGTAGAAATAATTTACACATAATGCTGTATAATGATGATGATTTTAAAATAACTATGTGATGGATGTTCACAGGGGTTGCCACTGGAGCTGATTGACCATCGCTCTCGGCTGCAATTCAAGGCAGTCTCACAGGAGCTGTCCGGTGTCTATCAGTGCACAGCCAGCAATGGTGTGGGTGACCCAGCCAGTGCTGACATCCACCTCACGATTCTCTGTAAGCCCTGACACTTAAGCTATATCAGTGCATGAACCTCACTTTGTTCCCTGAAACTGTCAGCCACAGTAAATTGAAAGAAACATAATATATACTGCTCTAAGTTGCTATCTCTACACCAAAATGTGTAGTGGAGACTCTTGTATCTCTAACAGAAGTTCTCTCCACTCGCCCTCCCCCCCCCCCCCCCCCTCCTCCCGCCCCCCCCCTTCTCTCTCTCTCTGTCCTAAAGATGTTGGCAGTGTGATTCAAGAATAGAAGGCCGCTTATTGCCATGATATCCAATCCTGTATGAGATCCCTAGTGACACTGATCACGGAATTTCCCAATCAGCTTGTCCATTTCGTCAACTCATGGAGCCTCTCCTTGGTGTCACCTTCCTTCCACTTTCCATGGTATAACCATCTTCTACAGTGTCCCCATTCTGTATGTAATGAGTGGAAACTACCTCAGATTCATAAGCAATTGATAAACTTGTTCTTTGCCTGCAGCTACCCCAAAAGCTGTTACTGCTGCATTTCATCCACAATATTCACAGAACTCTTGGATTTGCACAGTTTTACAGAGCTTTTATTTTATCCTTGTTGGGCTTTTGCACAGTCCATTATCCATTATAGTACATACAAATGAAAGATTAATGCTTGAGTTTAGTGTTCAGTTTTAAATATGCCCTACGGTCTTCCTCCGAGAATCCTCTAATGTTGGAAAAGAGAGATTCTAGGAACAGTTATAGATCAAATTGAATTCTGGTAATTATCTAAAACATAATTTGGTGTTCATAATTTCATTGTTGCTTTCCAGACCACACTTTCTGCTCACATGTGATCTGCCACATGATGTAAACCTCTCTGTGCTATTGTATGTGATGAACATGTCTGTGAACTTTATGTGTTCTTGGTTGGATTGAATACCAGTACAGAAAATAATTTTCACCATCAGAATTCAGCTCAACACCCATCTTGTATTTTAAATTTGAGAATTCATCCACAGCTGACATCCTTGACAATAATTAGTGTGTGGGTGTTGGCCTGGGCTGATAACTTCTGAGTTGCTTTTAGAAATGAGAAGATTATGGTGAGGAGATTATGGTGAGGTGCTGCATTTAACCAGATCCCCTACTTTCCTTACATTACCCTAATTCACCTCTTTAATTCAAACCTGACGTACCCTTCATGCATTACTTACTTACACACAGCACAAGAACTCAAGTGACCTATCATACAACAAGATCAGCTTAAGTCATCGACAGGCTAGTTCAGAGACTTGCCAATTAAGCAATAACACAAACTTTGTCAACTATTCCAGTATTCAGGTACATGACGCTGATCATTGTACACTAGTGATCAAAAGTATGCAGACACCTAGTAGCGTACAATAACGCGAAATGCATCTACCCTTTGCCTTTATGGCAGTTTCAACTCTGTTGGGGACTCTTTCAGTGAGATGTCTGAATGCCTATGGAGAGATGGTGGCCCATTTTTCCACAAGAGCAGAAACCAAAGACGGTAGTGATGTTGGACGCTGGGGTCTGGAGTAAAGTCTATGTCCTAACGCATCACAGAGATGTTCCATTGGGTTCTCGTCAGGACTCTGGGCAAGCCAGAGCAGTTCAGGACTGTTATTGTCCACAAACTATTGCCTCACAAATGCTGTTTCATAACAGGGTGTGTTGTCATGCTGTTACAAACAATCATTGTCTCTGAACTGTTCCTCTACTGTACACTGGACCAATGCTATAAAATGGGTTAATATCCTTCTGCATTTAGCTTTTCCTTAAGAGCAATAAGGGGATCACACCCTAACCACAAGAAACACTCCTAACTCTAGTACCACCTCCTCCTTACTACACATAATGGTGGGCAATCTTCTCCAACAATTTGTCAAACCCAAACCTTCCATCTCATTGCCACAGCATACAGTGCAATTCATCACTCCAAATCACTCATTCCCAGTCATCCACTGTCCAGTGGCATCAGTTCTACACCACCTCAGGTGTTGTTTAGCATTGATTGCAGAAATGTTTGGCTTATGAGGCGTTGCTCAACCACTGTACTTCACTCCTTTCAACCCCCAGCAATAGTCATTGTGCTAGCTGAACTGCTGGTAGGACTTTAGAACTCAGTAGTGATTCCTTCCACTAATTTCATGTTACTTTATTCACTACCATCCTCCATGATGCCCGACAGTCCCTCACTTCAACTACAAAATCATATCACCAACAGTTGACTTGTGCATGTTTAGAATGTTTGAAATGTCCCCAATGGATTTATTGCTCAAGTGACATTCAAGGAGCAGTTGACATTTGAAGTTACTGTGCTCTCCTGACCAATCCATTCTGCTGTTACTGCTTCTCTACTGACAACACAATACTCCTCACATCCTTTTATACTGATGGGTCTGCTGTCACAATATCTAGTAGTCAGTTCCACATTACAAAGATGTGTCTGGATACTTTTGATCAGATAATGTATTTATGTGACAGGTTCATTACTGTTCCATTTATAGTGTGCACAAGTGAACTGTGTAAGAGGTAATTAACATATGTGAATTTCTACATAGCAGGACACTCAGATTCCAGAAGCTACTAGAATGATGTACCTACTGGTACACATCACCCACACTTGACAATGAGAATTACTTACAGTATTCATTATGAGAAAGATAAAGTACAGGATTTAAAAATGTGATTTAAAGAAGAAAATGATTTATTACTAAAATCTAAAACATATCTTTTACAATCAATGGCATTTAAAAATCATCAGTGATTTTAAAAAAGCGAATTGACAGAAGCTGTAACTTCCAAATCAAAACATTATTTTCTAAAGAACCTCCATGTGTGTCGCATGTCACATCACATGGCACCAAACCTTTACAGATTACCTACACATTATGTCATATCCTTCTCACTTTTCACAATTCAGAATTTATCTGTGTAAATGTACTACTTTTTTTAAACTGAATTGTTTCACTTTTCCATCTGATTCAAATTGCAGGCCATGTTTCCTTTTCCTCCATCATGTTGCAGGATTCTTCCCTCATTTGCTAATTGAACTTCAAAGTCTCCTCTTTGTTATTCTGCTTTTGATTATTGCATGTTATATTTGGTGGTATTGGGTGTTATATAATGAACTTTGTTGATGTTGTAATGTGTCATTCTCATCAGGCCACTCCTCAGTAGGAGCCAGTGGGTGTGACATATCAGCCTAGGCCCTTGTTCATTGACCATGCAATGTGACGGCTATAGTGATGGAGGCGGCTGGCTTCTGAAGGTTGAATAGAGGATCTCAGTCTGCACTTTGCCTTCAGCCTGTTTCGCATTCTGCCTCCACTGTGTTTGCAGCAGCAGCAGCTTCAGTGTTGGGTTCCACACTTGGTTGAGCTTAAATCCATTGTTCTCTTGTTGGCTAGTCTCTTTTGAAGCCTGATTATATTCTTGTACACACAGTCCCAAAAGAGGATGAACTTTCTGAAATTTTTGAATATCTCATTTTATGGCTCATCTCTGGACAATGTTCAGCAGTCGCAACTTTGTTGGCTACTGGAGGTCAGTGTGCCATTTATGTCCAGTGCACCTTTCTCCAGTTGTGTGATGGTTTATTCTCCAAACATTTTGTGGATATTGCTGGTCAGCAATTTATTTGCTGTGGTCCTTCAGTATGTATACTGTTTATGCTTTGTCAATTCCCACACAAACTGCATAGAGGGAGGTCTCTGGACTATATCTCCACAGTCTTTGATTCCATACAGTGGCATTTAAAAGTTGCACTATGAGTGGGTTTCACATCATTCAGAAATCTCAAGCTAACAGATCTCATATGGACCAGCAATAATGATCATTTCTGTATTATTGTGTGCCTAGTCTGTAGTGTATAAAATCCATTCATTTACATGTAACCTTGGCATTGCAATTTTTACAGAAGTTATTAGTTGCCTCTGATCTCCAGCCTGTTCCAACTCCTCTGTCACTGTGCATATCACCTAATTTACAGTATCCTCAGAACACTACAGAACACTTTCCATATGTAGGATATAGTATTTCTTGTTTCTCCTTCTGTATTTCAGACTGTACTGTAGGCCCACAACACAGTTACTTGATAATGACCATGTTAATGAAATGTACATTTCATATTCCATAACAAGAAAGTAAAATGTAAAGACACTATTGTAACTGAAATTAACCACTGCCTGACATGTAAGTGGAATTCTGCTTGGAGAAAGATGAAAAACTGCAAGAATGGAAACAGATTCGAACTTTTATCAAACAAAACTGTAAACAGCCACTAATTATGTTCACTGTATAGCATTTGAAAAGGGCAATGATGATAATCAAAGCAAAACTGTTTTTGTAATCACATTGACACCTGAAGAAAACACTTTGCACAGACCCACCGAATGTCTCTGCTGAGCAGCCTTGGGTCCATGCCGCTCCTGGAGTCCGTGCTGAGTTGGCTTGCCTGGTGTCTGCAGACCCAGAAGCTAGGGTAAGAAACTCTGTCTCAGTTTTGAAGAATCATATATATATTTGAGATACTATTATAATGCTATAAAATTGTTGAGTTATTAAATATAAATTTTGTTTGAAGGTGATGTGGCTGAAGGATGGAAAGCAGATTACCTCATATGGTCGATATCACAGCTCAGTACAAGGCCCTCGATACAGCTTAATCATTCGAAAGGTGGAAGCTGATGACTTGGGATTTTATAAGTGCAGAGCAAGTAATCAGCTTGGATCCAAGGAAGATACTGTACAATTATCAGGTAGTATTTCAGCCCACATCTAAATTTATATTACACAAGCTATCTTATGGATGATGATGAAGAGTAGGTGGGTAACTCCTATCAATGATATCCCATCCCCATCTCACCACACCTCAGTAAAATTCCTTTTGCAAATGGTGCAAGGCAAGAAAGACTGTCAGTAAGCTTTGATAGATGCTCCAATACGGAAAGAACTAATATGCTATTTGAGTCTTCTTGGGATGAGTGCTCAAAGTTTCTCTGGTAGTGTCTGTCAACAGAATTGGTTGAGTTTCCCCATGATGATCTCATGCTTACTAAACAAACCATGAAAAAATGCACAGCTTTTCTTTGGAACTTCTCAATTAATCCTATCTCGTAAGAGTTCCACATTGATAGGCAACACTCTAAACTTGCTTGAAATAGGATTTTGTAAGCTATCTCCTTCACGGATGAATTACATTTTGTTAGGGTTCTTACAATAAACCATTTTGACAACTGTTATTTGTAAAACTTGATTTACAACATCGTCCCATCATTAACTGCTAAGGACACGTATGTGACTGCTTGGTTTCCAGTTGTGTGATCAAAGTGTAATGGATCCCTCCAGTTATGAGTAATTACACATAACATCTATATTTTTTATTTGTTTATGTTTAGGGTCAGCTATCAGTTCCAGCACCAGTCATCTTGACATTTCTTTTGTTCCACTAAAGTTTTCTGTTCACCATTAAAATTGCATCCGCAAGGACAACAAATAACCAGAATTTACTTATTCTACACATACAGTAAAATAAGAAGATACATGATTAAGTTTGTAGGTGATTCGGGGTTTTACAGCATAGAAAATTTAGTACATACAGCTGCCACCTCTGGCAACAACAATGACTCTAACCTGGCTGGACACCCAATCAAACTGAACATGTGTAATGGATATGGGTACTTCATTCCATGGTGCTTCACCTCTGTGTCAGAGTTCATCAATTGTAGTGGCAGCTGGTGAGTAGCATGTCAGTGCCTGTCTATCAGAAAAGCATGACCATATGTTTTCTATCAGTGAGAGATCTGGAGAACATGCTAACCAGGCAATAGTTGGATGTCCTCTGTATTGAGGTAGGCGAGTACAGCATTATACTCTTGGAAGACAACATCACAGAGAGCTCAAAGATAGGAATCAAATGCTAACCTTAACATGTCATCAAAATTACCAACTACGTGAAGTAGAGGTGATGGTGTTGTCTACCCATTCATTTCCCATACCTTTACACCAGCTGCTGGACCCATATGCAATCCAGAAACATTATTTCTCCTTGGAACCTTCACACTTGATATATCCATAGCGATTCTGTACGCAGAACTGGGATTTGTCTGAAAAGACAGTTTGTTGTCACACCTGTTTCCAATGTTTGACACACCCTTGTTTGCTGACCTCTCCCTACTTCTGCATCAAGAAAAGCCATGGCAATGGTGGTTGTGCTGACAGTTTTTGGTGCTCCAGACATTGCTAAAATGTCCTTGTGGATGTGTCTTACTGCAAACTGACCCCTTTCCTTCGAAAGATACATGATATAGCTGTAGTATATGGCTGAGTAGACAATGTGTCTGCCCTCTCCAGCCCTAGACATGTGGGACCATTAGAGCCTGTGTGAAGGGTGTATGGCTTCCTGAACCCATCAATTCCATATTTTTATGACAGTCATGGAATCCTGACTAACACAAGCAGCAACATCATGGAACGATAAACCACAGTCTTGATAGGTTGTGATCTGCCACTGTCAAATTCTGACACATGCTGATAGCTATTGCTTCTTCTTACAAGAGCCATGACATGATGTTCCCACGAATAAACAACATAAAAATGTGATTTCTTAATGAGAAGCCCACTGCATGATCTTTCCACATATAGAGAATGTAGACGGTGTTACTGCTACCTGCTTTATGTGGTTGCACTGAAATATTAATCATTTACATATCCAATCATTCAGATCAATTCTTGCCAATTTTACATTTATTGCTTGCTTGATCTTTATGATGTATAATAACAACATTCTCAAACTGATGGAGTTTCCAACATCCAACTGTCCATGTATGTACCACGAACTATAACAGTTCAATAACGTTCCCTTGAGATACCTTCAAAGCTACTTTCACGTATGGTGATTTGCCTCAGTAAAGAATAATGTACTGAGCTCAGGGGGAGGTTTTCACAGTAATCATAAAAATAGTCCAATATACCATAAGCTTCCATTTTCCTCTGTGTGAATAGGCACAATTGCATCAAATGCTTTTCAGACGTCAATGAACCCAACATCAGCCTGTATGTCATCATTTACTGCCTTGTAGATCTCATGGACAGGGTAAGATGAGTTTCAAATGATGAGAATCCATGTTTACTCCTACAGAGGAGATTTTTAAGTTCCAAAAAGAATACAATAGATTAACCTAAAGTTTTCACTACTCTGCAACAAATTGGCCTTAGTAATATAGATATAAGCTGCACACATCTGACCACCAATACTTCTAGGTGACAAAAATGACATGCTGTTTTTCAATCCATTCAAAGACTTGTACTGTGAAGCACATACAGGGTGACAATTATTGAACTGCATGAAATAAAATCAGCATAACTGCTGAACAGTTTGCGTTAGGATATCCAAACTGCATGGGTGGCCACTGGGTATGATGAGAATTAGTACGCACATGCATGGTTCGGTTTAGCAACGAAGCCCACTTTCATTTGGATGGTTCATCAATAAGCAAAATGGGCGCATTTGGGAGACAGAAAATCTGCATTTCATGATGGAGAAGTCTTTTCACCCTCAACAGGTGACTATGTGGTGTGAAATGTCCAGCCATGGAATAATCAGTGTGATATTCCACGGTGACTACTGAATGGTAAATGAAGGTTTTGGAAGGTAATTTCATCCCCATTATCCAAAGTGACCCTGATTTAGACAAAATGTGGTTCATGCAAGATGTAGCTCGATCCCATTGAAGCAGAAGAATGGCCTGGAGGAGCACTTTGTAAACTGCATTCTTGCTCTGCAGAACCCTGAGGCCTCTGGTATGGGCCTCGATTCGCCATCATATTCTCTGGATCTGAACACATGCGACTCCTTTTTTTGGAGCTATATTAAAGACAAAATGTATAGTAATAACCCTAAAACCATTGTTGAGCTGAAAACAGCTATTCAGGAGGTCATTGAGAGCACTGATGTTGTGACAATTCAGCGGATCATGTAGAATTTCACTATTCATCTGCGCCACATCATTGCCAATGATGGCTGACATATAGAACATGTCATAACCTAAATCCGGATATCTGTAGTGACATTGACATGTTGAATAAAGTGTGCACATCCCATAATTTGTAACTAATTTACGTTTTCTTTTTTTTCCATATAGTTCAATAATTATTACCCTGTAGCAGCTTCTATACAGGCAGTCTCCAGTTTACTCAGAGACAAAATGAATTCCCTAAGCTGTAAATATGCAGTACAGCATGTATGAAGAAATGAAACAGTGTGTATTGTGATAAATAGCCCCATAAAACACTTTTAATGGGAATCAGTTCTGCCTGATTTGTGAAAAAGTATAGGTCAATGATATGTATACAGGGTGCAGCGAAATTGCCACACTTGGGCTTCGCAGCACAACTCCTCACATGCCAGCAATAAAAAAAATGTCTCACAAAATTTCATCCAGCGAGTACATTGGGCAGAAAAGGACATTATAGAGTAGCAGTCTGGCAACACTGTAACCAAACCACATCAATGGTAACTACCTATGTCCACACATATTAGTTTTGCTGTACTATTGGCGCAGGGGATAGAGATTTGGGTTAGCATGCAGGAGGTCAAGAGTCGATCCTGGGTTGGGGAGCATTGTTCTTATTCACTGATTTCATTCTGACATTTCATACAGTAATATA
Organism: Schistocerca serialis cubense; assembly: GCF_023864345.2. Taxonomy (NCBI): domain Eukaryota; kingdom Metazoa; phylum Arthropoda; class Insecta; order Orthoptera; family Acrididae; genus Schistocerca; species Schistocerca serialis. The sequence goes on along the minus strand of NC_064639.1, from coordinate 451,558,561 downwards.
ACCATTTCTTAGGTCACATGTATAATATGGGTGATCAGATGTCACACGTTAGCAACCAGTGTCAATAATAATGTCCTTATTAAGAGCTACATGACCTTCACAACAGAAAACATTGTCCTCAGAACAACAGATGCTTAAAGCAACCTCCCTGTGCTTTCAAACATTGCGCAACCTGCTGGACCATACAGCTCTGGACTATTCACAGCAAAGCTCATCCATAGTAACCAGAGCAGCATGAACGTGCACTACCAATTCTTCAACATTCTTTGGTGGAGCAGAGTATGCGTGCCCCTTCAGGTGTCCCCACAGGAAGAAATCCAGGGGATTTAGGTCAGGTGAATGAGGTGGCCATACAACTGGACCTCCACATCTGAGCCATTTCCCTGGAAATATTCTGTCCAGATACTGTCATACATTAATTCCAGAGTGTGGAGGTACACCATCTTGTTGGAACCATATCCTCTGCTGAACATGTAGTGGAACATCTTCCAGTGCTTCAGGCAGATAAGACTGAGAGGAATGCACGATACCTTCATGCAGTCAACTGGTCGACAATGTGTAGGGGCTTGGACACCTGTTGCCCAGTATTCTGGCCCAGATGTTGATACCAAAGTGAACTTGATATCCACAGTTGTGAGTGATGTGCGGGCATTGTGCATATTGAAGACACCCTCACGAGTGAATGCTGCTTCATTCAACCATATTATAGTGTTCATGAAGTCATCGTTGACTTCCTTTTGTTGTTGAAACCATTCATAGAGTTGCGTCCATTGATGGTGATCTGCTGGATGTAGGCACGGCATGAAAGCATAATGATATGGTGCAGCCCATGCTCGTGCACCACGTTAACGACCGTGCATTGCGGGACATGTAGCTGCCTTGCTATGCTAAGTGTACTTTGCTGAGGTTCTTGGTGTATGACCTCAGTAGCTGGAGTATGCCAAGTCTGTGGACAATCTCTGTCACACCATGGTGGAAGGAGACAACCTGACTCCTGAAGGCGCAGCTCCAGATGACAAAACACATTTTTACCTGGATGGCATCGACGAGGATATCTAACAGCATATTCACAAGTGGCAACACCAGCCCAGTTATCATATGCACCAAGGACCAGAAGCAGATCCAAATATTCATCGTTTATATATGCCATATGTCTGTCACAGTGGTTTAGAGATTTACAATGAAAAAATTTGATACGTCTATCCATGAACATTGGAGTCTGTCACAGGTGCGTTACTCCACTCACAACTAGTCCCCAACTAGTGGACAGTGCGTACAGTATAAACGCGTCATCACTCCTGTGAGCTGTTGCATCTAAAGCTCATTACCCCTCTAACAGATACTGTTCTGCGTGATTCATCCTGACACCGCTAACTGTGAAATGTTTGGTTTTGAATTACACTATTTCCCTAATGGTAATAGATGTGCTGTTTCCACAATCCCATTGATAGTATAATAATAATAATAATAATAATAAACTGAGATATGTACTAAACAGCATGCAGCTACCAGACTCAATTTTGAAAGGTGTAATTAATGGGACCATGGGGATAACACATACAAATACTAACTGAATTTGGACATTATTTGCCAGGCACGTTGCTAGTCCTACTGGTTACGTAAGGCCTAAACAAAATGTAATGGACCTGAATGAGGCAAGAATAAAAGCCAGTCCTAATCGAAAGGATCATTGAAGGAGGTACAAAGAAAACAGGTGTCACATGTAGTAGATGAAGTGGTGTGAGTAATTTCATGCCCATGACATGGAAAGGGGCTCTTTCAAAGCTGACCAATCTTCCATTTCTATGATTGTGGTATGTAAGTGCAAATGTTTTCTAGAGGACTAGCTGCAATTGCTGTTGATGATTAAGATACAACATACCATACTACCTGGATTACATTTACCAAATAAAAAACCATATGCCTCAACCCAGGATCGAACCATCGACCTCCTGCATGCTAACCCAAAACTCTATTCACAGCACCAACTGTACAGCATGACTAATATATGCTGACAGATGTAGTTACCACACATTTGGTTACATTGTTGCCAGAGGTCAGAAGAGCTGATTGACTTCATAGAAAGGGAGAACATAAAATGATGGGGCTTAGTGAAGTCTAGTGGAGGAATACAGGAAGGAGGAGAATGAGGAAACGACACAGACTTTATTTCAAATGATGGACAAGAGGCCAAGAATGAAGTGGGTATAATAGTAAAACCAAACCTCGAAGAATGTTTGGAAGCAGTGGAATACACAAGTGACAGGATGATGAAGATTTAGCTGAGGACAAGTAATGGAGTGAAAAAGCTCATCCAAGTATATGCACCACAGACAGGAAATAAAGAGGAGAATGAAAGGACGGTGATGTGTAATGTAAATCCCAGGAAATTAGGAAACAAAGAGATAATTGGTCCAAATAGGCGTGGAAAAAAGATTTATGAAGAAGAGAAATTTGATGATTTTTGCGAAAGAAATGGTTTGCTTGTGGGCAATATGTGGTTCAGGAAGGAAAATGGCCAAAAGATAACAAGATATTGTTAGGCAGAGAGAAGGACAAATAGTCATTAACTACTTTCTGTTCAAAAAGCAAAATCATAGACAGTTAATGAATTTAACTGCTCTCCTGGGAGAAGTTTTTCATGGAGACTATGGAATAGTGGTGCCACAGATGAGGATGGATAAAAATAAAAGAAAAAAGAAAGGAAGGGAGAAGAAACTAAAAGTGTGGAAACTAAAAGATGGGAAAGTACAGGAAAAGATCAGGGAGTTTTTTGAGCTTAAAATTCTAAAATAACACTCAAGGGATCAAATTTGTATCATGAGTAGCAAAAATAATGGAGAAGATACTGGTAGGGTGATTGAGAGAAAAATTGAAAGGTCAGTTAGGGGCTGGGTTGATTTGGCAGAAGGGACCAAACAGCAAGTTCATTGGTCTCGTTGGATCAGGGAAGGATGAGGAAGTAAGTCAGCCGTGCCCTTTCAAAGAAACCATCCTGGTATTTGCCTGAAGCAATTTAGGGAAATCACAGAAAACCTAAATCAGGATGGCTGGACACGGGATTGAACCGTCGTCCTCCCGAATGCGAGTCCAACGTGCTAACCACCTTGCCACCTTGGTCAATCAAAGGTCAGTTAGAGGTATGGATTTTGACATGGTAGATCAAAAGTGGACCCATCTTTAGTACGAAATAGTTGTTGAAAGGCATTTGGAGTGTGGGAAAGATTTGGTGATGGCATTGCTTGACTTAGTACAGACATACAATAGTGTCCACAGAGAAAAGGTGTTGGAAACCTTGAAGAGAAAGAGAGTCAGAAAATAAATTCTTCAAGTAATGTGCAATAAAAGTTTCAGCTTGTACAGATCCACATTAGAAACACTGATTGGTTTGCGATGTTACAGAACTGGGACAAGGCAGTGTAGTGTCACAAAACTCTGAAGGAGACAAAAGGAGCTTCTAAGGGAAGAGAGATGAAGTTACTGTTATTTGCCAATGATATTGTCTTGCAGGAATCAACAGAAGGATGTGCAAGAATAACTGGACATATTAAACGAAAAAATTGAGGAATATGATGTGAAATACAGTTTGGAGAAAAGCAAGATTATGATAGTATAGAGAGGAGATAGAGAAGGGAAAGGACGAATTAATATAAAAAAGGGCAGAGAACTGAAATTGTGGACAACTTCAAATATTTTATTTATTTAATAATATGGCTAGGGCCCCCCAGCGAGCAGACCGTTTGCCAGGTACTGGTCTTTCAATTTGACGCCACTTCAGCAATCTGCAGTCAATGAGGATGATAGGATGAGGATGAGGACAGCACAACACCCAGTTCCTGGGTGGAGAAAATTCCCCGACCCAGCCAGGAATCGAACCCAGGCCCAGAGGATTAACAATCCGTCACACTGACCATTCAGCTATCAGGGGCAGACACTTCACATGTTAAGGAACTGGGATAATTCAGAATGCAAAGTGGAGGTGGGAGTCAGCAGAAGGACGCAATGGAGCAATGCATTTTACCAGTGAGTGGAGGATTTAGTCTGGGGAAGGAACGTGTCAACAAAATGTAGGGAAGTGGTGTACAAGATGTACTTTATACCCATATTGGATATAAGTTGAATGACAGAACTGTGAAAAGTAGGTAAAAAAGGCTTGGACTTGTAAAGAGAATGGGAAATGAAATAATACCAGAGAAAATGATAGAGGCCATGTTTGATAGCAAGAGGTACACCCAGAACAAGACATTATTGTATCTGCTGTAGGAAATTAAATGTACGTGATCATTATTGAAGGATATATTTCATATTGCATAGAATGGACTTGCGTAAGACCATTGCAGACACTCAGTTCTCAAGTCAAAAGAATGTGTTCATTATGGCAATAAATAAATAAAATAAATGCAATATAACTTAGAATAAAAACTGCTATCCTGTGGACAAACCTTGAACATTTTCCTATGGAAATCACTAAAGGATGTTCACAGCACTCTCCTCACCCCCTCCCCTCCCCCAAATCCAACCTCCTGAACATACTAGATTATCAGTAACAGTGTGGCATATCTGTAGGTAATGACTGCTTTGTTCTTTTTGCAGTTATTTTTTGTGTCAGTTTGGCTTAGGTATAAAACACAGACAAGATCACCTTTGTATAATGTTCAAGTAATATGACTTCTTTCAGAAGTCCCAATTTAAACTAAAAATCTGAAAAGTCACATTCCATTCAGGCAAGTACTATATGAGGCTTCTTACTGCCAGTTTTTCTACTTTCAAATGTCTGTTACAGTGTACCACTCACTCCAGATTTTCTTGTTTGACTGATTTCATTTCTATGTGTGCAGATATTGTACTAAATGTACAAAGCCCACAGTTATTATCCATCTTGGGGGTGCATTTTCAGGACAACTATGACATAATTATTTCCATTTCATTATTTATGCTTTTCTCTTTACAGGTGTAGCGAAACCTGCAGTATTTAAGAAAGACAGAAACATAGGTATCGCAAACAACTATACACTCATCTGGGAAGTAGACAGTTATTCACCCATAATTGAATATCATCTGCTCTTCCGAAGGTATGAGGTAAGTTTATGCTGCCATCTAATTTGCATGTAATTTGATTGCAGCTGATTGATACATTTGACTGTGATGATGATCTTAAAACATTTCTGTTGGGCTAATCTTTCCATTCCTGCATCTCTACTACACCCAAAATGCTTGATAATCTAACTTGCTGCACATACTGCCCAGCCTTTGATAATTATTCTATTTATTTAAAAAATGTAGTTATTAGTTTCAAATAAAAAGGTTCATCTCCAGATGAACTTCACATTCATTTTAACTCATGTTCATAGTCAGGATCACAAAATGATGTTGGTTTCTGCTGTAGTAAAAAATTCTTTGAATAAAGGTGCCCTACAGCAAGCACAGACATTAGAAAAAATGTATTGTAACAGACTAATGATGAGCTAGAACAACATAATCAGCATTGCAGGAGGACAAATGTATTATTTTGTGCTGATATTTATGCCAAAATTGTGTTTGAGTTTGCATTACAGATGCCTACTATCGAAAGACTTAAAATAATATGGAAAAGTACGGTAGAATTGTCCACCCCTGGGAGCTGAGTGGTCAGCGCAATGAAATGTCATACCTAATGGCCCAGGTTCAATTCCCAGCTGGGTCAGAGATTTTCTCTGCTCAGGAACTGGGTATTGTGTTGTCCTTATCATCATCATTTCATCCCCATCAACATGCAAGTCACCCTAGTGGCGTCAACTCGAAAGACCTGCACCAGGCGAACAGTCTACCCAACAGGAGGCCCTAGCCACGTGGCATTTCCAATATATACAGTAGAATTGACACTTTTGGGTTATTAGGGACACACCTAGTGTACAACACCTTATGAATACCACAGCATGATGCTGCACAGTTACTTGTGCACAAAGATGACAGTTGACCAAGCAAGACAACACTGTGCCAAAAATGTTGCTGCTGGAAATGCTACAACTTACACATAAACATTATTACAAAAACTGGATGTGGTATTAATGTCTGATGTTGTGGCACAAAGTTGTGTAGGAGGCCTGTTATCATAATGTAAGGCAAGGACACTTCTTATATCATTGCAGAATGAGTCACCTAAAATGAACAGATCACATGTTGTTTAACAAATAATATTTGATGCATTTTGGGCATAGTCCATCTACAGAATTCTGAAGATGGGCTATACCCAATATGCATCAAATATAAATTGTTGAACAGTGCATTCTGAAGAGGCATGAAATATAATTTATTGAACAATGCATACTGATGATGGACTACACCCACAATACATCAGATATAATTTGTTGAATAACAAATGATCTATCCATTAGCAGTGATATGAGATGTGCTGTAAGCTGATATTAATGTACCAAAATCTGTTTCACCTAAAAAAAACTGTATTACTCTCATTGTCTTACAAACACTATTTTAGTTGTTGTGAACTATCTTCAAGTAATACACCTGATACAAGTTTTATAGTAACTGTGATTAGTGATTTATATGAAATATGTACTGGATGAATGTTAGTTGAAACTAAAATAAATAATATTGAAAAATAAGGCTGAATATAGAAATATTATGGCAGTAGATACAATTTAATTATTGTGTATTTTATAATAAGTGAATGATGCAAGACTGTTCTTACTTACTTACTCCTCAGCTCTACAGCCTTTGAAGGGCCTTGGCCTGCATCACAATATCCTGCCATTCTATCTGGTCCATGGCTTTCCATCTCCATCCTCTGACACCCAGCTTTTTCATGTCTTCTTCAACTCCATCCACCCATCTCTTTCTAGGGCGTTGCCTCTGCCGTCTGCCTCCAGCCTTGCCATCAAAAATCCTCTTACATGCTCTGTCTTCTTCCATTCTGACCACGTGCCCTGCCCACCACAGTCTTCTTATTTTAATGGTAGTGACAATGTCAGGTTCTTCAAAAATGTGTTGTTGTTCTGCATTCGTACGAATGCGCCAACCTTCTTGATCATATATTGGCCCGTATATTTTACGTAGCATCTTTCTCTCCTATATGCTAAGGATTCGTTCCTCATTTACAGTCATGGTCCATGTTTTGCCACCATACATAACAACTGGTCTTATAACTGTTTTG